>NC_091254.1:41283888-41587777 GCF_042477335.2 Ovis canadensis
TTTCCTTTCAGTAAGGGAGGGTATTTGCCCTGGTGGCTCAAATGGTAAAGAGTCTGCCTGCAACACGGGAGACCCAGGTTCAAGACCCAGGTCTGGAAGATCCCCTGGAAAAGGGAATGGCTACCCACTCCAGCTTGGAGAATTCCATGCTCAAAGGAGCCTGGCAGGCTACAAGGCCATTGGGTTGCAAAGTATCGAATGTGACTGAGCAATTAAGACTTTCACTTTCAAGACATTATGGGAATACCTAAAGGGTGACCTGTGTTATGTCATGTTTTGTCAATATCCTATTAGGGAATCTGAATACAATTTATATTGTAACAGAGCCCTGGGAGAGCAGCACAATACCCCTGTTCTTGGTAATTCTTTCATGTTGCAAAGAATGTAGGCAAGGCACCATTGGGTTACCTCTCAGTGAGTGGAGACATCATGATTTAAAAGAGGAAAGGACACACACTCAGCAGGTGCCCAGCCAGGCAGCCCAGAGAACTGGAACACTGCTTACCATCATCCAGGATACAACTGGGGCTCAAGCAGTTAAACGGTCTTTCTGCGTCCCCACTGCAATTCCTATAGTTGTTTCCTCAGAAGAGAGTTTTGTTGCTTTTTTTCTGGAGCCACATGGAGATGCTGCAACTTTTACTTTTAGTTTCCACTGCTCATGTTGCTCCTGACTTTGGTGGAGTAAGTGGAATGGTGAGACCAGATTCAGAATATATTACAACAGTGTGTGTGTGTTGCTCAGTTGCTCAGTCATGTCTGACTTTTTACAACCCCATGGACTGTAGCTTGCCAGATTCCTCTATCCATGGAATTTTCCAGGTAAGAATACTGGAGTGGCCTGCCATTTCCTCCTCCAGGGGATCTTCCTGACTCATGGATCCAACCCACGTCTCCTGTGTCTCCTGCATTGGCAGGTGGATTCTTTACCACTGAGCCACCTGGGAAGCCCACACAACAGCAGGACTTCTATAAAAGCTGATGAATGAACTTATGTAGAGATTGAGGAAGGCAGGATGCAGACCGGCCTCCTTCCTGTTCCCCTGCCTGCCTGGTCTGGCCTCTCTCCTCTCTCCACCCTCTCTCCTCTGCCTCACTCAGCATTGCACACGGAACCCATCCTGAGCCTGATGTCAAAGTCAGGGACGTATTTGACTTTTTCCTAACAAAATCACACCCACAAAGAAAACTTTGAGCCATTTCATTTAATTCTCATAAAACTCAGTTAATTAGATATAATTATTATTTCACATCACAGATTAGGAAAATGAAACTAAGCAAGATTAAGTAATTTGTCCAAGATCGTAGGATGGGGAGTTGCAGAATGAAACTGAGAGTTTCCAAGTCAGCTCTGATAAACTGATCGTTGTTGTTCAGTCACTAAGTCTTGCCTGACTTCTTGGGATCCCATGGACTATCACCTGCCAGGCTCCTCTGTCCATGGGATTACCCAGCCAAGAATATTGGAGTGGATAGCCATTTCCTTCTCCAGGGGATCTTCCCAAAACAGGGATCTAACCTGTGTCCCTTGCGTCTCCTCTATTGGCAGGTGGATTCTTTACCACTGCTCCACCCAGGAAGCCCACACATTAGGTATAAAGGATATTACAAAGTATGTGTGTGTGTATAATTTTAGCCTGTGCCTGCACTGCGTGAAGCAATCATAGATTTTTCCACAATTACTTGTAGACTTCTTAGTTTAGTGAAAAGGATCAAACATGTTACAATATAGGCCTAGAAGCTCAAACATGAGAAGATTAGATTTTTTTCATCTTTTTTGTAAGCATATGAAGTGAAAGTGTTAGTGACTCAGCCGTGTCTGACTGTTTGTGACCTCATGGACTATAGCATACCACCAGGCTCCTCTGACATGGGATTTCCCAGGCAGGAATACTGGAGAGGGTTGCCATTTCCTTCTCCAGGGGATCTTCTCCACCCCAGGGTTGAACCTGGGTCTCCTGCATTGCAGGCCGACCCTTCACAGCCTGAGCCACCAGGGAAGCCCCATATGCAAGCATATACATGGGGCATCTAACATGACGTGGGCACTGTGCTAGGCACAAGGATGCACACATGAAGCCTATGTCGTTCTTGTCCTCAAGTGTCACCCATCAAAGGGACAGGTGAGTCTGACTCAGCTTTCACTTCTCCAGGCAATGGTCAAGAACCCTAAATGGAGCTGGCTGCCATAGCTGCACCCATCACTGATATCTTCAGGACTCAGCCCTTTATAGCCATTCTGAGCCCTATTCTTTGCACTGTTGTGTCTCTTGGAGATACAGTGCAGAAGGAGTTGCTTGGGTGGATATTCTTTGAACCAATTTATCCAAGAAGCCAGGACTAACAGGCAAGCTCATCTCAGAACTGAAAAATAAGGGCATTAATTCAGAAGGAATGAGGAGAAAGAGAATGTAGGAATGTGTGTGTGTGCGTGTGTGTGTGTGTGTGTGTTTCTGTTCATATGCAGGGATAACAACAGAATAGGTCAAGACTTAAAGAAAAATGTGTCTGAAAGATCTCAGTGCATCTTGACGCGTGAGTTTGACATAACAGCCACATATATGGACTCTCCTGTTTTCATTTGAACAATTTAGAATTTCAAAGACAAAAATATCAATTTGTCTAAATAAAAAGGAGTGGGAAGATTTGACATATGCTTGTCTTGGAAATTACTCAAGATAAAAACTGAAGTCAGAGATCTCAACCGTAAATAGGTGACAAGTCAGAGCAGTAAATATGCTTCAAGAATCCAAGTGCCCCACTTAATACAATCTCAGGCTTTGAAATCAGCCCTGGCTTCCAAAAATTGGGCTTTAAACTCTGGTGGGGTATTCAGAGCTCAAAAGTCATTTCTATCCTGTAGGGCTCTTGTGAAGATTAAAGGTAGTTTTCACAGTCACGTACCACACAGTCATGCTCAATAAATGACGTTGACCATGATTTTAATATTGTATTAAGAAACCAAGTTTAGGAGTTCTGTAAACTCCCATATGCCTCCCATTTCAACCTTCATGGTGCCAACTATTTAATTTATATAGCCTATTCCCACAAAGCAATGCCAGTACATATACTTTTTCCTCATATTTACTGGAGATGAAATTCAGCACACTGACCATTCATCTCTTTATGAGTGACAACCTTGCCATCAACTTTTGTTTCAAATCTGAATCATTTGCATTTCCAATCATAGAATATTGGAAAAGACATTCTTAGGGCATTTGGATTTCCTATATCTAGTGTGATTTATAGTTTCTTCTTTAAATCTCTGAAATGTTTAAACGAAAAGAGGAAGGTCATGTTTGCAGGTTTTAAGTTAAACGTTGGTCTGGCTCCTACAAAGAAGAATAAAGGGCATTAGCCCTTGGGAATTTCTAGTTGGATTTCCTAAGGAGTCATAGCCCATCCTGTTGTTTCTACAAAGTGGCTTACTTGCAATCTGCTCGTGTATCTCTACTGAAATAATTAACAGAGGCCATTAGAAATTCATGGAAAAACTGTGCTTTAAATTTGTTCCCCTGTGAATTTAATTTTAGAAATTAATGAGCTTTGCTGATACATTTTCCGAGTAAATTAGTGAAAAATTATGTAATTCTGTTTAGCTAGGTCAGGGATTCTGAGCTCCAACCTAAGAGGGCATCTCTCTGCACCTGGCATGTGCTGAAGACTAGCCTCTGTTTTCCTTTGGGAGCTTCTCAGTATAACTGGCCTCCTTAATGTGAGTTGGGGCTGGGGAGGGGTTGAGGAGTTTCTCATTGAGAGAATGGGAGCCAGGGAACAGTGGTCTAACGGGGAGTTGTGCCTTTGAAAGGGTCCCTACACTTTGCAATGAGGATGAAGTAGGTGTGGTAACAGGGACTGGGGAGTCCTGTTTTTATTTGTTTCTGAGGAAATGAGTCAGTGTGAAAGATTCTCAGGCAATTAATCAATAATAATTATACCAAAGCACAGAACGGTGGAAACATCTGTAAAAAGGACTGTGCTTCTAAGTGAACTGAATGCCCCCACTTAATTGTATCTCTTTTTTAGTCCAGAGGAATTGTGGTGCTGCTGAATGAGTGGGATTAATTTTCCTGAAGATTCCTAAGGCTCTTCTGCTAGCCTGGAGGCTGTTTGTGCTCTTGGTGTCTGGAGGCTGATGGACACTGAGGGCTAGAAGCCAGGCCAACTCACAGCATAATTTACACCACAGTTCTGAAGAGCTGTGTGTAGCTCCTCTGTTCATGTGTTGAGCACCTATACCACCCAGCTGTGTTATTTCCTGTAATCCTCACAACAACCCTATGGGTTATGATAACCCTGGAGCATAAATACCATATCCAAGATCAGATGTCCAGAGTATAAGGGATCTAGAATATGACTCTAGCATGTCTACTGAAAAAGAAAACTGATCTAAGATTGTATTTAGTTGGGAGTAACCATAGTTGTTTTTAAACTACCCCACACCAAAGATAACCAATTGTTAAATCCATAAATGAATTAACTGTTTTGTTTCTTGAGACTCAAGATTAGATTAAAATAACAACAATCCAGCACTTAGTATTAAAAAGGAGGGTGGGAAACATTATTAAAAACCCAAGGTGCCTAGAGATGTTTCTACTTTTCTAGGGAAGGATGGCATATTTTGTATTAGAAGAGAAGTAAATCCTTCGATTGCTCTCTTCTGCCTTGGTGTTGACAGTCTGTTGTTAGCAGAGCACATTGTGAGGCTTAAATATTCAAAGGACAAAAGACTACTTTCCTGGTAGGATGTGAGAAACTCATATCATGAGATTAATATGTGGCAGAGTAGTCTCTTATCTTTTTAGATTTAGGCTATAAGGGGAGAGAATTGGAGGAAGAAAAAGATGAAGAAGGAGGAGGGGGAAGAGGAAGTGGGGAGGGGAGAGACCTGACTAATACGTCCTCAGCCTTTTGAGGTAGAGCTCATTTTGCGTAAGGGTCAATAAATATTTTTTAAATGGGAAGGCTAATAATCAGTTTAAATTTCTTGCATTTCTGTAGACAAACCACATTTGCATCCTAAATCTCTAGTAAAATCTGCTACACTCAAAGTATCTTGGGTGAGTACTCTTTTGGTGGAAAGCTCTTTTGCTAGCTGCCCTGGCATAAAGAGGAAAAAGAGGAAAGCTGCAGGATGCCAGGCGTGAGTGAGTTCCGGCAGCCCGAAGGCCAGGAGGTCACAGAGAGTGGATGCCCTCGGGAGGGACTGCAGGTCCTCCTGGTTTCACAGGGCAGCATCATGGGACAGGGACAGGATGCAGGAATTGTGGGTGCCACTCAGTCCCCTCCCATTTGCTTAATCAAGCTTAGTAAAGCATTTTTGAGAACAGAGGTAAGTCTGTACCTATAATAAGGAGGTAAAAAAATTCCGATGGGTGGGCTCATTTTTTTCAGAAAGTTGAAATAAAACCTAAAGAAGTCTTTTTTTAAAAAATATTGTATTCTTTAACTTAAAAAAATTAAATTAAGTTTAGGACCTATTCAAGTCACTGGTTATATGTAATATAGATTTATTGAATACTGTAATAGAGTATTCCATGAACTTTTAACTACACTGAAGTGTGAGCTAAGTTCTAAGCCAAGTTCTAAGACTCCCAGCTGCGGAAAACCATCTTTGTAACAATGGCCAGGGTGACTAGGTTTTTTCAGTGTATAAAATACCTTTTTTAAAAGGAAATGGGAGAGAAAAAAAAATGGGAAGGAGAATAAAAAGATGCCATCACATCCCGCGTCCTCTACATCTGCTCACCCACCCAGGCCATATAAAGTGCTCAATTCATTTCCCTGTGAACCTCCACCCCTAGTTGTTGCTGTTCATTTGCTCAGTCATGTCTGACTCTTTGTCACCCCATGGATTGCAGCATGCCAGGTTTTCCTCTCCTTCATTATCTCCAGAAGTTTGCTCAAACTCATGCCCATTGAGTCAGGGATGCCATCCAACCATCTATTCCTCTGCCATCCCCTTCTGCTGCCTTCAATCTTTCCCAGCATCAGAGTCTTTCCCAATGAGCCAGCTCTTTGCATCAGGTGGTCAAAGGAAAATTTGTAAATGTCTAGAGAATAGTAAACTCCAGGTGAAAGAAACAGCAGTCAGTCTGCCTGACAAGGAAGAGAATGTTGCCAGTCAGGATGCTATCTGGCTGCTTGGTCATTTCTGATCAAATGAAGCCCAGGACAAGGTGGCATGCATCCATCAGTGACAGTAAATCCAGGGGGTGTGTCTCCCTGAACAAAACCAAGACATGTCATGGTAGAGAAAGGGCATGCATTCTCAACAGGGTTTTGGCACAGGTACTGGTACCTCTGTTAACCCCATGATAAACTGGACAAGATGCTTTGAAATTGTTAACCCTTTGAAAATGCAGACTCTTTTACCCATATTTTTGTCTCTAGACCCTATCTAGGTGGTGGCAATGGGAGATCCTTTAACGATTGTTTTATAATAATAGCAGACATTTATTAAGATAGTTTATTATGTGGAGTTGCATGCTTTATGTCGAAGAATGTCATTTAAGTCTCAACAAAACGTTGTGAAATAGATTGTCTAAATCCCATTTACAGATAATAAAAAAGAGAGGCTCAAATAAATTAAGAAAATTTCCCCAAAGTCATAGAACTTCTAAATACTGAAAAAGTCAGGATGGGAATGCATCTCTTCTCTCTAATTGCTGAATGTAATTGACTAGGATAGACATGATATAAATCAAGAGATGAGCAGGGATAAATCTATATTCCTGATGTCTCCTATTTCTTGAAGGTCTGATCCCCCCGCCATTGCTCTTTACCAACCTGCTCTATACCACTTTCCCATCCCAAGTCTACCTGACCTTGAGTATTTTATCAAGTAGGATAGTGTTCAGTTCATCACATTCTCTTTTATGTTGCACATTTGATATAGTGACTTGCAGCTTGGTCCTTAACATGCTAGGCACAGACTGTTAAAATGGATTTCTAATAAAATGAAAGCAGAGATCAAAGCTGGAAATAGCTTACATTTATTTGGATTTCACCAGGGGAACATTAGCTCTTTATGACATTTGAAAGAAGATGCTTTTATGATCTTTATATAATAGGTTTACCAAAGGACTCTGTCCTATTTAAATTCCAGTGATCCTAAAGAGAAAATTTGATTCGTGCATCCTTAGTTATCCTGCAGCTGATGGACTTGAATCATTCATGGCTTAAATTTTTTTCATTACAAATGAAATATAGCTCAAGTATATAAGAAAAATCTGGAAGTCTTTCCTATAGGTCACTATTTAAATGGCTGTGTACAGTAACATTGCCGACTCGATAGACGTGAGTTTGAGCAAGCTCCAGGAGTTGGTGATGGACAGGGGAGCCTGGTGCACCGCAGTCCATGGGGTCAGAAAGAGTCAGACATGACGCAGTGACTGAACTGAACTGCACTGCACTGCATAGTAACTGGCTAGATTTTTTCTAAGCAAATGCTCTTTCCACACCATAGTGGGAGTGATTTGATTATTTCTTCAGTTATCCTTGGATACCCCAACATAACTAACAAGAGTAACAGGCAGCCTAAATTAAATACTTTATTTTTTGAAGTAGTTAATTCTTTGAATTATTTCAGTGGAATTAAAACAACAAGAAAGAAAAAAACACGTTGACTACTCAAACAGTATAAACTGCCTACGTTTGCCCCACATAGTACAAAACAGGAATGAATGGGTAAAAGGCAGAAGTAAAAGAAGCCCTCTCAAGATGAGATGTCCAAGTGGAATGCTTATCCTCTCAGCAGTTAATCAAAGCTCTCATTCTCATTAAGCACACCTAAGAGGCATTCGTTATTCTCATTAATGTTAATTCAAGTGTGCCAGCCTTCCAGGGAGGATAGAGATCACCGAAGCTTTAGACAAAGAACAGAGGCGACTCGCAGTTTGTGGTGCTTCGTGTATCTGAAATTTTAGGACATGAAGGGGAAAGTTTGAAATCTGTGTCAGAGGTGACACCACAGTTTACTCTGTTGCGTTGGAGATACCCACCTTCATGTCTGACTGACATGGCAGAACCACATGAAGCAACTGCCCACAGGCCCCACTCAGGCCCGTGCTTTGCAGACGGTGTTGCACAGAGCCCTGGATCATGTTCTGAGGGCTGTTTATTGACACAAGTAAATAACCCATCCTGGACTCAGAGTAGGTCCCTAAGACTATCTGAGGTCTCCTTGGGGACGGAGGATGCTCAAGAGAGATGAGGTATCAGAGCCATGGCAATAACTAGCTTCTATCAGAGCAGTCCATTTCACTTATTTTTGAATTATATTCCATTAATAGTTTCATTTTAAAAAATTATAATACTATAACTTATAAGAATAGTGTGTCTGGCTTTTAAAAAAATATCTTTCAGGCCTCAGCTTTACTATCCCCTGTTTAGAGAGAGGTTTTCTGACCCTCTACCCACCTAAGATGTCTTTACCTTAGAATTCTCTTTATTACTTTCCTATACTTTGCTACAGGGCTTTCCCTGATGGTTTAGATGGTGAAGAATCTGCCTGCAATGTGGGAGATCTGGGTCCGATCACTGTGTTGGGAAGATCCCCTGGAGAAGGGCATGGCAACCCACTCCAGTATTCTTGCCTAGAGAATCCCATGGACAGAGGAGCCAGGTGGGCTACAGTCCATGGGGTTGCAGAGTCAGACACGAACCACTAAGCACAGCACACACACTTTACTACAAGCTTAATTACTGGGGGCTGTTTTTTTGCACATTGTTTGTCTGTCTCCGGTGCAGAATGGCAGCTCTGTTAGCTCAGGTGTTTCTTAACCTCCTTAATATTAGCTATATCCTTCCTGTGGTGCCTGACACATAGTAAATGCTCAATAAATATGCCATGAAGAACTGAATGAAACACCAAGTGTATGATGAAAAGCGATAATAACTGTGCACCGCAGGACTCAGGCATGCTTGATTATGTCTCGAAGAACAGAATGGGGATTCTCTTCTCCCCACGGATCTATCTGCACACAGAGAAGAGAGAGCATCCTAGGCAACACCAGTGTACAGAGAAAATGAAGTGAAAGTACTGAGGTTTGGTCCAGTTTCTGTCCGTTCACACGTTTGCTCCTCAGCTTCTAGGTCTTCTTTCTGTAAGATCTCAGATGTGTGCACACACATGTGCCGCTGGGAACTAAACTTTTGAGACAGCCAAACCAAAGTATTTTATTCAGTGACACTGCAGCCTGATCAAAGTATTATCAGATAAGGAATAAGGAGAACAAATGCCAGAGATTGGGAAAACATATGTGCTGGCAACCAATGAACTTGGCTATCTGCCGGCTGGAGCAGCAGCTCCGGTTTCATGCTGAAACAGGTCAAGGCGAGATAAAGGGAGCGAGAGTCTTCTCCCCGGGCTCCCAGACCCTTCTTGCTGCCTCCAATGAGCACACAGACTTAGAAAGG
Source organism: Ovis canadensis (assembly GCF_042477335.2). NCBI lineage: Eukaryota > Metazoa > Chordata > Mammalia > Artiodactyla > Bovidae > Ovis > Ovis canadensis. Next base: position 41,293,309 of record NC_091254.1, read on the forward strand.
GAACAGACTCCTAGACGTGTCTGGGTCCTCCTGATTCTCTGTGGAATCTTTATGATCCTTATTTTACAGGTACTGACAGTGGGCTTGACAGAAACAAATGGGGGTAAACAGATGCTAATTTATGAAGTTACAAGTGAAGTTGGGCTACCTGAGAGACAACCCTGCCAATTCAGGCTGGGCTCCCTTAAAGTATTTTACTCTCATAGTGTTTTTCTTTTTTTCCTTTAATTAAAAAATTAAAAAAGGATTTTGTTTTCTTTTACCAAATGTGTACCACTCTGCCCTTTTTTCCTGCAAGAATTTTTCCTTTGCTACCATTATTCTCTTCAATTCACTAAGTCTTTTTAGTTCTTTGAGCAGCTCTGACTAATCAAATAATCTATCCTACCAGGAGAGATGAGTGGAAACTGACCTTGAAGTTTGATTAATTTCCAAACTAACCATGAAGGATTAAAAAAAATCAAGGACCTAAATTAACCTATCGGAAACCAAATGGTGCTTCTCAAATCCCATCAGTGAATGAGCATTATGAATAATTGATCACCTATATGGTTAATTATTCCCAAGTGAATGGTGTCTAACTGCAGAGTTTACATAAAGCATCCAATTAGAGTGTATAAGTTTGGTGGATGGGTTGGTGAGCAATAACTTGTCAAAGGCAAATAAAACTCCCATCCCTCCCCCACCATAAGGCCTCTTACTGGCATCAAACTGCAAGTACTAAGAGATAGGACTCAGACTTCAATTTGTTAAAACAAAGCAGAACAAAAAATAACCCATCACCACCCATGAACCAAGAGGCTGAGTATTAAATATAGTGAAGCATTTAGAAATATTAAGAAATGGAAGTAAGAATAGGGTACTAAATAAAATTTTTACATAGGAAAATGGAAAATACATCTGATGATATGAGTAGCTTATAAAATGCCCTGTGGGAAATGGCTCCTCTGTATTTTCTTTCCTTGCTGACTTTTCAAGGTAAAGGATATTATCAATACAAAGAAAAAATGCACACAATTTGAAACATGAGAATAATAAAAACATGAAGATTATAAAACTCAATCTAAGTTATGATGACACTGGAAAGCTGCATAATTCTCTGGCTGGACCTCTGATGTCCAAACCCTCTCCCATGATTTTTGGGAATTCCCAGAGCTCGTGTCCTCACAGTCCTTCCACCTCCGGATCCTGTGCACACAGATTGTGTTCTCGCGTCATCTCATGCGACACTCAGTTCTTTGGCTGTTTTCACACACACAAAAATATTCTCATATTAATGACTTCATGAGTTTGATTGATGTTAGCACAGCTAATATTTAGCTTTTCTCAGACTCTAATTACTTTTCCAAGTCCCCTTTCGGTCTCACTTTCTCTATTCTTGCTGTTCCTTTAGGATTAAAAATGAGAAAATGCCTCATGAGATGAGTTTAGTAATCATTCTTTATAACAAGTTATCGTGAGTATTTAAATAAGATAAAATAGAATATAAAGTAATATCAAATAACTCTGCTTTCCTTAAGAGGAATTTCCTTGAGAGTCCCTTGGACAGCAAAGGAGATCAAACTCGTCAATCCTAAAGGAAGTCAACCCTGAATATTCATTGGAAGGATTCATGCTGAAGCTCTAATACTTTGGTCACCTGATGCAAAGAACTGACTCATTTGAAAAGACCCTGATGCTGGGAAAGATTGAAGGCAGGAGGAGAAGGGGATGACAGAGGATGAAATGGTTGGATGGCATCATTGACTGGATGGACATGAGTTTGAGCAAGCTCTGGGAGACAGAGCCCAGTGTGCTGTATTTCATGGGGTTTCAAGGAGTTGAACCCAACTTTGTGACTGAACAAGAGAAATCAAAAAAAAATCCTTTCCTCTTCTTGATGATACTTACACAAAATATATCCCAATGTTATATACCAGTTTATACAATGACCTCGCTATAAATTATTTTTTATAAAACTCAAATTAACTTTTGCATCCTTTTAGACTTTTCTTAAAAGTACTTCTATTAATTCATTCATCCAATGAACAAGAACATAGAAAATAGTAGTTATTGCCCATTTCCTTCTTCTTGTGTCTATAACTATCACCAGAAATATATCAGAGTTTCCATTTTCCTGGACACTGAAAAATATTTCAAAACATTTTGAAAATCAAAGATGAAAATTATAGCTTATAGTGCTCTCAATGGGTATATCTTCGAGTCCTAGTGAGACAGAACACTTGAATATACGCTCAGTTATCTCTGTTTCTGCCTCTAAAAATTGCCTGTTCTTGTGCTTTACTCATTTTAATTGAGTTTGCACATTTTTCCTGTTGATTTACAATAATTCTAACCAATAAATATCATTTATCTTTTCAGATTTTCTCAGTTTATTATTTAGTTTTTAATGTTGATTTTATTTCTTTTGAGTTGCTTCCTATAGTGATAAGCAGAAGACTTTTATCCCCAAACTGTGCCAATGTTTAGCCACATTTGCCCCTAGTAGTTTCATTTAATCCATGAGATTATATATTTGTGTATTATTTAATTAAAAATAAAATTAAAACAAGTATGTTCATTATATCCTTCGCTCCTTCTCAAAATGTTAAGCAGACATTGATTTATAGTGATTCATTTTATAGGCTAACCAGACAAGAAGAACAGATATTGTTACAGTATTCGGAGACTGTTAGAAGTGTTTTATTTCTCTCCATTTATTCAAGGATTTCTTTATGTCTTTCAGTAAACTTGTATAATTTTTGTGTAAAATCATAATAAATCTTGCATATTATCTTTAAGTTTATTCTTACATCTTTATATTTCTATTGTTATTATTAAGGGTCTCTTTTCCCCACAATGTTTTCTAACAAGTTGCTTATTATAGAAAATCTATTCATGCATAATTAGAGCTCTTTTAACTTCTAATTATGTTTGGTTAAATCTGCTTGTTCAGGAAGATAATTATATCACTTCCTGACTGTATATCATAATTTAACATCTCTATGACTCAGTTTCTCCGAATCTTTAAAGATGGATTAAAGTGCCCACCTGACAGCTGTGTTGATTGAGGGAGTCGATATCTGTAAAGCTCTTACCCCTATGCTCAGCACATAGAAAACACCATAGCAGCTCGTTGTGGTGGTGATTGTTGACATTGTTGCTATTATATTTCTCGGTGGGTTTCAGCATCCAGCATTCTTCTCAGTCTTTTTTTTTTAGGATCATAATGTGCCACTTCATATTCATTCTTTTCTAATCAAAAATTGTTTGGACAATCTGACTAAGATTCCCTGCTCTTTGCTCAAGCAGTCATCTCCCTTGTGCTCATGCAGTCACCAGCTTATTGCTCCCTCTCCCACATGTGTCTTTCTTGCACCAGTCTGAAAGGAACTCCACTCCTCCACTGTTGCCAGGCTCCATGGGCAACTCTCCCCTCTTCTCTTATTTTGGTCACTTCAGTCAGCATTTGTAAGAGCAAGGTTATTAAATCATAGATTCAGAATCTTATCCTGGATCAGAAAAGACCTCTCTTCTCTTTTTACATCCTAACCACTGTTCTGATCTGTTCTTCCTAATTATCTATAGTATCTTCTCCTGCTGCTGCTGCTAAGTCGCTTCAGTCATGTCATGTCCGACTCTGTGCCACCCCATAGACGGCAGCCCACCAGGCTCCCTCGTCCCTGGGATTCTCCAGGCAAGAACACTGGAGTGGGTTGCCATTTCCTTCTCCAATGCATGAGGGTGAAAAGTGAAAGTGAAGTCGCTCGGTCATATCCGACTCCTAGGGACCCCATGGACTGCAGCCCACCAGGCTCCTCCATCTATGGGATTTGCCAGGCCAGAGTACTGGAGTGGGGTGCCACTGCCTTCTCCGTCCTGCATTTCTCTGTGGATCCTCTTTACCCCTTTCTCCCCTTCATGTACCCTTCAAGTAAGGGTGCTGTCAACTTTAACCAGAGTAAAGAGCAATTTTATTTAAGCAAAAATAATGAGTTTATTCAAAATAACTGCAATTTGGGACAAATGATTCATATTCTGGTGAACTGTAGACAAGTCCAGAGAATAAAGAGGAGAACAATGTTTTATGAAGGGAAGGAGGAAGTTAGGAGGGGTTGTTTTGAGCAAAAGTTCATTGGGGAAAAATGTACGTGGCAACTCTAACCTTGAGTTAGGTTTCCCTAACACATTTTCATGGCGCTTAAAATTTTTCATACCTTTTCTATTAGGAAAGATACAGGATTATATGCAAACACTGTCAGAAGCATAGCCAAGGTAAAGATCCTAATTAACACTCAAGTAGAAATCTCTTACACGTCTAGTTCTGTGCCAAGAGAAATCAATCAGGGGTTAGAGCAGGAAATTAAAAAGATCAGTCTGACACCAAACTCTGTCATCTTCTCCAGTTATAATAACTTCTTATCTCAATCTGCAAGTTGTGCTTTGCTAAAATTAAATTTTAGTAGCTACAAGCAATGTGTTTAATTCATATCTATAGAAGCAAAAAAGAGCAATTTATTATCAATAAAATGTATTTTCCTCTTAATCCTTCTCTGGCATTGCTAATGAATTGTGTTGGACTAATTTTTTTTTTAAAATTCCTTTCAAAGAATCACCTTCAGAGTAGAATGGAGCACTTGTTACGCTAAAGACCTCAGTGGAAAAATTATTTGCTATCCCTAACATGAAGTCATTATAGAGGGAATTTTACACAAGATTCAGCCCCTCAAGTATCCCAATCAAAAGGGCAAACCTGTGCAGGGATCAAATCAAAGGTCACACAAAGGGCTTCATTTTATTGACTAGATACAGAAAGCACGTGGTTCCCAAATATCTAAATCTCTTGGCCTCCGAGGAATGGAAAATTGTTAAACCCCAGGGTTTAACAATCTTTAGCACTGAGTTAAAATCTGCTTCGAATAGACTTCTAAACATGTGTTTGGTCTAGAAAGGCTATTTCAAATCAGAGGACGTTTTGCTTATAAAGTTTGCCAAGGTCAAAGGACCTTTTTAAGGACTTTTTTTTTTCTTATTCTTCTTTCCTTGCTACTGCACTCTCTAAAAAAACATGTTCTCATCTCTAGTAGGTTTCCATGTTTCGTCATTTAGAATCTTGTATGTCACCTTGGAGCAGGGGAGGGCCTTTTACCAGAAAAGCTTTTCCTCTGCATATATTTATTACATTCATATCTTCATTTATATATTTTATTGTACTCACCCTAAATACTTTGGAATTAGCTTGCAAGGGATCAGGCAGCAGCAAGCCACAGATTCCGAACCAAATTCAACCTCTGTTCAGAATTTCCTAGATGATGGAATTGACCTAGATTCTGAGCTCTATTTGTAGTATTTTTTTAGGGACTAACTAGACTGATATGCTGGGATTTGTAAAAATTCTGAAGATTTTTGGTGACAGTAAAAAGCCTGGGGAAGGTAGGTGGGAGATTTCCGTGAAATCCCCACCCTCTCAACCTGGCTCAGGATTAAAGGGAATCACAGTTTTACTGTTCACTGAAGAGAAACAAATGCCCCATTACACAGAAGGGATTAGGGCCGGGAGGAGCGTTTATTCTTTCTAAATGGTCTTGCAGTTGGCCTCCAAGTGCAGAGCTGACAGTCATAGGCCATATTAAAATCGGAGGCCTGTCTGTGAGCTGGGATCACAAAATGAATGCAACCCAGGGTGAACCATTCTTGAGAACCTCCGAGTCATACTGAAATGAGAACCTTGATCGTATAAAGGATTTGCAGATTTCTGTCTCAGAGTTAATCTGGGAAAATATTCTTATCACACAACAGGAGAGCCCCCTCCTGAAGTTTACATAACCACCCTGCAGCAGCCTCAGACAACAGCATGGGAAGAAAGGAAAAGTATAGATTATACAGATAAGTATATACTTATACAGAAAGTACAACTTCTCTGATGACCTGGGTGAGCAACTGATGCTTTTCCTGAAGTGCAGGACTGATGTGGAGTTTAGAATACCTTGTGTCCCTGCACTGTGGGTTGTGTGTGTGTGTGTGTGTGTGTGTGTGCTATGTGATTTATACCTGCTGCCTCTATTTCACAAATAAATATTAACACAGATGTTTGGGAATGAAGAAAAGGAAGCCAGGATCATTTTCAAATTTTCTAACTTCACATGGTGTGTACGTGTGCATAAATGTGTGTCTATGTTGACACATCGTACTTTGAAATAAATGTATGTTCTACTTGCTATGCCTCACTATCTAAACCACCTTTAGAAGATGTATGACTTAAAGTTGACTGCTAAAAAATATTAAAACAAGTAAAACAAATAAAATTGAAATTAACATGTGGGCTGAGTTCTCAAATATAATTTATATAGCCAATCAATAGCTATATTTTGAGCAGATATTCTTGAAGGGGCTTTGCAAGACACTATGCAGATGATAAAGATGAATCACAGTTGGATTCTGTTCATGGCACTTGTTCTCGTGGGGCACACGGTGCTGCTTCAAACAAATGATCTCTCATATGAAAAAATAATGCATATAAAGAAACAGTATTTAAAAAGCATCATGCAAATAAACCATTATAAATGCTGTGACAGAGATGTAAATAATACCTCCTAGGATTTTCAGGAGAAAGGCTGTCTTTACTGAGCAAGGGGGAGATGATCTTAGAGAGCTTTCTTCTGGGCCCCGAGGGACAGATGGCCTTTGGACATCTCCAGGCAAGAACATAAGTGGACAGAATTCAGTGGGCTTCTGCCCAACACTGTACCATCTAAGGCCAGCCTCAGGCATTACTGTAAAACAGATGGAATTAGTTTTGTGTGCTTTTTTCAAACTTTCCTTTCTCTATCCTAACTAAATAGGGTGACTAACTCATGCTAAAGCATTAATGGCTAATAAGGGTGAAATTCTACTTTTCCCAGCTACTTATCTTTTCAGTTCAGTTCAGTCGCTCAGTCGTGTCTGACTCTTTGAGATCCATGGACTGTAGCACTCCAGACCTCCTTGTCCATCACCAACTCCTGGAGTTTACTCAAACTCATGTCGATTGAGTCAGTGATGCCATTCAACCATCTCCTCCTCTGTCGTCCCCTTCTCCTCCCGCCTTCAATCTCTCCCAGCATCAGGGTCTTTTCCAGTGAGTCAGGTCTTCACATCAGGTGGCTGAAATATTGGAGTTTCCGCTTCAGCATCAGTCCTTCCAATGAACACCCAGGACTGATCTCCTTTAGGATGGACTGGTTGGATCTCCTTGCAGTCCAAGGGACTCTCAAGAGTCTTCTCTAACACCACAGTTCAAAAGCATCAATTATTCAGCACTCAGATTTCTTTATGTTTTAACATACTTTTAATTCTTACTACTGTAAAACAGCTATTCCTTGTATAAATGGCAAGTCAGATATAACCAGGGCTGAAATATGTGGACATGCATTTCTCTGTTTCAATTTTGCCTCCTCATCACCCTTTTATTTGTAATCTAGGGTAGGGCAGACTAGATAGCCCCTTACTTGTCAGAGCTGCTTCCTTAGAGTAAAGCCAGGATCTAGATTAGAATCAGACCCTGGGACTATGTCCAGGGATGAACTTCAGTGAACCTGTGGGTTGGCATCTTTTAAATGAAACAAAGGAGATAACTTTGATGTCTACTATTATTTTAAAACCATGGGTCAATATCAAGAATTGATGTTGTTAGCAAAAAAAAAAATAATAATAATTAATTGAGGGATGAAATCTGGGAGGGGCAGATGGATCTCAGTTGACATATAGCACAGGGCTGATGCTCCTCTGATTCTGTGAGGAAAGAGTCATATACGAGTGCCGTGGCCTTAGAAATCTTGTCCTTTGTGTGGGAGGAGCTAATGAGGGTAATGGGGGGGTGGGACTGGCCTGGTCTCAGTGTTAGGATTCTCTATGCCCACCATGGAGTCAGCCCAGATAAAATTAAGGTTATACAACCCTAAGTGCGGTACAGAAGAGTGAGGCATGGTTTCAGGAACATATGGAAATCATTCTTATTAGTTAAACAGAATAAGGAATGCTAATAAAAGATAAACAAATTATTTTCCTCTCAGATGTCCAGGTTGCCCTGGCAACCTCGGCGAGTACATCTGTTACCTTGGAAAGGCCCTAATAAATGGCTTTATGTTCATAATATCCTCTGCTTGAATTGGGGTATTTGTCCACATTCCAACATGCCTGGCCTTTGTCTTCGCCCCCCCACCCCTCAACACACCAGAGAGAGTTCTAGCTTTATACTCTCTCTGGTACATGGTAGATACTGTTGGGGATCTGACCACTTTTCCTTCACAGATTGAAGCCTCTTCTTGTTTGGACAGCATTGTGCCAGGTCCAGAAGCAATTGTGATTGGTCTAACTCTTAGCCAGTCATGATCATCCTTTTTCCCTTCAGTCAAGCATGGTTCAGGGGTTGGCATCTGACTCAGACCTGGGCAATGAGATGACAAGGAAATCCTGCTGGGGCATCTAGGAAAGATTCTTCTCCCTGGCAAGTAGAATGAGTGACATAAGGAAAGCCTTTTTCTCCATTCTTTGCTTCTTGAAGATGTGAATCTTGGAGGTTCAGGAGCCCCCTCTCCCTGTGGGTCTTTTTTTTTTTTTTGAACCTGAGAAGAAGCGCATTTGACACACTGAGGATGGAAAAGCAGAAAGAAAAAATGCCATTGATAGCACTGTGCGCGCCCAGTCGCTTGTTGTTTCCAGCTCTTTGCAACCCTATGGACTGTAGCCACGTCAGACTGCTCTGTCCATGGGGTTCTCCAGACAATCCGTGAGTGAGTTGCCATGCCCCTTCTCCAGGGAGTCTTCCTGACCCAGGGATCAGGAATCTGCGTCTCCTGCATCTCCTGCGCTGCAGGCAGATTCTCTTCCCACTGAGCCACCTGGGAAGTCACATTGATATAGCACTATTGAGCCATAAACTCTGGGTTTCTTGCTTAGTTAGAAAAATGGTTTAATTTTATGGTTTAATTCCTTCTTATTTAGACATTCTTTTACCTGTAATTCAATGCACTCTAAAGGATATTTCCACTGAGCTTTCAAGTGGGAAACTGGGGAAAGCTGTGAATTGATAAGGGAGTTTAAAGAAAGGCCACCGAAGTTGTAGCAAAGTTTGGATGGCATTTGTTTTTGGAAGTAGGTCACTGCCTTTGCCATCTTTTCCAGTGCAGGATACAACTTTCAGGTCTGGTTTCAAAATGGCAGGGATTTTTCATATGATGGGTTTCAGGGTCTTGCTTCAAGATTTTTTTCTGCCTTTCTGACTTCGCCTTCTAATACATCACAAACACTGCTGTTGCCCCTTCACTCACAGGATGGCTCTTTTCAGAGGTCCTTGCCCTGATCTTCTCCTCTCAATCCCCCTTCCTTAGCAATGCCATGTGCTGGCTGAACATAAACTCTCTTATCTTAAAAAACAAAAACAACTCTTCAGCTTGGACTCCACCTTTCCTTTGTTCTCCAGACTAGAAGTTTCAATTGCCTATAGCCCATTCCTTCCTGGGTGCTCCACTAGCAACACAAACACATGTTGAACCAAAATAACCATCTACCCTGTAAATCCTGACATCTCCATTTCTGATAATGTCAGGATAGCACTCTGGGCTCTCAGTGTTCCAGTCCTCTTGCTTCTCCCACATCACATGTCAACCAGGCACTGCTGTCAATTCTGAATCCTCTCTCTCACTTCTCCCCTCCTCTCACTTCCCTCTGCCTCGGTCTAGCTCAGCACCACCTCCTACTTGAACCTCTGTCATAGACTCAAATCAAGATGTTCTTAAGAAAGTTCTACCCCTTGGTCCATCTTCCAATAGCTGCAGAGTGTGCCTGCTTACTCAGAGGATTTCAAAAGCAGTCTCACCTTCTCAATGAAGTATGGACTCATCCCTGCGCTATTCTAGAACCCCTGGAACATAGATAACTTATCATTTTAGGTTTAGCTCTTATAATTTATCTGTTCCTTTCCTGTGCTTCTAGTTAAGCAAATTAGAGATACCATGGGAACATTTCATGCAAAGTGGACTTAATAAAGGACAGACATGGTACGGACCTAACAGAAGCAGAAGATGTTAAGAAGAGGTGGCAAGAATACACAGAAGAACTATACAAAAAAGATCTTCATGACCCAGATAATCACAATGATGTGATCACTCACCTAGAGCAAGACATCCTGGAATGTAAAGTCAAGTGGGCCTTAGAAAGCATCACTAAAAACAAAGCTACTGGAGGTGATGGAATTCCAGTTGATTATTTCAAATCCTGAAAGATGATGCTGTGAAAGTGCTACACTCAATATGCCAGCAAATTTGGAAAACTCAGCAGTGGCCACAGGACTGGAAAAGGTCCGTTTTCATTCCAATTCCAAAGAAAGGCAATGCAAAAGAATGCTCCAACTACCGCACAATTGCACTCATCTCACATGCTAGTAAAGTCATGCTCAAAAATCTCCAAGCCAGGCTTCAGCAATATGTGAACTGTGAACTTCCTGATGTTCAAGCTAGTTTTAGAAAAGGCAGAGGAACCAGAGATCAAATTGCCAACATCCACTGGATCATGGAAAAAGCAAGAGAGTTCCAGAAAAACATCTATTCCTGCTTTATTGACTATGCCAAAGCCTTTGACTGTGTGGATCACAACAAAGTGTGGAAAATTCTGAGAGAGATGGGAATACCAGACCACCTGACCTGCCTCTTGAGAAACCTATATGTAAGCAACAGTTAGAACTGGACATGGAACAACAGACTGGTTCCAAATAGGAATAGGAGTACGTCAAGGGTGCATATTGTTACCCTGCTTATTTAACTTATATGCAGAGTACCTCATGAGAAATGCTGGACTGGAGGAAGCACAAGATGGGATCAAGATTGCCGGGAGAAATATCAACAGCCTCAGATATGCAGATGACACCACCTTTATGGCAGAAAGTGAAGAGGAACTAAAAAGCCTCTTGATGAAAGTGAAAGAGGAGAGTGAAAAAATTGGCTTAAAGCTCAACATTCAGAAAATGAAGATCATGGCATCTGGTCCCATCACTTCATGGGAAATAGATGGGGAAACAGTGGAAACAGCATCAGACTTTATTTGGGGGGGCTCCAAAATCACTGCAGATGGTGATTGCAGCCATGAAATTAAAAGATGCTTACTCTTTGGAAGGAAAGTTATGACCAACCTAGATAACATATTATAAAGCAGAGATATTACTTTGCCAACAAAGGTCCATTTAGTCAAGGCTATGGTTTTTCCAGTGGTCATGTATGAATGTGAGAGTTGGACCGTGAAGGAAGCTGAGTGCCGAAGAATTGATGCTTTTGAGCTGTGCTGTTGGAGAAGACTCCAGAGAATCCCTTGGACTGCAAGGAGATCCAACCAGTCCCTCCTAAAGGAGATCAGTCCTAGGTGTTCATTGGAAGGACTGATGTTGAAGCTGAAACTCCAATACTTTGGCCACCTCAGGTGAAGAGTTGACTCACTGGAAAAGACTCTGATGCTGGGAGGGATTGGGAGCAGGAGGAGAAGGGGACCACAGAGGATGAGATGGCTGGCCGGCATCACCATCTCGATGGACATGAGTTTGGGTGATCTCCGGGAGTTGGTGATGGACAGGGAGGCCTGGTGTGCTGCGATTCATGGGGTCGCAGAGTTGGACACAACTGAGCGACTGAACTGAACTGAACTGAACGCCCTGTTAACATTACTCTCACCACCAGCAACCACAGTTGCTATTACTTATCTCTGCTGTCACCATGACTGTAGTTAAGACTACAGTTTCTTTCAACAGTGGGCCCAGCACTGTGCTTGAGCTCTTTCATTTGACATGCAGTCACCACGGACCATCTGCTATGTGCTCAACATGTGTTGAAGGTACAATGAAACAGAGCTTATAGCTTCAAACCTTCTCTATTTTAATTCTTGCCATGATCTTCTGCATGTAGGTATTGCTGCAGTCAACGTTGCCTTGGTGGCTCAGATGGTAAAGCATATGCCTGCAATGAAGGAAACCTGGGTTCGATCCCTGGGTCGGGAAGATCCCCTGGAGAAGGAAATGGCAACCCACTTCAGCATTCTTGCCTGGAAAATCCTGTGGTCGGAGGAGACTGGCAGATTACACTCCATGGGGTCGCAAAGAGTCGGACACGACTGAGTGACTTCACTTTCACTTTTCAACATCATTTTTTTTTTTTTATTTTTAGTTTTTTATTTTTTACATTTTAAAATCTTTAATTCTTACATGCATTCCCAAACATGAACCCCCCTCCCACCTCCCTCCCCATAACATCTTTCTGGGTCATCCCCATGCACCAGCCCCAAGCATGCTGCATCCTGCGTCAGACATAGACTGGCGATTCAATTCACATGATAGTATACATGTTAGAATGTCATTCTCCCAAATCATCCCACCCTCTCCCTCTCCCTAAGATGAGTAAACTTAGGCTTAGAGCACTTAAGTAACCCAAGCAAGGACTCAGAGATAAGAAGTACTGCTTCCGCCTCCCTCCTGGACTAGTCCTGGGGGCCAACTACTCCATTTGTTTCTAACCCCTCACCCTCATGCTCACGCATCAGCCACTGCTCCTTGAGGTGGGGGATGGTGTCATATTTTTCTCTCTAGCCCCTATACCACTCGGCACCATGAGTAGCATCTTTAAAGCTCAATACATTTTTGATGTTAAATGAAATAGAAGTGAAAACCCTCCTGACATCAGTGCTAAAGGGTGAAATCTCCCTGTCAGGCTCTCGTCATGCTGAGTAAGGGCCTCCCGCAGAGTGATCAATGTCTCCTAACTGCCTGACATAGAAGACGATATGCCTTACCCAAAGCTTCTAATACAAGATTTCACTGGTTTATCTGTCCCTGTGTTCAATAATCAAGATTAATATCCACTTTAAATTCAATTGATAAGATGGTGTTAGCAAACCCCACATCCATTCTTCTTTCCAGTATGCCCCGCTGCTCTGCTAACGTCCCACCATGTTCTGCTACAGTGCATCAAGGGCAAGATTGGTGACATGCTTTTGGAATCAGACACCGATTATCAATTTGGAGAGTGGCTTATACATCCTGCTTCAAAATGTCCAGGGGACCAATGGAGATTAATGTCCCCACTACTTTGTTGAGCTTCTCTTTACATAGAAAACCATGGAGAAATGTCCTACTCAATATAGTCAACACCATTGTCATGGAAAGTGAAAGTTGCTCAGTCGTGTCCAGCTCTTTGCAACCCCGTGGACTATACCATCCATGGAATTTTCCAGGTCAGAATACTGGAGTAGGTAGCCTTTCCCTTCTCCAGGGGATCTTCCCAACCCAGGGATCGAACCCAGGTCTCCCATCATGGAAAGAATCATCGTTAGCACAAATGATCAGGCTTTCATTTGTCCAGCTTCTTTCATCGCCACCTCTCCTAGGACTCGAATGCCATTTCCTTTCATTTTCTCACGTTTGACATCACAGAAAATCCAGTCCCTCCAGTTGAGAGATGAAGAAGTTTAGGGTAAGTTCTAACAGTGCCAAATGGCATGTGAAAGTCATTGATAATGGCAGAGCTTTCCTGGAATGTAAACATTTAGGGCAAAATGTGGATCAACCATTCAACAAATACGTATTGAGTATCGACTGTCCAGAAACAATCTTCTGTGCTGGGGAGATCAAAATGAACAAGAGATTGCCTTCCTGTAGAGGAGAAGTCAGATCAGCAGCCAAGATCCAATGTGCTGCGATAACTCTTCCTAAGATGCAACCAAAACCTGTGAAGGCACGCAGGAGAGGCACTTCCATTTGGAAGCTCAAGAGAATTTTCCAGAAGAGTTAGTAGATAGGTTGCAGGAGTTGGCACATTCTGTTGTATATTATACAACAGAAGTAAAAGAGCCTGGAAAAGAAAATGAAAGTTGTTCAGTTCTGTTGGATTCTTTGTGACTCCATGGACTGTACAGTCCATGGAATTCTTCAGGCCAGAATATTGCAGAAGCCTTTCCCTTCTCCAGGGTATCTTCCCAACCCAGGGATCGAACCCAGGTCTCCCCCATTGCAGATGGATTCTTTACCATCTGAGATACCAGGGAAGCCCAAGAATACTGGAGTGGGTAGCCTATCACTTCTCCAGGGGATCTTCTCAACCCAGGAAATGAACCAGGGTCTCCTGCATTGCAGGCAGATTCTTTACCAACTGAGCTATGAGGGAAGCCCTTAAAAGATCCTGGAACTTGAGGAGGAATAAGAGTCAGAGAAAAATGATAGAGTCAGTATGTGGAAAAGTTTTATGGAGACTAAGAAAAATATTTGGAATTCAGAATTATTGGCCATTGGTACAATTTAATATATCAGTCTTGAATCAGAGTTGCCAAACTAAACCATTCTTCCTCCAAAATTTTTAATATAATCTGCACTAGGAGAGACTAATTTTGGCCATGCAGTCTCTATCACTCTTCCATGCGAAAGTGTAGTCTATGTCTCCTCCTGAGTCTGGGCAGGCTCTGTGACATTTTTGGCCAATAAAATACAATGGGTAGTGACTCTATGACAACTTCCAGGTGTCAGTCTTGAGAGACTGGTAGCTTCCACTTTCTATCTCTTAAACTCTTACTTTTCAAATCTAGTGCTCTTACTGTGAGGAAGCCCAAGCCCAACACCCATAAAGAGATCAACAGGAGGACAAACTGAGGCCTTCAGCCAAGAGCCCCAGCTGAGCTCCCATCTGACAGCCAGAACCTCCAGCCATGTGAGAGAGTCATTTTGGAAGTGGATCGTCTATCGCCAGCCAACCAACCCAGCTAACACTGCATGGAATGGATACAAGCATGCCTTCCAAGCCCTTCCCAAATTGCAGATGAATGATTTAAGCCACTAGGACTGGGATGATTTGTGACACAGCAATAGATAACTGGAACTGGTGCCTACTTTAAGGAATGATTCTTGGTGCCTCGTGCACATTCCATGGATGAGCTCACAGGGACACTGGAGCTGATGCAGTTTCTAGGGCAGACCTCCCTCTGTCTTGGTGGGTCACATACTAAATGAAAACAGCTATGAAGGAATTCAGGACTGAGAGGTGATGTCAGAAAATAACTCTGCCAGATGCTGTCTTTCAGACTCTCCATTGTGATCAGCCAGACAATAACCCCAGCTGAAAAAAAACACATGTTCTCAATTAGAATCTATTGATAATAATTGGGAACACAGTACACGCCAAGCCTGATCTCTACTAATTGCTATCGAGAGTCTAAAAATCTTAGTGAGAATGTGAGAGACAGTCAAGAATATTTTTTAAAAAAACCGAACGTCTGTATATTTGGCATTTCAAACCACTGCCACTCACCTAACAAAGCTTTCAAGAGGATTAATGAGATAGTGCTTACAGAACGTCCCTGGATTCCAGCAGGACAAAAAATCACAAATGTTGTTAGTATCAGCTGACAGCCCTAAAAGTTATTTTTAAAGAAAGAAAGAAAAAAATATATATATAAATTGAATAAGCAAACAAATACATAGTGCTAATAATTTGGTTTGTTTCTGTGACAACCATCCTTCCAGTCACCCAGGCTTGAAATCTGGGTCTCATTTTTAATAACAGTTGCAAAAATTTTAGATTCTGTCTCCACATTGTCCTTGCCTCTGCTTTTCTCTCTCCTTTGCCGCTGCCACTTGCCTACGGCAGTGTCTCCACGCCTATTCTTCCGCCAGCCTCCTTAACTGGCCTCCCTGACTCCAATGTCTGGCCTTCAGAGATCACCAGTTTCCAGACTCATATTTGTTTATGTCACTCTCCTGCTTAAACACCATCCATTGCTTCCCATTGCTTTAGAAGAAAGCTGAACACAGAACTTCTCGTGGCTTCTGGGGCACATCCAGAAATAGGAGTACCAAGGTAAAGCCTAGGGGAAGGTGAAAATCATAGCAGAAGGCAGAAAGTGCTCCTGGGACAGACAGCACGCTGTGGACTTGGTGCTGCCTGGGGTAACTTTCCCCTTCTTGTGATGATCTGAGCTCCTGAAAAGGAGAGACTGGCCCTTCCCTAGACAGAGGCAGAGGAGGACAGTAGCATCCTGAGAATAACTGAATTAGGCAATAGCAGGTGCTAAGTCCGCCGCTTCTGCTAGGGTCTTGGAAGCTCAAGGAGCACCCACAAGAAGTGTACAGCTAGAAGTGAGTCCCTGCCCTATTACTGTGCACCCAAGTGGGTATACTTTAAAAAAAAAAGAATTAAAGGAAGAAGCATATGGCTCTGGAAGATAATGCTGGAAGCCAGGTTCACACCACCAGCAGCTCCCTGTTGAAGAGACTGCTACCAGCTCTCCCGAGTTCAGTGACAGCAGCCTGCTCCATCACTAATGCTCTGTGACTCTACGTGGAGCTGTCAAGGCCAGCTAGGGAAGGTTTCCTTCCTTCAGCGCTCATGAAAGAGTTTCAGAGTGGAGGCTCCTGGGCTGCGTTTAAATTGGATCCAGCCCAGGAGGTTTGTTGTGCAATGTTTACGTTTTAAAATTCTGTGTCAATAGTTTGAAAATCTTGACTTGTCCTCTAAAAAATGACTAATTTCCAGCTTCCTTTATATATACAAAATCAGGAGAAGGAACATTGGTCCCAGGTGATCAAAATCCACTGCAGTGAGTGTTGGCTGTCTTGTTAGGACAGTATGCTTTTCACACCCCCCATCTAACCCACTTCACTCATCTGTTTGCTTCTTGCAAGAAGGACTTGAGCTCTGAGCTCTGTTTTAGGCTGTTTAGTTTCTGAGAATTCAGTTTTTCCCTTGGAAGAAGTCTCTGTGTGGGAGGTGGGGTGGGGGAGCAGAGAATGAACTAGTGAACCTCACAGGATTCAGTGTGTCATGGACACTCCCGAGATGTGTTAAAGGTCACCCCAGTTCCTACTCTTGAAAGCCTCATGTACACCCTCCATTGCTCAGACATGGGACAATATGATTCCTGAGTTAATCTTTTGCATCTTCTGCAGGGCAAGAGTGACAAGCCCAGAGGACAACGAGATGACCAGATCAACTCCTATGGAGAAAAAGTGAAGCTTCCCTGGAAGTCCGGAGGAGATTTGCTTGGTAGAGGCTAGTAAGGGAGATGCTGCCAGAGTGAGGAGGACCCCAGGGACAGCACAGTGGGGTTAGCTGCTAGAGGACATCTGGAAAGGGTGTTTGTGTGTTTTATGTTGGGCTTTAGGGAAAGTCAGATTTAGCAGGCGGCTTTATCTACTCTCTGTCTGACACTGTATTTTTTTCTAAAGCTTCAGGGAAGTCTACCAGAACACGGTGAGCTAGTGGGCTGTGGAGATATGTAAGCGAAGGGGTAGGAAGGGCCGAGGCCAGATTCGCACCACCATCAACTTCTTGTTGTAGAGACTGCTGCTTGCTCCTCTTTTGTTCAACAGTAGAAGCCTTGCTCTTTAGTTGGGCGCATGGTGTCTATATTTTTCAGCCTCACTTACAGTTTGAATATATCCATAGGATTAAATGATGATCAGCAAGATGTGAACACAAGGACTTAAATGGAGAAACTGTGTCTTCTCTGTCTTCCTTCATCCTGCTGCTTAAAATGCAGACATAACTTAATTTCCAAGTGATGCTGGAATGTCAACATGGAGGGATTCTGGTTCGCTAGATGGCTTATGGGATAGAAGTGTCATTTCAACTCTGGGTAGCCTAAATCCAACATTCCATGAAACAGAAATAAGGTTCTGACTTGCTTATACCTGAACCAAAGTGTACTGGTCAGCTCAGGTTGCCATAAGATGCCGCCAACTGGATAACATGCAACAGGAATTTATTTTTCCATAATTCTGATGATTGGGAAACCCAAGGTCACGGTGATGGCAGGTTGGTTTCCATGCGACCTCTCTCCTTGCTGTGCAGACCGCTATCTTCTTGCTGTGTCCTTGTGTGGTCTTTCTCTGTGTATGCGCACTCCTGGCATCCCTTTCTTACCAGGACACTGGTCCTATCGGATCGGGGCCCTATGATGTGGCCTCAGTTAACCTTAATAGCCTCTCTAAATGCCCTGTTTCCACATACAGTCGCAGTGAGGTTAGGGCTTCAATATATGAATTGATGTGGGATGAAGGGGGTGATAATGGGGCAGGGAAACATAGGTCAGGCCTTAACACAAAGTTATAGTACTTAGCTCAGTACTTGGCTAAATAAAGATAAAATTCTGTCTTCTAAATTTTCAGGGATAAGGCTAGATAAGGACAAAAATTAACCACAGTGTTAAGAGAGATCTCACCATGTTTCGAAGTCTTGACTTTGAAACGATACAATATTTCCTATAACCTCTGTAAGAAAATATTGTAGGTTTTTCCTTGAAGCTTAATCTGTGTGCATTGTTTAAATTTTTGATGTCTAGATTACCTTAAGGTGAACAAAACTTGAAAAAAAAAATCTATAGAAAGAATTATTGATCCTGAAAGAAATTTAATACCTGACAATTGCTCACTAAACTCATTTCCTGGCAAACACATTTTAGACTTAGATTCAGAACTGATACATACATAGAGCTAATTTCCAAGGCTCCTTAATTAAAATATTCCATCAAAGGTATTTTCATGATATAAAATTTGCATTTTACTTCAATAGGTGTTTTTTATGTTAGTTTAGAAAGTTAAAAACTCACTTTAAACATTTTACTTAAGTTTAACACATTTATTTTTAAGTCTAAAAAGAAGTCTATTTACAAGAGTGAGCCCTATGATTTCACCCGGGACAGAGAGGCCTTTCTTGAGACCAAAGTGGGTTGCACATTTCTAAGCACAGAAACTTGATCTCATTAAGTCTTCTCTTCTGTCGCTAGGAGCTTTGTGGGCTCCCATGCCTCCCACGCTACTAGGGCGGTGTTTCTTTGTGCAGAGTTCTCTTAGAATTTGTCACTAATTTTTCTGGAAAAAAAAACAAAAGCAAAAAAACAAAAAACAAGGGTCATTATGTTTTATTACGCTGGGATGAAAATTTAAAAAGAAACAAAACTCAATATTGTATTAGCATATTCTTTACTATCCTGAGAATCAAGAACACTCTTACCTCTTAAACCACTGTGGAAAGTATTAGAATAACATTTCTAAGGAACTTAGTAGGTGTGAGACATTGTTCTGAGTACTTTACCTCTAATCCTCACATTAGACTCATAAGCTAAGTATTATTATTTTTGTTTTGTTTTGACTGTGGCAGATTTTCTTTTCTTTTCTTTTTTTTAACAGATTACAAGGTTTTATTTGGTGATACATCAAAATGTGCATATTTCCCAAATCCAATATCTATTTTTAATAATCCCATTTATAATTTTTATATACCTCAATAGCACTAATTTTATTGATGGCAAATAAAATATAAATAAAAAATCTGAAAATCAGTTTAGCATGCATTTTTCACTAAGCATAGATTTTAGTAGGCACAGTACTTCTTTTTTTATGTTTGTTTTCATGTGTCTATGATGCCTATGTTATCAAAGAGGAAATGGAGGCAAATTTACACAGCTAGTTAAGTTCCAGATCCAGGATTCAAAACTTGGGTAGATTGGTTCCAAAGTCTCTGCTTTCAAATAGTGGTTTGCAAAATTTCCCCAAACAGAAACACATGCACCCATAATTCACACTTATACATAAAAAAGAAGGGGGAATTCTGAAGCATGGAAAGTTTGATTGAATTTTTTAGGGTTAAAAGGGACATTGTTTTGATTGAGTCTTCTGCCTTCAAAAGCAGTAACTACTCAAAGAACTGTGGCTATTAAATGCTATAAAGTAATTTTTATCCTCAAAGTAAGAAGAAAAATGATAATTAAAGCTGTGACTTTTTGTTCTTTCTTATTAGAAAGAATATGCCAGAAAATTTGCCAGCAAATTTGGAAATATGCAGTGGCCACAGCACTGGAAAAGGTCAGTTTTCATTCCAATCCCAAAGAAAAGCAATGCCAAAGAATGTTCAAACTACCGCACAATCACACTCATCTCACACACTAGCAAAGTAATGCTCAAAATTCTCCAAGCCAGGCTTCAATAGTACGTGAGCTGTGAACTTCCAGATGTTCAAGCTGGATTTAGAAAAAGCAAAGGAACCAGAGATCAAATTGCCAACATCCACTGGATCATGGAAAAAGCAAGAGAGTTCCAGAAAAACATCTACTTCTGCTTTATTGACTATGCCAAAGCCTTTGACTGTGTGGATCACAACAAACTGTGGAAAATTCTGAAAGAGATGGGAATACCAGACCACCTGACCTGCCTCCTGAAAAACCTGTATGCAGGTCAGGAAGCAACAGTTAGAACTGGACTTGGAACAACAGACTGGTTTCAAATTAGGAAAGGAGTACATCAAGGCTGTTTATCGTCACCCTGCTTATTTAACTTCTGTGCAGAGTACGTCATGCAAAATATCAGGCTGGATGAAGCATAAGCTGGAATCAAGATTGCCAGGAGAAATATCAATAATTTCAGATATGCAGATGACATCATATGTATGGCAGAAAGCAAAGAACTACTAAAAAGCCTCTTGATGAGAGTGAAAAAGTTGGCTTAAAGTTCAACATTCAGAAAGCTAAGATCATGGCATCTGGTCTCATCACTTCATGGCAAATGGATGGGACACAGTAGAAACAGTGACAGACTTTATTTTGGGGGGCTCCAAAATCACTGCAGATGGTGGCTGCAGCCAAGATGCTTGCTCCTTGGATGAAAAGTTATGACCAACCTAGACAGCTGGCAACCCACTCCAGTACTCTTGCCTGGAGAATCCCATGGACGGAGGAGCCTGGTGGGCTACAGTCCATGGGGTCGCAAAGAGTCGGACACGACTGAGCGACTTCACTTTCACTTTTACTTTAGACAGCATATTAAAAAGCAGAGACATTACTTTACCAACATAGGTCCGTCTAGTCAAAGCTATGATTTTTCCAGTAGTCATGTATAGATGTGAGAGTTGGACTATAAAGAAAGCTGAATGCAGAATAATTGATGCTTTTGAAGTGTAGTGTTGGAGAAGACTCTTGAGAGTCCCTTTGACTGCAAGGAGATCCAACCAGTCCATCCTAAAGGAGATAAGTCCTGAATATTCATTGGAAGGACTGATGCTGATGCTGAAACTCCTATACTTTGGCCACCTGATGCAAAGAACTGACTCACTGGAAAAGACCCTGATGCTGGGAAATATTGAAGCCGGAGGAGCAAGGGACGACAGAGGATGAAATGGTTGGATGGTGTCATGGACTCAATGGACATGAGTTTGAGCAAGCTCCAGGAGTTGGTGATGGACAACGAGGCCTGGTGTGCTGCAGTCCATGGTGTCACAAAGAGTTGGACATGACTGAGCAACTGAACTGAACTGAACTGAATTATTATCCTCAATGTAAGAAGAGAAATGCAAATTAAAGCTGTGACTTTTTTTTTCTTTCTTGTTAGGTTGGCAAGGAATCAAAAGATTTGGGAAAAGTGTTTGGTCAGAGGCTTAAGGACAGAAGCATTCTTATGGTTGGTGGAGATGGAGTTATAGAGGGCAGAGTGAATCAAGAGAGCTTTAAAAATGCCCACTCCATTTTTTCCCAGTGATGATAGAAACTTTCCAAATTAGACTATCACATGAGATCCAGAAGACATATGTCCAAGCCCATAATGCCTGGGCTTTTAGATGTTATAAAACACCTAAAAGCAACCTAAATATCCATCAGTTTGGAATTAGTTGAATAAATGGTAACATATCCTCAAAGTGGAACCACACAGCTGGCACAGATTATGAGACTGATCTGTGTTTACATTGAGGAAACATGTCCATGACATACAGTAATACAGCAGAGTGAAATGTGACATATAGTCTGTATGGTGAACCAATTCATGTGATTTGGTACACACACAGATGTCTGCATTAAGAACGTGTACAGGGACTTCCCTAGTGGTCCAGTGGTTACAGATTCACCTGGCAGTGTAGGGCATACATGTCTGATCTCTGTTTGGGGAACTAAGACCCCGCATGCCATGGAGGAAGTAAGCCAGAGCAACACAACGAGAAAGCTGATGCCACAACTACTGAGCCCACGCAGTTCAGTTCAGTCGCTCATTCGTGTCCGATTCTTTGTGACCCCATGGACTGCAGTACGCCAGGCCTCCCTGTTCATCATAGCTCCTGGAGCTTGCTCAAACTCATGTCCTTTGAGTCAGTGATGCCATCCAACCATCTCGTTCTCTGTTGTCCCCTTCTCCTCCTCCTCCTCACACAACTTGACTGGAAGATCTCAAATGACACAACAAAGGTTACATGTGCCGCTGCTAAGACCTGATGCAACCGAAATAAATAAAATAAAACCCAATCTTTAAAAAAAGAAGAAGAATATGCACAGAACTATAGCTATAAGGCTGTCCACTGATAGGGGAAGAAAAAAGATTTCTGAGGAATGGAATTTTGAGTGGTTTAACCCTGAAAGTTTTTTCTGTTGCATTTGAGTGTTTTTAAATGAGAGGTATTGAAAACAATTTGTAGGTTAGCTTTTTCTCTCTTAACTTGGATATGCATCATGATTACTCAGAAATCAAAGTCATTCATGAATTTAATGTGTAACCCAGGCCAAATAATGAAAGCAAAATTAACAAAGTCTTTTAAAATTAAAAAATATATACATAAAATAAAATTAAAATGAGAGGCAGTATTCTACTATACTGCTCTCAAGACTAAAATCACAACAGGAAGCATGAAGGAACAGAAGGAAGGAAGAAAGGAAGGAAGAGAGAGAGAAATCAGTAGTGATTTCCCAGGGACTGGGTCAGGTGACATCTGCCCGGTCCCTGGAACTGGCCCACTGCCCTCCTCTCTGCTCCGCTGCCCTCCTCACATCTACCAGATCCATACCGGCTGATCTCCCCTCAGCCCTACTCCTCAGTCCATCACGAATAGCTTGCTAAATTTGTGGTTGCGGCATCCCAGTTTCCTGAGACAATCTCTGGTCCCCCAGGCCCAGCTTCCTCCCCAGGCCTAGGACCCCGGTGAGACCCCCAACTTTACTTCCCAAGAGCCAATAGGACATGTACCAGGCACCTGATTAGTGTGAGCTGAGGAGAGGGCTGAAGGACTATCTGGTCCCTTAAAAACAGGTGAACTGATGAAAGTACAGAACCTCTGGGAAGTGCCTGGAATCCGGTCTGGTCTACAGGGAGATGCCTAATTAATCAGAACACACTGTGTGTCACCTAGCTGGCCTCTCCTTGATGAATTTGCTTCCTCCAGTTTTCACTGACACCTATATTTTATCCAGCTCTCATGTGATGTCTAATATGTTTCAGGGACAGGAACTTTTTAAAAATTTCAGACTTATATGAAAGTTGCAAGAATAGAACAAAGAGTTTCTAGATATCCCACATCTAGATTTCCCAAATGTTACTATTTGATCATATTTGGTTTATTTTTCTCTATCTCTTCCTCTCAGCAGACAGAATGCTTCTTTATCCCTAACTATTTTCATGCATATTTCCTAAAAACAAAATATTCATTTACATAATCACAGTACAATTATCAAAATCAGGAAATGAATATTATTACAATACTGTTATCCAGTATACAGATCTTATTTAAATTATCACCAATTATCACAATAATGCCTTTAATAGCAAAAGAAAATCCAAGAACATCTATTGCATTCAATTTCATGTTGCTTTTGTTCTCTTTAAGCTAGAATAATTTCCAAATCTTCCTTTTTTTATTTCATGCCATCGACCTTTATGAAGAGTCCAGACCAGGTATTTTGCAGGATTTGTCTGATATTTTCTCATGATTATATTCAAGCTATGTGCTTTTGTGCCAGATACATTCAATCCTCATTTTATGTATCCCTCATAATAACTATTGTTATCACTTTTCAGATGAGGAAACTGAGGCAGTTTGCTTAAGATCACACAGCTTGTAAAAGGTGGCACCAACATTCACATCATGGGTATCAGCGCCAGAGTCTGGGTCTTGACCCTTTATCCTTAGCATCTCGCTTGGGAAGGACATTGGATTTCATTGTGTAATTATGTGCCAGAAGTTCTCTTTGTGGCTTTCACATTGGGTGCATTATCTAACCTGAAGACAACTTCACAGGAAAGGTATTATCCACTGTATTTACAAAAAAAAAAAAAACAAAACCAACAACATTAAGATCCAGAGCAATTGCATAACTCACCCAAGGTCAGGCATCTAACTTTTCTGACTCTTTAATCCACTATGCAGACTGTACAATAGACTCACCCAAAGATTTTAAAACATGCTTATGGCCAAGCTCCACCTCAGGCTAATTAAATAAAAATCCCTGAAGACTCCCAGTATCTGAATTCCACTTTTCTTTCTAAGCACTGAGGTAAGTCTAATATGGATCAGGGTTGTGAATTACCATAATAAAATGTTTAAAGTTCTGTGGTTCCTAATATCTAGAGGGACTTCTTAGAAAGTTAGCCAAATAAATGGATTATTACTGGGGCTTCCCTTTCAGGATATGATCACCTGGGATGTGATTTTAAATCAGCCCCTCCAGTTCCCATCACTAAAATTCCATTTCTAAATGCAACCTACCCTCAAATCAAACTTCCAGCATCACCCATCCCTTCCTTCACTCCCAGAATTTCCTGTGCATAGATTTTTCTCCACTTCTAAATTGTGAACCTCTTGTGAGGTCAGAGACCATATCTCATTCAGCTTCAAAGCCCCCCAAACCATCAGTCACAATACTTCATACACAATATGTGCTTAAAAATAAATGTCTGCTAAAAAACTTAAATTTAAGTTTCCTCTTTGCCTACTCAGTGCCTTGAGAGATTTTGTTGTACATTACCTTGAACTCAGCACATCAGCCTGAATTATTAGTATCAAATACAAAGTTGAATATTTAATTATGAGCTTTTTTTTCATATCATTTAGAGCCTTAGAAAATGTCATCTTGTATGAATCCCTGGGGTGCCTCAGTCAATGAATTTGCCTCCTAAAATATATGTTTATCTCTCATGTTCGTCTCATTTCTAAACCAGCTCTTCCTAAAACTTTTAAAGAGTGAATTTAAGGAGCTTCTGTTATACAACCTTGTAACAGAATCATAATGAAAATTTAAAAACTTCTGTCATGTCCTTTTGTTCACAAGTTAATCTACCCCTCTACCTCCATAACACTCTAAGGAGTTGACCAGTCATCATTTCTGCTTAAATCATTTTGTCTTTTTGCCTCCATATGTTTAGACAGGCTACTGGGTGATCAGTATACAGCCAGAGGGTCCTATTGAACACATCCTATGATGAAACTCATACTAGCTAATCCCCCACCCTGCAATGCAGAGAGAGGTGTACACACACATTTCCCTGGGTGCCTTCCAGTTCATGAGAGGCAGCTAGTTGCCCTGGTGATGTATTTATACCTAGTTTGTCAACAAAGTCTAGAGTACCCTGGTTTTGGACCATTTTTTTACCTGATTACTTCTAATTTCTCTGTTTTGAAAGACAGCTGTGTAGCGGGAAGAGATCCAAACTTCCCGCTGCTGCTGCCCCCAAGTCACTTCAGTCGTGTCCGACTCTGTGCAACCCTATAGATGGCAGCCCACCAGGCTCCGCCATCCCTGGGATTCTCCAGGCAAGAACACTGGAGTGGGTTGCCATTTCCTTCTCCAATGCATGAAAGTGAAAAATGAAAGTGAAGTCATACGTCGTGTCCGACTCCTTGTAACCCCGTGAATAAAGAGTAAATCATACATTAACCTCCTTCCACACTTTTCCCCATGGAGTTTACTTCCTTTTTTGATGTTTCAAACTTACTTTTTTTATTTTAAACAACTGTCTAACTTATATAAGGAAAATACTAGAACCTTTCATAATTACCAGTTGGTACAGAAAAGCTCACAAGATAACCAGGCTACAGTCAGCCAAGGAGCTGAGTTTTGCCTATAAAATTTTAACCTACCAAGAGAAGGGGCCTAAATGGAGTTTACTTCCTTAGCAGCAAGTATCAAGAAGTGGCTTTGATTCTCTAGTCAATGGTGCCATTGATTACTACAGCAATTTTTAAATTTCTGAAGTGAATACATTTCTTAAAATATTAGAAAAAAAATTATTTTAGACATGGCTTATTTCATGCCCCCCTTTCAGCGGAGACATCTTTCCATTTTTCCAAGGATGTGGTGGTGTCTGTTTTTATTCTCCTAGTTAATGTAGGAAACTGGGGATGTTTATAGGTATTTCATTTAAAAAACAACACTCAAATAGACTTGGGAAATAAATCTTTTGGGCTAAACAAAGTTTCTTGAAGGGATGCCTCATAAAGCCTGGATTTGCTAATGTGATCTGTGAGTCTCTGAGGGAGAGAAATCATTTCCTGTTTCCCAAACTTGATTTATCTTGGGAATCTCCTTGCTCGAGATTTGCTCCACCACAAACCGAGGGTGAGAAGCACTGCGCAGGGAGCTACCTTTGAGTAACACTGACAACAGAATTTCAGTTAGAGCCAAGGATCCTTTCCTGTTGGCATTCACTTCTCTGATGTCTCCTTTTGATATTTATAAGAAATTCCTAAGATTTATGCTTCTTATTGGCTGCACAAAATACTTCTATATTTTTAACCTAATAATGCTAAGAAATTTGGTGTAAGTGGTAGGTGGAATAATACCCCCATCCCTCACTCTGCTGTCTCGTGGAAAGTTATAAATGGGTCGATTTCTGTGTCTTGGTTGATTTAGGGGGCAGGTGGTGTTAATGAACCAAAGACAGCAGACACACTTGCAGGGGTGTGGGGCTGCAGGGGTCGTGAGACTGCAGGGCCACAGGAGTTCTCCCAGATCTTAGGAGGACATTGACTAGGCTTAGGTCACAGGGCTTACAGTGTATGATGGGGTGCCAGAGAAATTTCAACTAGACCTGGGAGAAGGCTAAGGGCCCAGCCGATATCTGAGTGAAGCTCGTCAAGTTCTTAGTACAGTGTCAGCCACAAATGCTCGTGGTTAGTGGGCTCACTGTTACAATGCAGTCCATTTGCATATGTGTCTCTATACCAGACACTAGTCTGAGCACTCTCTGGGAGTTGGTGATGGACAGGGAAGCCTAGCGTGTTGCAGTCCACGGGGTTGCAAAGAGTTGGACACGACTGAGCAACTGAACTACACTGAACTGACCAGACGCTATTTCCAGTCCTCTCCTCAGCATCGCATCCAAGAGACCCCCTTTCCCAAGGAGCTCTGAAGTGACCTTAACAGGAAAGAGTCCTGTGTAAAATCCGTCTGTTTATGTAAAGCCCATCTGTTTATGTAAAGCCCTTCTGAGGGACCTTCACATCCCCCTTAGATGATTGAAAACCCTGTTGTCACTAACAGACCAAGCTGGTGTTTTTGAAACGTAATGAACTACACTCCACTTACAGAAAGCCTCGAAGAGAAGGTCCTGGGAGATGAGACTCTCTGGAACCTGGACAGGTTATGAGCAGTTTCTGCGGCTGTGGCTGCAGCCTGGCCCTAATGATGGGAGAGCAGCTGCGGAGTTGCTTAATGGCCACGTCGGGCTGGGCCTGCCTGGAGCGCTTCCCGAGTCTCCCTGGGTCTCTAATGAACAGCGCTGCGGGCAGGCAGTGATTCATCGGGCTCCTGCCTCATTAGAATGTCAAGCAAGGTTCAGCTGCCTCAAATCCCTTGTGCCAAGAAGGCAGGTTGAAATTCTAAATAAACACAACAGCAAAAAGTGTAGCATATGTAAAGGAACACGTCTCCTTTCTCTGAATTGTCTCGGCTTTCCTCTTTCTGGTGTATGTGATTTAATACCAAGTTCAAGTGTACAGGAAACGAACCTAATCCACTTATAACTGAACTTAATTTGTATTTCAAGCCCACATTCTTTCAAGATCGCTCGCTAACCTTTTCCTCTGGATCGGCACCTAGAGGATGCCTTGCCTGTCAAAGTGAGACATGGGGAGGAAGTGTCTGTCAGGTGTGGTCACCGCTCCACCCCACCAACCTCTGAGGGGTCTTCATTCTTGTCTAGTCTTCAAGAATCTCCCTAAGCTGGTCCCTGTTAGTGGTGAGGCCCCTCAGGTGTGCCGATCTGTGCTGTGAATGTCTGGCTTCATAAATATTCTACTGCTCCCCACATACCCATGCAAGGAATCTCTGAGGCTATTTCAGGATCATCTGCCTCAGCATCTCATGCTGCAGGCATCTTTCAGCCTGCCCAAAAGAGTCTGTGTTATGGATAAAATAATATAACCGATTCCGGCAATTTAAACAGAAAAAGGAATGTATCAGAAGTTTAACAGGTGGCCCACACAATTCACAGGAAACAGAGAATTACATGCAGGAAAATCAGCCAAAACCAGCCAAGGCAAGGCAGCAAGGACCACAATGTGGAAGGGCCTGACCAGCCAAGGCTGGGTCACGTGTTCTTTTATTGACTTTCATCTTTCGTAAAGGAATGCACACACGGGGCGGGAGTTCCCTAGTGTCAGAAGAGGGTTTAGATGCTGGACAAGACATGGTAAATTCAATAAATAACGAATATCCATTCAATAGACCATGCTAGAGGTGGGAAAGTTCACGGGCTCAAATGATGCCACTCAGGTGTTAAACCCTGAGCTCTGGGTTCTCAGTCTCTCTCAGAACGTTCTCAGTTCTACGTAAGGGCAGTAGAAGAAATATCTGTCTGCTGAGCTTGGGTCATAATCCCGAGATGGCCTTGAAGACCCTATACAAACCCTTATGTGATGTGAGCAGCATGATGATCAGTATAACCAAGAACAGTGTATGCCAGAGAGGCGGTGGTCATCTGGAGCCAGTGTCTGCACAGATGGCCTGTAAGGAATGGATAAGAGTGCAGACAACATGTGACAAGCCAGTAATGATATGGACTGTAGACCAGTCCCATCCTGGGTACCTAGAAGCAACACTAGGTGAAAGAGAGAGACCCTAGAATGACTGATACATTTCTGCTTCCTATTGGACTAGGGCACCAAAATAAACAACAAACATGGTTTAGTTAAAAAAAGAGAAGAAGATATGAGGGACTTCCCTGGTGCCCCAGTGGCTAAAATTCCATGTTCCCAATGCAGGGGGACCCAGGTTCCATCCCTGGTCAGGGAACTAGATCCCCCATGCTGCAATGAAGACTGAAGCTCTCACGTGCCAGGAACTAAGACCCAGAACAGCTAAATAAATAGTGAAAGAGAGAAAAGAAAAGAAAAAAAAATTGAATTGCTTGTGAGAAAATGAAAGCTAACTGCCCAAAAGAAAATGAATTCTTAAAATGAAAAGCAACAATTGTGTCTACCACTGACTAGGAAAGGAGGAAATGTAATCTATGGGATCTAACTGCAGGTGGAACTTTGTGGAAGGACAGATCCAGGAGAGGAAAGGTATGTTTTTCACTTTCTGACTGAGGGTGGCCAGCTCTAAGCAAGGAAGAGGGTTTGATGGACACCAACGTGGTGTTAAAATGCGGATGATACGGCAAAGCTCTTCATCAAGTCCAGAGTCACGAATTAACCTTTACAAAATGAATGGCTTTTTCAGTGCTGAATAAAAGTCCCAGTGAAACAGAAGAGGAAAATGCTGGAATGACGCTCTAAATCTGAGTAAGATGGTGACCTTTGCATTCTAATTGCTTGCAGCTATCTAATATGACATTTGGCATTTTTTAACCTTGCACATGATAAAATAACAAATTTTAAGAAAAAATGTCGAGGTTAATAAGCTTCTCCCCAACAAAACCAGATTCGCTCTAGCTGAATAGCATTAATATAACAACAAAGACTGCATTTTGGCTACTTGACTTTTACCATGGTATAGATAGTTAATTGGTGAATGGTTCCACACTACAAAAAATGATTTATTAAAAGGGCATTCATTGCCATTGCTGTGTTGAAGAGAGCAGGTCAATTAACTTGTGGTAAGTTCATTTATCAGCTCTTTGTCATCATTCAATCTTTTTTTTAGATCTTTTTTTTTTCCTGATATGGATCACTTTTAAAGTCTTTATTGAACTTGTTACAATATTGTTTCTGTTTCTGCTTTGTTTTTTGACCACAAGACATATGGGATTTAAGTTCCCCAAACAGGGATTGAACCCCTAGCCCCTGAATTGGAAGGTGAAGGCTTAACCACTGGATCTCCAGAGAAGTCCTATTATTTGAATCTTTAAGCTAGAGACTATGAGAAGCAGTGAGATGTGTAAGAAGAAACACTTGACTTTGGATCAGAGCTCCCTGAGTTCTGGACTGAACAAGTTATTTAGTATCAATGTGGCCTCTCTTTCTCTAAAAGAAAATAATAACACTTGTCCAGTTGTCTCAATGGATTGTCTCTGCAAATCCACTGGACAGTGTTTTTTTGTTTTTTTGTTTTTTTTAATGCTTGTGGTGTTAGCTACACGTCAGGAATTAAACTTAGGATAACTTGCATTCATGACTTAGCAAGAAAAGCAAAGATTTAAGTCCCAACTAAGCATCTTACTGGCTGCATGGCCCCTCTGAATCTTGCCTTCCTCATCATAGAGTGAGAATTTTATAAATGACACATCATGAACTATTGTTGAATATTAGAAATTTAGAGACGATCCTAGTGTACAAGCACTCCAAAAAGAGTATAAATATTCTAAGATTGACCGCACACTCTTTCTCTGTTGTGCTTGAGGTATTCCTTCCAACACATAAGCACGTGCTCAGCGCTTGCCCTGCGGGGAGACTAAATTCTCGGGCGACAACTCTGGAATAGGCCTGACAAGCCTGATTGCAAGGGTGGCCATGCATGGTAAGAAGGTGGCAGTTGATCTTTGCACTCTTTACGATACTTTGTTGTATTTTATGGGAAGAACTTACAGTGGAAATATTCTTTCCACTCTAAAACCCCTGGTTTGGAGAACTAATGTGGTCTTTTCTTAATTTATCTGTTCACTCATTCAATTTCTGTATTTGTCCATTCATTCATTCATTATTCATTTTAAAATGTATTGCAAGCCTTTGTGTTTTATATGAGAAATAGTCTCATATATCTATCAGGAGATTGTGAATATAAAAAAAATATTAGGCTAACAGCTAGAACAAGCCAGTTAATTTACAAAATCAGGGTTTTTTAAAAATCACCAGATGGCTGAATGTGAAAAATAATAAAGAAAAAAACCTAAATGAACTACATTCCAGGAGGTGACAAACTTCCTAAAGAAGAAGAGATTTGTAGCTGCTTTCCTTGTTGGCAGCAAGATGAGAAGAGAAAGGATTCCTCATAGAAGGAGATGCAGGGAAGCCATGTGGAACTTTGTTACACTTTTAATGACTGCATGGGGGCTGGCATCAAGATTAAAATTCCAAGCAGTTCTAGCCACAGATGAGGTTTTAACCCAGCCGACTGGGGGACTGGGAGTATGTGCCAAAGGCACAGGGCAGGGCAGGGGTGGGCAGGAGAGAAGCCCTCAGGCATTCCAGATCTGCACTAAGCACACTCCAGTGACCTTCTAGAAGCAAGAGCAGGACAGCAAGCCAGGCAGGGAGAAGTCTCAAAAGGTGCAGAAAGCCGGAGAGAGAAAAAAAGAGTAACCAGCAACCCAAAAAGTTGACAGTTGGGCTGGAAAACAAAAAATGACCACTAGAATCCTGCCAGTGCTCAGATCCCAAGCCTTTCTGAAGTGCAACCACTGATCCTCCCTTAGAAGCATTGGAAAAAGTAGTCAACTGCATTCAACTAAACCTTCAGCAGACCCAGCCTAACTGCAGATTAAATTGACCTTACACTATCCCTTCCTCACACATACTAGTAGCTTGTCAACTCTTTTTATGCTCTTTTTCTAGGATAAATGTCATTTTACAACTTTTCTTTTATATACAATGTTATGTATTCAATAAAAAATATTATACAAATAGGAGTAAGAAAGTGAGAATCATGGTCAGAAGAGTAAATAGTTAAATAGTTTTAATAGACTCAAGATGGATGATTGGAATGATCAGAAAGGACTTTAAAATAACTATAATAAGAATGTTCAAAGATGTAGTGGATAAAATGAACATGCTGAAATGGGAATTTTAGCAGAGAGGAAGTAGTTTTAAAAAAGTTAATGAAAATTCTAGATAGAAAATATATCATAAATGTAGAATTCATTGAATGGACATCATAACACACTGGTCAAACGGAAGTAAATTTTAGTAACTTGAAGAATGGAAATTATCCAAACTGAAGGACACAGAATGGAAAGAATAAGAAGAAAGAGCATAGTACCTGAGATATATGGGATAATAGCAAATGGTCTATCACACGAGTAATGTGTGTCCCAGAAGCAGATGAGAGAGAAAATAGGGTGAAGCAATCTTGAACAGATAATGGCCAAGAATTGTCCCAAATTGATAAAAGACATAACCTACAGACCCAAGAATTTCAGTGAATCTTGAGTTAAAAACAGAAAGAAAAGAAAATCACCGCACACTGGAACATCATAGTTAAAATGCTGAAAACCAAAGATAAAAAAAAAAATCTTAAGAGCAGTCAGGATAAGATCTACAACTTTCAAAGCAACAAAAATAAGATTCAGAACTGATTTCTTAGACACAATGGAGGCCTGAAGATAATGGAACATCTCTAAAATGCTGGGGGGGAAAATGTCAACCTAGAATTTTATATCGATGCAATTATATTTAAAAATTAAATGAAAATAAACATAATTTTAGGTTCTCTGGTGGCTCAGCAATAAAGAATCTGCCTTCGATGCAGGAGCCTCAGGAGACTCAGGTTTGATCCCTGGTTTGAGAAGATCCCCTGGAGACAGGCATGGCAACCCACTCCAGTGTTCTTGCCTAGAGAATCCCATGGACAGAGGAGCTGGCAGGCTACGGTCCATGGGGTCGCAAAGAGTTGGACCTGACTGAAGCGACTTAGCAACAGCACAGCAAACATAATTTCAGGGACTTCCCTTGTGGTCCAGTGGTTAAGAATCCACTTTTCAATGTCAGGGGCACAAGTTCAATCCCTGTCTGGGAACTAAAATCCTAATGTACCACAGAACAACTAAGTTTGCATGTCACGACTAGAGAGCCCTAGTGCTGCAATGAAAAATTCTGCCTGATGCAACAAAGATCCCGCATGCCGCAACTAAGACGCAATGGAGCCAAAACAACAACCAAACAACAACAAAATCCAAAACCATCATTTTCATTATATAAACAACCAAAAAACCCTTTGCCAGAAAAACTGCCCTAAAGAAATATCTAAGAAACTTTTTCATAGAAAGGGAAAATGACGCCAACAGAATGTCTAAGTCTATAGTAAGAAATGCAGAGAACCAAAAAGGGCAAATATGAGAAAAATCATGAAAATTTATTTTTAAATTGTTTACAACAGTTATTGAAATATTTTTAAAACTTTATGTACATGCCATACTTATAAATACATAGGTAAATATTTTAAGAGGTTTTTTCACTTTAAAGCAAAATTAATAAAGTATCCTTAGTTTTATAGTATGTATAGAAGTTAATTATGAAACAAGAAAAGTGTAAGAGCAGGGAGAAAATGGAATTAAACTGTTGTAAGATTTTACAGTGTTTATGAAATAGTTTAATATTTGAATGTGAAAAGTTGGAGTTGAGTATTGTAGTCTCTAGAAGAAGTAGTAAAAAATAAATAAACACAAAGGGTTTTATCTGGAAATTCCATAGAAGAGACAAAATGGAATTCTAAAAAATATTTGATAGACCCAAAAGGCAAAAAAGAGGAAATCAAAGAACAAAGAACATGTCAAAAAAAAGAGAAATCAAATATACCAATTATATCAACAATTATTAAATGTGAATGGATTATATTGTAAAGCATTATGTAAATATAAATTTCAGTAATGATAAAAATAGCAGCTAATATTTATTGACTGTTTATCACATATCAGACATTCTGCTAACCCATTTGTGTTTTATCTTGCTTATTCCTTACAATAGCCTAGGTACAATATTATTTGCATCCATATTTTGTGCATATGAAAACTCAGATTGAGTATAGTCATTGCCTATTGTTACACGGCCCCAAGACAAAGCCAGGATTCAAACCCAGGAAGTATGACTTCTGAGCTTATACCACTTGGTTATTCTGAATATGATATTGGTAATGATGCCACTGATATGATGAAGAATAGTTATTGTCAAGTCACCCCTGTGGTGTTTGACATCCCATAAAAGGGAATATGGTGGGAATGATAATCCCTATTCCAGGGGAAATTTTTAGCTTGAAAATCCATAATAAACATGTAAACTGGTAAGTATATATATTTCAGAATGCTATATATACCAGTACTTATATTCATGGTAACATAAGTTGAAGTTCAGCCAATCCTGTGGCACTGTCCTCTAATATACAGCTCATATGTGACATCAAAGCTTCATCAATCTTAATTCTACCTATTCAGAATCTGATGGCTAAAATACAATGCCATACACCCTTGTAATAATTGTAAGAAAGGGTTTTGCTAGAGAAATAAGCAAATGGTTCAGAGAGGTCCTTTGGTCTCCCTTTGCTGGGGCATGGACACATCACTTCCCACGTACCAGAACTGCTCACTCTGGGCTCTGCCCCTGTTCCCTGGGGTTTAGCTGCAATTCTATTGTAGCCTTCAAGTCACTCCTGGGCTGTGCAACCTCCCCTCCTGGGCTTGAGCCAGGCTGTGATCTCAGAGAAAGCAGAGAGCAGGCCTGGGTGTGTGGCCATGAGTGCCCTCGTATGAGGGCGGGATGGGCTGCAAGGCTAAGGTGCAAGGGAGTGGGCAGAAAGATGTGTGAATGACAGAACACCTGCAGGAGACAAGGAGGGAGTGAGGGAGCTCAGAAGTCAGATTCCTCTGAGGAAAGGGAGTATATTAGTCAGGGTTCTTCAGAGAAGCAGAACCAACAAGATGCAGGGTGCATATGCATAAGAACACATATGCATGTAAATTATGTGTTATATGCCATGCACACATTAAGTACATACATAGTGAAGTAGTGAAGTCGCTCAGTCATGCCCAACTCTTAGTGACCCCATGGACTGTAGCCTACCAGGCTCCTCCCTCCATGGGATTCTCCAGGCAAGAGTACTGGAGTGGGTTGCCATTTCCTTCTCCAGGGGCTCTTCCCGACCCAGGGATCGAACCTGGGTCTCCTGCATTGTAGGCAGACACTTTAACCTCTGAGCCACCAGGGAAGCAGTATATTTTATATATGTGAAAATGTATATGGATTTATTATAAAAGCATGGCTCACATGGGCTTCCCCAGTGGCTCAGTGGTAAAGAATCCACCCAAAATGCAGAAGATGAGGGAGACCAAGGTTCAGTCCCTGAGTCAGGAAATCTCCTGGAGAAGGCAATGGCAACTCACTCCAGTATTCTTGCTGGGAAAATCCCATGGACAGAGAGGAGCCTGGAGGGCTAGGGTCCTTGGGGCTGCAATGATCAGACATGACTAAGCAACTGAGTACGGTGGGCTCACGTGAAGATATGGAGGCTGAGAAGTCTAAGATCCGCAGTTAGCAAGTTAGCAAGACCCAGGAGAGCCGACCGCATGGTTATCATAGTTCTGGTATGACAGCTCAAGACCCAGGAAGAGCCCAAGTTTCAGTTCAAGTCCAAAGGCAGGAAAAGGCTAATGTCCCAGCTCAGCAGTCACATGGGGGAGCTCCCTTTTACTGGACCATTTTGTCTTCA
This sequence comes from Ovis canadensis, assembly GCF_042477335.2. Lineage (NCBI taxonomy): Eukaryota > Metazoa > Chordata > Mammalia > Artiodactyla > Bovidae > Ovis > Ovis canadensis. Next base: position 41,328,889 of record NC_091254.1, read on the forward strand.
GTGGATACAAGAGCCGCCCTCACTAGGGAGGACAATCTGCTCAATTCAGACTATAGATGACATGGTCATTTTCTCCAGAATCATTTTCACAGACACACCAAAGTAACGTCTGACTAATGTCAGGCCACCTTGTGGCCCAGTCAAGTTTGACACATAAAATGAACAAGAGGAGGGAGATTTTCTTGTGCCTTTGTTCTCAAGTAAGAAGGGGAAGGATAGTTGAGGTCATGTCTCCTGGCCCTACATGATTCCCTTATTATTTTTATAGGAACTCTTTGATACATATGGATGAAAATACGTAATAACACATATAAATTCTAAAATACATTAAAAAATTAGTCACCTCCCTCCCCAACAAATAACAAGTGTCAATGTCTTCTCACTTCTAGAGATGTGTACCAAAGGCTCTAACGTCATGTTATGGGGGAAAAGAAATAGCACTGGTAGTTCTCAGATGAAGCTTTGTATGCCATAAAAATGTGGCTGTTTTGAATCAGGCTTCAGGGTCAGTCTACCCCAGAAGATAATGGAATATTTGTTTAGACATCTTAAGACACACTTGGGGCAGCTTCCTGGGGACCAGCAGTCACAGCGTCACTCATCTTTCTCCAAGGTCACTTCATGGGCGGCCCTGTGATACCAGATGGGTCTCCTCTCTCTAGTACCGCCTGGTGTGTCCCCTCATAGGGCTTCACTGATTGAAGGTACCTCAGTGATCGCTTAGGAGGGGTAAAGTGTCCTAACAGTGCAGAGCCACAAGGTGCATGCTGTCTAAATGCTTACTCATACATCATTATTTCACATGAATATTAATACATTAGCAGAGGAAAAGGCCCTGGCCAGGTCCCTTATCCAGGATCACCTGCTCCCTAGGGCAGTCTTCCCTAGGAAGGACTGTCAGAAAATATGCAAAATGCCCTTATTTTAATTAATTATGAAGTTGAAGTGGCTGGCAGGTTGTTTGCCAGCAGCTGTGAACAGTTTTCTGATAGCTATTTTCTCGGCCCATCCAGTGAAGTTATCGGCAGGCTTTCCAAAGCAGCACAGAGCCTGGCAGAAACCAGAGGTTCACAAAGTGTTTGCTGAGCAAATGAATGAGTTGAATGAACAAACCCTAAAGTGCAAATAAGAAATAACCTCAACTCAAAACATGGGGAGCGTGAGAAAGGAGCCAGGAATTTGAAATGGAGTTCCTTTAAACATTATATTCGGGAGGCAAGAGAGTCAGGGTTGATTACCCTGCAATGGTGCAAGTGTCCGTGGCATCACATTCGTGATCCACTTAGCTGCGGAATTTCAAGATTCTCTGGTTTCAAAATGCCGCTGTGCTTCAGCAATGCCGCTTCCTTTTAGCACTGTTATTTTAAGTCTTTCCCCCATACCCATCTCACCTCACGGATGTCTCTGAAAGTCACAAGGAGAGACTATTCTGGAAAATGCCCTTATCAAATGATGGTAATATACTCAGTTGCCCTATTTTTTTTTTAAACTGCTTTCTTATTTTAGAATGGAATTTTTCAACTGGAGTCTTAAAAACCCACATGAATCACTGAACTAAGATGATTCCTGACTTGGACAGAGAAGTCAGGCATCAGAGCATTGATCAGTTATCTTTTGCTGTATAACGAACTTTCTGCAGGTCGGTATTCTGGACTGAGCTCAGCTGGGCTTTTCTGGTCTGGAGGCAGGCTTAACTCTTCTTAACTGGACTCACTGAGGTGTCTGCTGGGCCAGTTGAGGCCGGTTAGTTTACAAAGGCCTTGGATGGGACAGCTGGTTGACAAGGGTCTGTCTCCATGTGGAGTTTATTCCAGGTCTTTTTGCACGACAGTCTCGGGGTTCCAAGAGCAATAAGAGGGCACACCCCAAAGCACAAACACTTTCCAAGTCTGGCTTATGTCCCATTTACTACATCCCCTGAGCGTGGGAGGGATTCTAAGGGCAAGGATATGGGAGGAGTGAATAAATGCGGGGCTGTAACTGCAACACTCTGTGTATTAAAATAGATTCTAAGATACATGGTGATCCAGGAGGCCCAGATTTGTCACCGTGACGCCGTCTCATCAGAAACAGAAATATGACTCAGGGCCTGTCCTTCTGGGCATTCAGACGCTCCTGTTTCTGCACTTCCTCCCCCATGCCTCCTTTCCGTCCCTTCCTTCTGACTCTTCTGTGGCTTCATCACTCTCTGCTTCCTGATATTTTTCTGTTCAGGCGGCCCTGCAAGTGCCTGGCAGGGATGATAAATGAGCCTGACTTCCTGGGCGACGTGACCGTCCAGAAACACAGCCTGGAGCATGCACAATGCGGCAGCAGTTTCCACCCACAATGCAAATGCCATAGTGTGCTGCGGGGTTGGGCAGAGGTCACCACTGCAGAAACAGAACCCCCATTTGAGGTTGGCATTCTAGGCTACAGCCAGCTTTGTTTAATTAGAGGAATAAGCAAATAGGTACCCCAGGGTAGCTTCTGGATTGTCTCAACAGACTAAAACGTAGAAGTGAAAAGCCTGCCTGCAATTAAGCAAAATTCACTGTGATCTGGCTGTCTGGTTTAGTTCATGCAAATTATATATAAAGAATCAAAGAACCATAAAGAAAAGCAGAAGCATCGGTTGCCATTGCAAATCTGATAAGTGTCTTTGATCAAGGAAAGCTTTCTTACCAAATAGGCTCTGAGCTCCCAATTACCTATGGATTTATTTACAAGAGAAATGAGCTCTCAGCAGTCCTCATTACTAGTCTGCTCGATAAAAAGATCAACTAATCAATGATGAGTGCTGGTTTCACAGTGTACGGTACAGATAAAATAGAACAACAAGGACCCTGCCCTTCCAGAGCTGATGTAGCAGATCACAGCGGTGCAAAGAGAGTAGACAACAATAATAAATACAGAACAGCAATAATAAATACAACATTCAACATCAGCTAAATGCTAGGGCTCTATTGCATACTTTACTTGTATCGCTGATATTAATCTTTAAAACCAATGATGAGGTGGCCATGACTACCTCACATTGCCAAAAGGAGAAAACCAGATCTCCAACAGGAATTGCAAATACACAAGGTCACAAGGTTGGGAAAGTCTGAATCCTAAACTCATATTCAGGCCTGAGTTTGACTCCAATTTCCATTTTTTACACTATCTCTTGTGATAATAAATGGTAAGAAAAGGCAATGCAAATACTTCAGTGACATTCACTAAACGACTGATTGAGGGTCAGCCTTGAGTCAGGCACAGATGCTGGAGGTTTGAATAGACAGTCCTTAAGAAGCTCAGAAACAGACTCACTGACTTTGAGAACTAACTTACGGTGACCAGGTGGGACTTTGGGGTTAGGGGAGAGATAGATTGGCAGTTGGGACTGACACGTACATACTGATATATTTAAAACAGATAATCAACAAGGACCTACTGTAAATACAGAGAACTCTGCTCAATATTCTGTAATAACCTAAATGGGAAAAGAATTTGAAAAAGAATAGAAACGTGGGTATAACTGAATCACTTTGCTGTATACCTCAAACTAACACTACTTTGTTAGTCAACTATACTCCAATAAAAAATAAACATTAAAAACTAAAGTGCAAGCCTGGTGTCAGGGTCAGTCAGAAGGCAGCCTGTTGCTCTCTGATCAGTGTAAACCCAGGTCTGTGATTGTGGAAGAAGTTAGAGCAGAAACAAAGTGCAGACCAAAGAGCTATTTTTCCTTCTGTTTCCTCCAGCCTTTCTCTGTGTAGATATGTCTCCTTCCAGGGAAAGCCTTGGGCTTGTCAACTGTGTTACAAATGTCTTAAACTAGACTAACCCCATAGTTCTTGTGACTATTGAAGTCAAGGGGAAAAAAGCAAGAGAAACTAACACCAGCTACTGTGACTATTTTCAAGCTATCTTCTGGCTCTAAATTTATTCTAGTTTTAAAAGAACGTTAATGATTCTTATCTCATTTGCTTCTTTTACTGTCTCTGCAGTGTTACCAATATTTTGCAGGCAACAGAACAGAGAGAGGTTAAAATTCTCAAGGTGACAGTTTTCGTTTGCTGGGGCTGCCGTAATAAAACACCACCGACTGGGAGACTTCAATAAGACATCATTTCCTCACAGCTCTACTGGCTGGGAGTCTCAGATCAAGGCATCGGCAGGTTGGGCTTCTCTTGGGGCCTCTTTCCTTGGCTCACAGATGGCGTGTTCCTGCTGAGTCCTCACAAGGTCTTTCTTTGGCTCTGTGCCTGTCTGTGTTCCAATCTCCTCCTCTTATAAGGACACCAAACATACAGGTTAGAATCTACTCCAAGAATTCCACTTGGACTGCACCTCATCTTTAAAGGCTTTGTATCCAAATACAGTCACATTCTGAGGTTCTAGGGTCAAGGGGCTTCAACATATGAATTTGGGGGAAGAGACACAGTTGAGTTTATAATAGTAATCCACCTGTGGGACACGGGAGCCAAGATGTAAGACATTTCTGTTTCCATCTGAAGTCACTCATTTACAACTCGAGTATCTTCCTTTCCGTGAATAAGCTCACTCTTTTTCTCCAATCTTGGCTTACTTCATACAGTAGCTTGTCTGAAAAGACTTAGATCATCCTTCCCTTCTATCTGAAGGTTCAAATATATCCATTTCATGGCACACTAGAAATCCTACTCTTTTGGTGAAGATAACTGATTCTGCAATTGGAAATAATTATTTCCTCACAGGAATCCCCACTGGCAATTCTATTCTCCTGTAAAACTTTCAACTTTCTCCTTTTTAGAATAAATGTCGTTTGTCTCTCTTGTTCTAAATTTATAAGCTCTCAACTGTATCTTTCCAGGTTTCTTTGTGAGCACACTCTGAGTGAGGCATAGTCCTAGATGCCTAGTGAATAAGATACATAAGATCCCTTTTTTCGGGAAATTTCATCTTAGTTTGGAAACAAACTATACATAATAAGTAAACTAGACTAATTTGAATAGAACCAACTCATAAGAATACAATTAAATAGAGGAAAGGAATGAAGGATGACTGTAGATGGGGTGGGGAGTCCAATTTCATTGGCCAAGGAATAGCTCTCTGGAGAGATGTTTTAAACTCAACCTAAATGATAAGAAGATGTCAGCCCCATGAACTGGGAAGAGGGCTCCAGGCAAAGAAGCAGCAGGTATGAATATTCTTAAGTGTGGGGAGGGGGGAAACTTGGTATATTCAAGAACAGAGGTTATGTGATTGCAACAGAGCAAGTGAGAGATTCAGAGATAAAGGTCAGCAGGCAGCAGACTTGTCAGTCCTCGTAGGTAACAGCAAAGAAGCTGACTAGTGATCTTCATACAATGAGAAGTATAATACAGTCCCTTCTTATCTGCAGTCAACTTCGGTCCAGAAATATTAAATGGAAAATTCCAGAGACAGATAATTCGTATGAGCACTGTTCAGAGGAGCATGATGACATGCCACCAGCCCACTCCATCCCACCTGGACATGGAACATCCCTTCACCTGGCGCATCCTACCCATTGGTCACACAGTAGCCATCTTGGTTATCAGAGCCACGGTCCCAGCACCACAGTGCTTGTGTTCAAGTCCCTTATTTTGCTTCATAATGGTCCCCAAGGGTGAGAGTAGTAATGCTGGCAATTCGGATGTTCCCTTACTGTGCCTAATTTAGAAACTTCACTTTAACACAGATAAGTATGTACAGGAACAAACATGCTCTTATTATGTACAGGAGTCGGTACTATCCCCAGCTTCAGGCATCTCCTGGGGATCTTGAAACATATACCCTATGGATAAGGGGGAACCGCTGTATCTCTTGGATGAAACGGATATTTAATAAATGTCTTCAAATACTAATTAAACTCAGTCTGCCCAGATCTGGTTGTTCTGGCAACCTGGATGAACTGGTCTACATAAAAATGAGGACATTATGGTCAACCTCTCCACGTGGGCTGTGTTCCAGTTACACACTTTAGCTTTTTCACCCAGTTGTAAGAATCTAGATCAAATAATTCCCTGTATTTTCCACAGGGAGTCTTATTTCCTGTTAGTGTCAAGTAATTTAATATCACTACATTTTTATTAATTAGCTGAAGATTTTAAGATAGCAAGATCGTAAGACATTAATCCTCTTAAGATATCAATATTTCCTAAACCCTGATGGCAAATATTAGGCTTCCTCTCCAGTACAAGATTTGAGTGCATGATTTCATGCAAAACTTTTTTATAACAGAAATTTAAAAAAAACCCTATTGTGATTATCCATCTTTAGAATTGAAATATCTTTGGTTCTTGATGTGACCTTCATTTCAGGCTGGGCTGAATTTCTGTTAGGGAGAAGGATGTGAATGCAAAAATCCTATTTTCAGGAATAAATAGCAGCATCTTTTCTATTCTCTTAAACACAAGATAAAATATAGTTTGTGGCAGGTGTAGAGCTCTCTCTTCACAGTACAAGGAAAGCTAGAGAAAAATCATTTCCACATTAGAATTGAGATGATTCATCATTTTTTTCTCCCATGAATCTCATAGAAATATTTTTGCCCTGAATATCTTCTCTAAGCAAAGTTGCAAGGTTTGTAACTACTAAGAGTCTTGGAAAAGAAACACATTTATTCTGAAAATTAGAAACATATATTCATCCATTCACATGCCCTGAAAGAAGAAAATTTGCACGTTATCTCTACTTTATTGTCCTTAGTGTGGAAGTCTTTTCTGTTTTAAAACCCAGCAAATAAAATTGAGTGGAAAGGCAAAAATGTGAATCTGAAAGGACATTTGGTTTTAGAACTTCACTCGAATTCTTTAAAAGCACAGATATTGATGTATATTCAATAAAACAGTGTGTTCTTTCCAATTACTTTTATTTGCTAATTCAATAATTTAGCAATTATATTTGCATAAAATAGAGGAAAAGCAAAGTGATCTCTTTTATTATGGGTGGTGCTGAAGGAAACAAATTAACACATCACTACTTAGGTCTGCAGGGGTTCTTTTAGCAAATAAAGATTGTCTCCCATAAAAAAGAAACAAAAGGGAAATTAAGATATCCAATCAGATCCACAAACCAGAGGCACATGTGAATAATGATTACGAATGGTGTTATTTTTTTGATTGCTCTTCCAACCATCTTACTGTATCTAATAAATCTGGACACCTCATTTTGTTTTCCTGATACTTCTACCATGTACAAACCAACTTATTTGTTGGGACCACCCGGTTTTAATTCACCAACATCTACTAATATCCAATTTTTACCACTGTATGAGTCCTTCAAATTGCAGCAATACTTGGGCCCATCCATGTATGTGATCTTGAAGGCTTATAAACACATCAAAAGGTATCAAGGCTAAAACAAGAAAAAAGGAATAGCAGAGCTTGCTGCTTCCCAAGCCTAGTAACCCTGAAGATACAATCCTGACCTGACCTGGTGATTTGGACACCAGGTCAGCATATTCCTAGATAGCATATTAAAAAGCAGAGGCATTACTTTGCCAACAAAGGTCTATCTAGTCAAAGCTATATGGTTTTTCCAGTAGTCATGTACAGATGTGAGAGTTGGACTATAAAGAAAGCTGAGCACCGAAGAACTGATGCTTTTGAACTGTGATGTTGGAGAAGAAACTTGAGAGTCCCTTGGACTGCAAGGAGATCCAATCAGTCCATCCTAAAGGAAATTAGTCCTGAGTGTTCATTGGAAGGATGGATACTGAGGCTGAAACTCCAATACTCTGGCCACCTGATATGAAGAGCTGACTCATTTGAAAAGACCCTGATGCTGGGAAAGATTGAAGTTGGGAAAAGAAGGGGACAACAGACGGTGAGATGATTGGATGGCATCACCAACCGACATGTGTTTGCCTAGACTCCTGGAGTTGGTGATGGACAGGGTGGCCTGGCGTGCTACAGTCCGTGGGGTGGCAGAATTGGACACGACTGAGCAACTGAATTGAACCGAACAGCACCTTCAGTGTGTCGTTCAGCCCACATGGGGGCACCTCATCTTGCTGTACCCACAGTGTGTTAATTGCAATGAGAATGTCAAGTTCATTTAAGTGATATCGAATCACAGAAAGTACATGGACTTTGGACAGAATTAGAATTGGATCTAAGGTCTATCACTCACCGGATGTACTGGCTTAAGTTTCAATTACTTCAACTGTGAATGGTGATAGTACATGTAATTTACTGGATGTACTGAAGATTATGTCAAGTTAAGTATGTCAAGCATCTAGTACAGCATGAAAATTCTTCCACTTTTTCCCTCTCTGATAATTTTGCTCTTGACTACGTCCAGAAACAAAAAGTTCTCTTCTCCCAACTTTCATAAAGACATATCAAAGCTTAGAAAAGCCCAGAGAAAAGCAGTTAGAAAAAAAGAGAGGTAGCTCCTAATGGTGTCAAACTAAACACATCTAGCACTCTTCTGACATTAAAGATTGAGTCTGGTATAGCATATGATATGAATTAAATAAAAAACTATCAGAAAAACAGAATTTTAAAGCATTTCTTTAAATTTAAGAAGGTAACACAGTGATAAACAAGATGCACAGAATTTACACAAAAATAAAAGAAGAATTTAGAGAACAGACCAAACAAAATCATATAAATAGATTAGGGGGGAATGCCAAGATAAATTGATGGGTATTGAATCCATGATGGGATAAAGCAGTTATTAAAGTGTAAGTTTTATAAAGGTTAAACTGTGACTCTCATATAGATATAAAATAAAAATGTGTCAAATATTATATTTAATTTATTAAAGAGGGAAACAGCATAATGTAAAGCCCAGTCCACAGAGCCCTGGAGAAACTGAGACTGTTAGGATAAGGTTAGCGCTGGGTTAGATAGAAACCTGCAGAGAAGGCGATGGCCCCCCACTCCAGTCCTCTCACCTGGAAAATCCCATGGACGGAGGAGCCTGGTGGGCTGCAGTCCATGGGGTCGCTAAGCGTCAGACATGACTGAGCGACTTCTCTTTCACTTTTCACTTTCCTGCACTGGAGAAGGAAATGGCAACCCACTCCAGTGTTCTTGCCTGCAGAATCCCAGGGACGGGGGAGCCTGGTGGGCTGCCGTCTATGGGGTTGCAGAGAGTCAGACACGATTGAAGTGACTTAGCAGCAGCAGCAGATAGAAATCTGATTAATGACTTGGAGAGCAATCAGCCATAATTTGAGGGCTATCTGGTCCGCTGGACAGAGATTATTTACATTTCTATTGGACAAAAGTCTACCAGTTGATCTTGTCTCTGCGAGTTGCAAAGCAACTGACCCAGTAGAGAGCCAAGACTAGAAAGAACATCCAGGGACTTCTTCTTCAATATCTAACCTTCAGGTAAGTTTTTCAGGCAGTGTAAAGTAACATCATGTGGGATACCTATCATCTCTTTAAGTAGACACGGGGAACAATTACTGCCTAGTTCCACAGAACACTTCTTGGGCCATTTTTACTCAATAGCATAGTCACTACTCTTGGCCAAAATGCTTGTTTCTCTGATTGTAGGAGTGAACTCATGTCATGGTCCCCAAGCTGAAGGAAGACATCCAGTAAGGGATACTTGGATGAGCTGCCTTCTTTGTCTGGAAAAGTCTTTTATTCGCCATTTTAATAACATTAACTTGACAGGAGTGGGGTGCCATTTGAAACTTCAAAGTTGATTCCTTAAAATTCATCAAACTGTAATTTATCTGGAAGGAAGTATTAAAGACAGGGGTATTGAATTAAGATAATTTGGGCCTTTTTATTGTATTTTAACACAAATTGGAAAAAAAAATAGGAGGAAGTAAAGAAGGAACAAAAACTGAAGATGGGCTTGAACATTCTGTAAAGCTACCAGAGGCATAAGAACAAAATCTCTTTCACACTCTGCAGGTCTGATAGTATAAAAAGCTGAGACTCATGACTGCTCTGGTGATAATAAATTTCATTTATGTTTAAAATAAAAAATAAGCAAGCCTGTAATTTGAGTTGTGCAGGGATGCATAAAGAATGTTATGCTCACTGAGACATTCAAGGAAAGGAAGACTGACAGGTAATAAAACTATATCTTAATCTGTCAGGGATTTTAAAGTCATTTCTCTATTACATAAAACAGGCTAATTTAAAGTGTTTTTCTGGGATCACACAGAATTCCTGGAAAAAATTAATTTTCAGTAGAGAGAAATACGCTTTTTCCCCCTAATAAATAACTAATTGGCACTTGTCTTTTTCATGGAAAGAAGTTATTGAGATGGTTAGAAATGGAAGCCTGCCCAGTTATTAAAGCCTCTCCATCTTCCTCACTCTGTGCCAGCCAGTGGCCGGTGTGGCTGACAGAATTCAGAAGCAGAGAGGCGAGCATATGGCAGAATGAGTTTTGAGCCCCATAGAAATCTCCCTCGGTCCCTGCTCCATCTGTGCTTGTGGGTACCTCTCCCCACAGCGCAGAGATGCTGAGTTCAAGACAGGAGGAACGTATGACGGGAATTTGCAGAAACAGCTTTGTGTCGTGCTAAGCGTTAGCAAAACACTTCCATTCCACAGCACACATCTCAAACCAAGAGTACTAAGGAGCCCAAGTTTATCTGAGGGCACTTGGAGAGATCCTTCGAGTTCAGTGCACAAAGAAAACTTCCTGGATGAAGGCGCTGTGAAATGAGTGCTGGAATATGTCAGTGTTTGGCTTTGGGGTCTGGGAAAGGATGTGTTGTGTAAATCATTGGCCTCCTGGGAAACATCAGAAATACATTTGGATGGCCAGGGTGTCCTGAGAGGGCTCAAGGCAGGCAAATCGTTCAGTTGGAATATTTCTCATGTGCACCTTCAATCCAAAACAGTTTTGCTGACAGAGGCTGAATGAAAGAAAAATGGAGCCAGAGATTTGTGTTTTATTGTGCTAAGTGTGCTGTTAGGGCACTTTTTATTAATCAGTTGTTGTTGTTGTTCAGCGGCTAAGTCCAGTCCCACTCTGCAACTTCATGGACTGCAGTACGCCAGTCTCGTCGTCCTCAGCCATCTCCCGGAGTTTGCTCAAATTCATGCCTATTGAGTCAGTGATGCTATCTAGCTATCTCATCCTCTGCCTTCCCTTTCTCCTCCTGCCCTCATCTTTTCCATCATCAGGGTCCTTTCCAATGATGTCTCTGCTTTTTAATATGCTGCTTAGGTTTGCCATAGCTTTCCTTCCAAGGAACAAGCATCTTTTAATTTCATGGCTGCAGTCACCACCTGCAGTGATTTTGGAGCCCAAGAAACTAAAATCTGCGACTGCTTCCCCTTTTCCCCCTTCTACTTGCCATTTGGTGATGGGACTGTATGCCATGATCTTAGTTTTTCAATGCCAAGTTTCAACCCAGCCTTTTCACTCTTCTCTTTTACCCTCTCAAAAGGCCCTTTCGTTCTTCTTCACTGCCATTAGAGTGGTACCATCTGCATATCTGAGGTTGTCGATATTTCTCCTGGCAATCTTTATTCCAGCTTGTGATTGATCCAGACCTGCATCTTAAGCCAGGTAACAATATACAGCCTTGATGTACTCCTTTCCCAATTTTGAACCAGTCAGTTGTCCCATGTCTGGTTCTAACTGTTGCCTCTTGGCCCACATACAGGTTTCTCAGGAGACAAGTACGGTGGTCTGGTACTCCCGTCTCTAAGAATTTTCCACTGTCTGCTGTGACTCACACAATCAAAGGTTTTAGTGTAGTGAATGAAGCCAAAGTAGATGTTTCTCTGGAACTCCCTTGCCTTTTCCATGATCCAATGAATGTTGACAATTTGATCTCTTGTTCCTCTGCCTTTTCTAAATCCAGTTTGTACATCTGGAAGTTCTCAGTTTATGTACTGTTGAAGTCTAGGCTTGAGAGATTTTAAACATAACCTAACTAGCGTGTGAAATGAGCATAGTTGTATGGTAGTTTGAACATCGTTTGGGACGGCCCTTCTTTGGGATTGGAATGAAAACAGACCTTTCTAGTCCTGTGGCCACTGCTGAGTTTTCCAAATTTCCTGGCATACTGCGTGCAGTGCTTTAACAGCATCATCTTTTAGGATTTGAAACAACTCAGTTGGAATTCTGTTTTTAGTCGGTAGTCATTGTTTTTCCAAAATGTAGGGTAACACAGGAAAACATTCTGTTCTTGTGTTTCGTTCTCTCCATATCTGTCATCTTTCCTCAAGCGGTGTTGAGGGCCCCGACTCTCTCCCATTTTGACTGCTGAACCCTAGGCTACCACCCTGCTCTTGGGTCTCAGCACGAAAAGGGTGTGGAAAGAGGGGGCAGCGAGCAGGGGCCTGGGGACAAGCCCACCACGTTGCAGCACTGCTCTCCCTCCCTCTCAGACACATGCACATCCACGCCAACATACCACGCCATGCCACAAACTGCGCACATCCACGCTAACATGCCACGCCATACCGCAAACTGCACACATCCACTCCAACATACCATGCCATACCGCAAACTGCGCACATCCACGCCAACATGCCATGCCATACCGCAAACTGCAGACACTGGGACGCATTCTCAGTCACTGACTTAGGCCCATGGACTATTGGCTCCATCAGAATCAGCCGTCAAAGCTGAGAGGTAAGGTTAAAGTCCAAACTCTTGCTCAGTTTCCAAGCTAGAAGTCCTGAGTTTAGTTAGAGTTTAGTTAACTCATTTAAGTCATTCCTTTCACTGTTACCTCATTATTAACCAGGGGATTTTTGCAGAAACGAATGCCTGTGGCCAGTAATTTTTCTTTTGGCTAGCCAAAAATTAATTCCGTTGTTTCACTAAGACTTTCCAGGTTATTATATTCAATAGTTACACCTGACACACCTGTAATGTCTTTTGATTTTCACGAAATGTTGTCTTCAATCCACTTTTCTGTAGAAGGAGCAGCTCATTCCCCAACACCAAGAGTTTCATTTTCACTTTCCGCGTCAGAACCAATCACTTTTATCTTTTTGTTAGCCTAATATTCACATCTTCTAAGTCAGAACTATATTCTAAAGGACTATCATTTTCTGAGACACTAGTATATATGATGCTCGGACAGTTAGAGAAAGTATGTACATAAAGTTCACCAAAAAGTCTTCTTCACTGAAAATTCTGCAATGTTTGAAAAATTTTTGAAAATTTTATGTTTATAATATACACACATTTGGAACAAAAATATAATGGAGTGAAATGTAAATGGTAAATGATAATGACAATGTAAATGTAAAGAATAATGACAATTATTATCTGAAAAATGAACCTTGATCAATTTTAAGCTCTAACAACTTCACACAGTGATATTACTTGTATCACTTTCTAAAACAGTATTGATACATTTCTGATCAATAATGCTTGAGTAAAAAAAGATGTATTAATGCAACTCTGGTCAATAATGTGTTACGTTAGAGAAACTTTGGGGAGTTTTAGTGAATGCAAGCTATACAGGATACAGCTGAGAAAGTACTCAGCCACATTGCATTTGAAATCACAAAACCTTTTTATTTTCCTTATTTTTTTTTCTGGAAAATGCTAACCTCAGAACCAATGTAGTATCCCCTTCTCCATGTGTATCAATCAAGTCAAAGGTTAGTGTGTATTCTGATGGAGGCTGTTAGACTCTTCCTCTCAATGGGACAAGTAGCAAATAACCGACAGCCATCATGAATCTGCCATGTCTACCAATGCCTGCCAACCTTCAGTGCTGATGACCCCAGAAGTGCCAAGTGCCACCCAACAGGCTTAAGAGTCTAAATTAAGGACTTATACCATGAGGGAAATCACCTCTGAGGACTAAGAGAACCTGCTGTAGTGCACCTGGCTGTATTTGCCTTAATATTTTAAATACATGATGTCACAAATCCTCTTCACTGCAATTTACAGTTTTACTGTAAAATAAAGAAAATTCACATTTTTAAGAAAATGTTATTCTAATTTTTAAACAGGCAAAATTAGAAAAAAATCTAGTAAGCACACATCTTTTTTTTTTTTTCTTGAAAAAGTCCTTTTGGCTGTAAGTTGCCTTAGAGACATAGTGGATTACCAGAGTTTGGATCCCTAGATCACCTTTAAACACTCAAATGCCACCTGCAAATTGGTGCCTGTCAAAGATGCCCCAGGTGGCTCAAATGGTAAAGAATCCACCTGCAATGCAGGAGACCCAGGTTCAATCCCTGGGAAGATCCCCTGGAAAAGGGAATGGTACCCACTCCAGTATTCTTGCCTGGGAAATTCCAAGGACAGAGGAGCCTGACTGGCTGCAGTTCATGGGGTTTCAGAGTTGGACAGGATGGAGCAACTAACACACATGTATGTAGAGGGAAAAAACACACTCTTAATATACACAGGAGTCAATATTTGTATTATCAGAGGAGCCTGCTGGGCTATAGTCCACGGGGTCGCAAAGAGTCGGACACAACTGAGTGACTAAACATCCTTTACCAACTTAAGAATCCCTGGCATTTTAACAAGGCACCACTCTCTTTTTCACATGCAAAAAAAAAGACTGCTTCTCTATAACACATCAATCTCTCAGTTAAGCATGGCTATTATGCTTATTTTAATCCTCTTTATAAAAAATCAGTCTTTAATGTCCTGGGACATTTTAATGCTGTGTGTTGAGTTAAATGTGCAAAATACATACCCATTATTACTTATTTACTTGGGTTATTGTTTTGGCTAAGGTGTAATTTTCCACCAGGCATTTGTTTAGAAATTTGGCAGCACACAGAGAACATTTCCATACTTAAAAAGCATCCAAAATTTAGAATGACACCCAGTGATATTAAGCAAGTGTAGATAATGCTCTCCAACTTCATCAAATATTCATGGTTAATTATAGTCATAATATTTATGTTGCTGTGAAAATTAAGGTTGTGAGCTTCTTGTACACAGGCTAAAAATATAAGCTTACAGACTGTGCTATTGCTTACCCCTTTCATTACTGGAATTTCTCATTGTCATTAAATAGAATGGCAAGCATGGTGTTCTCTGACTCCATAATTCTCATTGAAGATCTGATATCTTCCTTGTTAAGAAGGAGCTGAAGAACCATCAGAGCACCTCCCACAAGAGAATAAGGATGTAATCAGAGGTCTACCAACTACATTTTCTAGAACAGAAATCATGATACATGGACTGACAAGTCCGAGAATATTTTGAGCAGCCACAAGATACGTGATTTGAAATTCAGAGTCCTAGAAAGTGATACATATCACCATCACATCTGAAGGCAATGAGATCACATGGTCCAGAAGGAAGAGCTTGAATTATTTAGTCTTATCTAATTTTTAAACTTAACTATTGATGGAATAAAAAGGCAATTATAAATTTAAAAAACAAGTGTGGGAAAAAGAAATCTCTCCAGAATGAGTATTTAGTTTAATGCCTGTCTCAAGACTATCAGTCAGAAGGAGAAAATGTGCCCAGCTGAATTATTATTCTTCCCAGCATCCCTTGCAACTATGTGATACACTGTCAATCAGACTTTTGTGAGACTAAGCCTCCTGAGAAAGGCCTGTTAAGAGCACACATCCCACAGCCACATTCCTTTTACTTCCTCCCACCCTTCTCTTCTGGTTTGGAATGGAGATGCTGTCCTGAAGGTGGAGCAGCCATGAAGTAATCATGTGATAGCATCAAGCATGAGAACAAAGTCCAAGAGATAAGGATGACTAGAGAAGCCTGGGTCTCTGACAGCACTGCCACGATTGCCACTTTCTGAGTTTTCCATGTGACAGAAAAATAAGCAGCTATTTTGTGTACACCACTTTTGTCACGCTTTCTGTTATGGCAGTCTATATACAATGCTGACCAACAGAGACGATGACATGGGTGTGGAAAGGTGAGAAAGGATGTCAAGAAGAAATGGACAAGTAAAGTACATTGAACCTGCTAATGAGGAGATTAAGTGGGGACCAACTTTTTCTAACAGAAGCATTATTCCATAGGAGAAGACAGACCACATCCATGGCTCCAGAAGGCAGGACTGTGATCCATGACAGAAGGAGGCTGGACCCATCAAAGAAAGACTTTTCAGAGCTATAAAGCCACCTAAGAAAAGATTTCATAGAAAAAGAAATCACTTACAGTTACCTGAGGGTAGAAGGACAACAAGGGGGAATTGGATGAAGGTGGTGAAAAGGTAAAAGCTTCCAGCTCTAAGATAAATAAGTACAGGAGATAATGGACAATTCAACACTGCTGATGATATATTTGAACCTTGTTAAGAGAATAGATCTTAAGAGTTCTCATCACAAGGAAAAGATTTTTGTCTATATATGATGATGAATGTTAAACTTATTTAGATAACTATTTCATAATATATGTAAGTCAAATCATTATGCTTTACACCTTGAACATATACAGTGCTCTATTCAATTATATATCAATAAAGCTGAAAAGAATACACAGAAGAACTGTACAAAAAAGACCTTCATGACCTGGATAATCACAATGGTGTGATCACTCATCTAGAGCCAGACATCCTGGAATGTGAAGTCAAATGGGCCTTAGAAAGCATCACTACACACAAAGCTAGTGGAGGTGATGGCATTCTAGTTGAGCTGTTTCAAATCGTGAAAGATGATGCTGTGAAAGTGTTGCACTCAATATGCCAGCAAATTTGGAAAACTCAGCAGTGGCCACAGGATTGGAAAAGGTCAGTTTTCATTCCAATCCCAAAGAAAGGCAATGCCAAAGAATGCTCAAACTACTGCACAATTGACTCATCTTACATACTAGTAAAGTAAGGCTCAAAATTCTCCAAGCCAGGCTTCAGCAATACGTGAACCGTGAACTTCCTGATATTCAAGCTGGTTTCAGAAAAGGCAGAGGAACCAGAGATCAAATTGCCAACATCCGCTGGGTCATGGAAAAAGCAAGAGAGTTCCAGAAAAACATCTATTTCTGCTATATTGACTATGCCAAAGCCTTTGACTGTGTGGATCACAATAAACTGGAAAATTCTGAGAGAGATGGGAATACTAGGCCACCTGACCTTCCTCTTGAGAAATCTGTATGCAGGTCAGGAAGCAACAGTTAGAACTGGACATGGAACAACAGACTGGTTCCAAATAGGAAAAGGAGTACGTCAAGGCTGTATATTGTCACCCTGCTTATTTAACTTATATGCAGAGTACATCATGAGAAATGCTGGGCTGGAAGAAGCACAAGCTGGAATCAAGATTGCCAGGAGAAATATCAATAAGTTCAGATAGGCAGATGACACCACCCTTATGGCAGAAAGTGAAGAGGAACTAAAAAGCCTCTTGATGAAAGTGAAAGAGGAGAGTGAAAAAGTTGGCTTAAAGCTCAACATTCAGAAAACGAAGATCATGGCATCTGGTCCCATCACTTCATGGGAAATAGATGGGGAAACAGTGGAAACAGTGGCAGACTATTTTTTTGGGCTCCAAAATCACTGCAGATGGTGACTGCAGCCATGAAATTAAAAGATGCTTACTCCTTGGAAGGAAAGTTATGACCAACCTAGATAGCATCTTCAAAAGCAGAGACATTACTGTGCCGACTAAGGTCCATCTAGTCAAGGCTATGATTTTTCCAGTGGTCATGTATGGATGTGAGAGTTGGACTGTGAAGAAGGCTGAGCGCCGAAGAATTGATGCTTTTGAACTGTGGTGCTGGAGAAGACTCTTGAGAGTCCCTTGGACTGCAAGGAGATCCAACCAGTCTATTCTGAAGGAGATCAGCCCTGGGATTTCTTTGGAAGGAAAGATACTAAAGCTGAAGCTCCAATACTTTGGCCACCTCATGTGAAGAGTTGACTCATTGGAAAAGACTCTGTTGCTGGGAGGGCTTGGGAGCAGGAGGAGAAGGGAACGACAGAGGATGAGATGGCTGGATGGCATCACTGACTCGATGGACGCGAGTCTGAGTGAACTCTGGGAGATGGTGATGGATAGGGAGGCCTGGCATGCTGCGATTCATGGGGTCGCAAAGAGTCAGACACGACTGAGCGACTGAAGTGAACTGAACTGAAAGTTAAAAAAAAGTAAATAAGTGAAAAAATTAAGCAACCAAAAAAAATGGTTAGAACACCAACCATAAATATAGAGGTGCTAATAGTGTCCAACTGAAGGTCACACCAGATAGAGACATTTATCAGCTCTAAGATTTCTACTTGCATTTTGAAACTTATCTGTACTTTGGCAAACATATCATGAGCACCTGCTCTATTCATATCTTCTATGAACTTCTAGAAAATGCAAGGATTTTTAAAAAGTAGGATCCTTGAGGATGTTACTCTCTAGTGACTGATAAGTATGTTTAAGAAGATCATTTCAATAAAACTTTAAGAGCTAAGATACAGGTAAATAGAGTAAAGGAGGAATGTTTCCTTAAAACTGAAGATTCAAGGTTGAGAAAAAGTATAATTAAGGAAAAAAAAAGAAGGAAAATTTCAAGCAGAATATCTGCAATAAATCCTGTCTGGTCCTTCCTTTGTTAGCTTTTGCTTTATTTTGAACATCTAGAGATTTCCCTCACCTACTTGGGAACTCTGCTATGCATTCAAGAGGATGTTTGTTATGTTTCACCTATGTTTTGCAACAAGAGTTTTCCTCAAATTATTTTTGATGTATTAACTATCTCAGGACTAGGTATAAGCTAATCATTTCCTTTTGGATATTTAATAGCTCATTCCTCATGTAGTACATTTTTATATATACTAAGGGCTGTTTCTAAACTATTATTTACTTCCACTTCTCTGTCTGTCAATTCTAGAATCAGTGTCACAGTAACCATTTTTTTTTTTTTTTACACAGTAACCATTTTTAATTGGCAGCTTTAGAGTACATTTTAATAATGGCAATTCCACTGCCATTACTATTTTAATAGGTGGTTATTCCTGATAAATCATCTCTCTCTTAACCATGTCCTAGTAAAACACTAGAGTGTTTGACTGCATGGAAAGTCATATACATTTGATTTGTAAAAAATCTTCATTTATTCACAGGCTAAATTTTAAAGAGACTTTCCATCAACCTACCAAGCTCTCTGACATTACTTTTTAGGTGCTCCTTCTTTTTTGTGAATCCCTGTCCCCAAATCAACTATTCTTATAATCTTAAAATTTGCCATTAAGAAAGGATCAGACATGAATAATTTGTAATAGCCACATGTTTTCCTTCCCAGTAATATCTGCCAGTCATGCCTTCACCTCAACTGCAGAATTAAAAGTTCTATCTTCAAATGGTAGTCAGCAAGTGAGAGAGGTTCTATTTTTGTTCTTGAATTCCTGGAACCTTAGCTCCACTCTCCTGGTGCATAAAGTATTGATACATACCAACAGAATGCAGCTTTATTAGCACAGCCATAAACATTTATTGTTATTATTCATCTGCTTAATTCTTCCCTTTGCCATCTGGAGATTTGACTTTAAAACTTCAACAGAAAGAAAATTCTCCTCTGCATCCCTCTTGGATTCATCTTGAAACCAGGCCTGCTCCACACAGGGTCACATCTTACAGCTGTGGGTGTGCAACACCAAGGAGCTACACTCACACTCAGGAAAGCGTGCACCAGCCAGGTAAGGCCCTTCTCTTCCTCAGTGCCCACCTGGGATGCAAGTGAAAGAAGAGACTAGCTAGTAGTCACCCTTTTCCCCTCTATTATAAAGAGCTGTAAAGCCAATAACATAATTTATTCCCATATATTCAATGCGAGCAAGAGGAAGGAAGGAAGAAAGGAAAGAGGAAGAAAGAGAGGAAGGAAAGGAATAAAAGAAGGACGAAAATGGAGGAGAGGGAAATCTCTCCATTAAAAAAAAAAAAAAAATGGCTATGGAGAAAGGTTCAGTAAGGATACCAGAGACTACACGGCTCTGTGGGCTGTTATATCTAGAGTCACCTTGGATGTTCACGTGCCAAAGACAATTACTGACTATATTCTGCAGCATCCTACCAATGCTCAAAAAATGATGTGAATGAGTTCATCTTGTCAGCTTTGGAACTCAAAGAAAAAGACTGCAGAAACATCAATATTTTGAAGCAATGCAGAAATAATTCATGGGACAGGAACTTCTCTACACTTAGACTGGCCAACATTCCAGTAGACTGCCCTGGCGGCCATTCAAAGCGGATTTGTGTTTATTAAATACAAGAGTAGACACAGTGTTCTTTGACCTCGTATTTTCTTCCCAGCAAAATAACTGCCATGTTTTAGAAAACACAACTTTCTATCCCATCACTTTTTCTTTACCTGTTTTTAATATCTACGTCACAAAAAACAAACTTTACACTTGAACAGCTTCCACATCCCTTTAAATGATACAGTAGATAATTTTAAGCAAATTCAAACTATGTATTATATAGCTAAGTATGCAGAAAAATATACTCACTCAAAGGCAAGAGTGGAGCTTTAGCTTGGTATATCCAGTCCTATCTGAGCTACCCTACTCTGTTCTGGTTAATGTTTTTTGCTAGTTGCCATGGGAGCTACTTAATTAACCACTTTTCTATTTTCCTTTAAAATCCTTGAATTTTGTAATTATCTGAAAATAATACCTTTGAGAGAATGCTTTCACCCACAAAAATATATAAACAAATAGTTTTCAAATCAGACACCAAGTATGAATATTCAAATTAGCACATTCCCATGTGGTTTTGCTCAAGATGTTTTTACAGATAATTGAAACTATATCAGTTTGTTACCAGTAAGTGATGACTTGGCGAATAGCAATTTTAGTAGCAGGGCCCAAATCTTAGGGAGAATGATTATGAGGCAGTGCAATCAATATCTGGAGATTTGGGATCAAACAATGAAGGATAAGGAAAAGGATACATACAATTTTATGTACCATAAAGCTCTAGAAACCTAATTCATAGTGAAGAAAAACATTTCTCTTCACACTGACAAATTAGAGATAGTGAGGAAAAATGTTGGCATTTGTCTTAACTAGGTCTTAATACAGTAAATGAATGGAATGTGTCATGACACATTTGGAGATATTTTCATAGTCGATGGAGATTCTTCTGCAGTTGATAACCACAACAATCATGAAACTAGATAAACTTACCACCTTGCCAAGAAGGTTTCGTTAAAGTCCAGTCTTAATCTTATTACAAATATTGCCTTATTACAAATATTTGCCTTATTACAAAAATGTGTTAACAAAATAAAAAATTATGATCGCTTATTTTAGCAAATTACTGCTCTCATGCAGATTCTTAATACTTAAAATTATTCACATATCTGAATAACTACAACATCTCTGTTTGATATTGTGTTTACAAATCCTTATTCTATGTGATCATTTACTACTAGCCTTGGAGCTATAAAATATGATACTTTCACTTCATTAGATATAGCTTGATGCTATCAATAAAACAGATGAGTTAGCAAGATATCAGCTCTAATGATAAGGCAATTCTTTGTCTTAGGCAGCAGTTTTTTTGACAGCCATCATGTGAGCTCAGATAGTGTATAGATATTGAAAATTTTCAGGGAATATGAACATAGCTAATTCAACTTTACTTCTATAACTACAGCAATATAGCCCCTGTCTGTCAAAACACATCAGTTTCAGGAAAAGTCACTGAGAGAGGCAAAAACCTCTCAGCATGAGGGTGTTTAATTAATGTTGTAAGCCAAAAGAAAAATAGTGGTCAGTTAAAAAACTCAATGACTATCAGGTACCTAGACTAACTTTAAAATTTTTATTTAATAATCTTATGAACATTAGGTCTCTCTACAATTTGAAACATCAAAATATTGTTTGCCATGCATAATTTAAATACTAATTTATTTTATTTTTGAAAGCAATTCTAGGGTAGGAAATTATACATTGAGTGTGCAGCTTCAGCAACATAACCATCTCTGATGAGATAAATCTTTTATGCTCTTTCCAGTAGGGTAATTTATTAATGGACAAACATAATGGTTATTATAGCAAAAATTATTTCTACACAGTCAAACAGAACAACAATGTTGGTGTCTGGGATGGAATAAATTGTGATTTTCAAGCTTAAATTGAATTTTTAAAAAAATCTAAAGTATCTCACTTGAGAAAGAGCAACCAGGCAGTTGAGTAAATATTAGCAGTTCAAAGGGGCACACATAGCTGCTTCAGACTAGGGCTGCATCAAAGGCAGTGACAATCAAAGTATTCTGAAAGCAAGAAGAATATTTTTAAGCCTGTGTGCATGGAGTCTTGAACAAAAAAGTGATTGATTCATGTTTACAGAATTTGTTTGAACTAAAATGAATTAATTCAAGGAAGAAAGTGTTCCCTTCCTAGTCTTGAGTGCTTTTATAACCAAGTTGCTGAGAACAAATAAGAGTTCCTAAAAATACATTCCCATTAATGGGTCAAGAAGAATCACAGAGGCCTAATTTCCTTCTGCTCATCAGAAGAGCTGAAATGCTATTTTTTTTCATTACGAGCATTTAAAACTTAATGATTTAAAGTCAGATACTTATGAGTGAAAGTCACATCTCCAGCGCATGTTCATACTTGTTTAGTGGCTTCTAAATCTGTGCTTGTAAACAAAATTATTCTTAGTCCTTTGACAACTGCTATTTGTCCTGTAGGAAAATTAGTCCCTAAGGAGATGCAAATTGTTTGCTAGTACTTGATGGCTTTGTAGTAATTACCATGCTATCAGATACCTCAGAATTAAGATAAGCCTTGGCATCAAAATTCCATATGGTTGATTCTGAAATAAGATGCTTAGATGGGCAGAATACTAAATGACATGCATTGAGTAAGTAAAACCCTGGGCCAAGTTCATCTCAGACCTGGAGCTATCACAAGTTGTATCTGAGATCAAACAAAGGTCATGTGGATGCCGCAACATGTAATAAATAATTGAAAAAGTTGCAGTTTCAAGGAAGTTCAGGTCAGTTCAGTGGCTCAGTCGTGTCCGACTCTTTGCAACCCCATGAACTGCAGCATGCCAGGCCTCCCTGTCCATCACCAACTCCTAGAGTTCACTCAGACTCACGTCCATCGAGTCAGTGATGTCATCCAGCCATCTCATCCTCTCTCATCCCCTTTTCCTCCTGCCCCCAATCCCTCCCAGCATCAGTCTTTTCCAATGAGTCAACTCTTCAAATGAGGTGGCCAAAGTACTGGAGTTTCAGCTTTAGCATCATTCCTTCCAAAGAACACCCAGGACTGATCTCCTTTAGAATGGATTGGTTGGATCTCCTTGCAGTCCAAGGGACTCTCAAGAGTCTTCTTCAACACCACAGTTCAAAAGCATCAATTCTTCAGTGCTCAGTTTTCTTCACAGTCCAACTCTCACATCCATACATGACAACTGGAAATACCATAGCCTTGACTAGACGGACCTTTGTTGGCAAAGTAATGTCTCTGCTTTTGAATATGCTCTCTAGGTTGGTCATAACTTTCCTTCCAAGGAGTAAGCATCTTTTAATTTCATGGCTGCAGTCACCATCTGCAGTGATTTTGGAGCCCCCAAAAATAAAGTCTGCCACTGTTTCCACTGTTTCCCCATCTATTTCCCATGAAGTGATGGGATCAGATGTCATGATCTTCGTTTTCTGAATGTTGAGCTTTAAGCCAACTTTTTCACTCTCCTCTTTCACTTTCTTTTTTTTTTTTTTTTTTTTAATTTTTAGTTTTTTATTTTTTAAATTTTAAAATCTTTAATTCTTACATGCATTCCCAAACATGAACCCCCCTCCCACCTCCCTCCCCAGAACATCTTTCTGGGTCATCCCCATGCACCAGCCCCAAGCATGCTGCATCCTGCGTCAGACATAGACTGGCGATTCAATTCACATGATAGTATACATGTTAGAATGTCATTCTCCCAAATCATCCCACCCTCTCCCTCTCCCTCTGAGTCCAAAAGTCCATTATACACATCTGTGTCTCTTTCCCTGTCTTGCATACAGGGTCATCATTGCCATCTTCCTAAATTCCATATATATGTGTTAGTATACTGTATTGGTGTTTTTCTTTCTGGCTTACTTCACTCTGTATAATCGGCTCCAGTTTCATCCATCTCATCAGAACTGATTCAAATGAATTCTTTTTAACGGCTGAGTAATACTCCATTGTGTATATGTACCACAGCTTTCTTATCCATTCATCTGCTGATGGACATCTAGGTTGTTTCCATGTCCTGGCTATTATAAACAGTGCTGCGATGAACATTGGGGTACATGTGTCTCTTTCAATTCTGGTTTCCTCGGTGTGTATGCCCAGAAGTGGGATTGCTGGGTCATAAGGTAGTTCTATTTGCAATTTTTTAAGGAATCTCCACACTGTTCTCCATAGTGGCTGTACTAGTTTGCATTCCCACCAACAGTGTAGGAGGGTTCCCTTTTCTCCACACCCTCTCCAGCATTTATTGCTTGCAGATTTTTGGATCGCAGCCATTCTGACTGGTGTGAAGTGGTACCTCATTGTGGTTTTGATTTGCATTTCTCTAATAATGAGTGATGTTGAGCATCTTTTCATGTGTTTGTTAGCCATCCGTATGTCTTCTTTGGAGAAATGTCTATTTAGTTCTTTGGCCCATTTTTTGATTGGGTCGTTTATTTTTCTGGAGTTGAGCTGCAGAAGTTGCTTGTATATTTTTGAGATTAGTTGTTTGTCAGTTGCTTCATTTGCTATTATTTTCTCCCATTCAGATGGCTGTCTTTTCACCTTGCTTATATTTTCCTTTGTTGTGCAGAAGCTTTTAATTTTAATTAGATCCCATTTGTTTATTTTTGCTTTTATTTCCAGAATTCTGGGAGGTGGATCATAGAGGATCCTGCTGTGATTTATGTCTGAGAGTGTTTTGCCTATGTTCTCCTCTAGGAGTTTTATAGTTTCTGATCTTACATTTAGATCTTTAATCCATTTTGAGTTTATTTTTGTGTGCGGTGTTAGAAAGTGATCTAGTTTCATTCTTTTACAAGTGGTTGACCAGTTTTCCCAGCACCACTTGTTAAAGAGATTGTCTTTACTCCATTGTATATTCTTGCCTCCTTTGTCAAAGATAAGGTGTCCATATGTGTGTGGATTTATCTCTGGGCTTTCTATTTTGTTCCATTGATCTATATGTCTGTCTTTGTGCCAGTACCATACTGTCTTGATGACTGTGGCTTTGTAGTAGAGCCTGAAGTCAGGCAAGTTGATTCCTCCAGCTCCATTCTTCTTTCTCAAGATTGCTTTGGCTATTCGAGGTTTTTTGTATTTCCATACAAAGCTTGAAATTATTTGTTCTAGTTCTGTGAAAAATGTGGCTGGTAGCTTGATAGGGATTGCATTGAATTTGTAAATTGCTTTGGGTAGTATACTCATTTTCACTATATTGATTCTTCCAATCCATGAACATGGTATATTTCTCCATCTATTAGTGTCCTCTTTGATTTCTTTCATCAGTGTTTTATAGTTTTCTATATATAGGTCTTTAGTTTCTTTAGGTAGATATATTCCTAAGTATTTTATTCTTTTCGTTGCAATGGTGAATGGAATTGTTTCCTTAATTTCTTTTTCTACTTTCTCATTATTCGTGTATAGGAATGCAAGGGATTTCTGTGTGTTGATTTTATATCCTGCAACTTTACTATATTCATTGATGAGCTCTAGTAATTTTCTGGTGGAGTCTTTAGGGTTTTCCATGTAGAGGATCGGCTTTTTAGTTCCTCTTCACTTTCTGCCATAAGGGTGGTGTCATCTGCATATCTGAGGTTATTGACATTTCTCCCGGCAATCTTGATTCCATCTTGTGCTTCCTCCAGTCCAGCATTTCTCATGATGTACTCTGCATAGAAGTTAAATAACCAGGGTGACAGTATACAGCCTTGACATACTCCTTAGTAACAGTAACTGATACACATGACTATTACTAAAATTAATCTGCTGCTGCTGCTTAGTCGCTTCAGTCATGTCCAGCTCTGTGCAACCCCATGGACTGCAGCCTGCCAGGCTCCTCTGTCCATGGGATTCTCTAGAAAAACTGTACTAATCATAATTTATCTCTGTAGGAGAAGATGAGAGGATGGAGAGTATAACATTTTTCTAATCAATGATGAAAACAACAACGCTAAATCAGCCTTTCTCTACACTTGTCCTCATGTACAGAGATCACTGGACTCCCGTCATCTTTATGGAGAGTATTCCTAACTTTCTAGCTTTCCTAACCCTGGCTTGCTTGATATTAATCCTTTTTCTTTAAAGAAGTATTTATTGAGCATACATCAAGTCCTCTACTAGATGCTTGGGTTAATTTCAGAATTATCAGAAAGTTGGAAAGTTAGTATGAAGAATTCTCTTGTATACGTTTCAACCAGAATACTAAAATGTTAATATTTATCTCATGTGCATCATCACTCTCTCTTCTTATTCCGTATAGATATATTTATATACAATATTACACATACTTTATATGAACTTATTTTATACAAGTATTTATTGAAATAAATAAAATATGTCTATATAAGTAATGTATAGTAACATAGAGAGAGGTAGAATGATAATGCATATATATGTGTGTGTGTATATATAAAAATATTTATGTTTTAGGGAGAAAATACTTTTGCTAGATACAATTTATTCAGGCATGAGCTACAGTGCTGTTGGCATTGTTCAATGCTAATGGGTCAATAAAAATAAATAGATATTATTATATGTTTAACATATGTTATATACTAATAGTATCATACATATGTTATATAGTATACCATATATATCTTATGTTACATATAGAATACGTTTATAACATATTATATAACATACATAGTATATACATGTGTGTGTGCATGCTTGCTCAGTAGCTCAGTCATGTCCAACTCTTTGGGACACCATGAACTGTCCTGCCAGGCTCCTCTGTCTATGGGATTTTCCAGGCAAGAATACCGGAATAGATTGCCATTTTCTTCTCCAGGAGATCTTCCCAACCCAGGGATTGAACCCATATCTCCTGTATTGGTAGGTAGATTCTTCACCACTGAACTACCAGGGAAGCCCATAGTGTATACTATATATATTAAATGATCTTTAAACAGAAACTGACTTAAAACCAGATCATATGCTGGCCAGTTGATGGAAATGTTGTAATCAGAGGCTTGTAGGAACACAACCCATTAATATCTCTAGAAGCAATGCTAAGTATTTACCAATTCAGTGTTTATGAAAACTTTATAGAACATAACTACTGTGAATAACAACTGTAATTTACAGCCATACCATCAATTTATTTTTAATACTTCAGTGTGTACTTCCTAAAATTATGGACCTTTCCTTACACACCCACAGCACAATTATCAAAATTAAATCATTGCAATTGATAGAGTACAATTGTATAGATATTATATAGTAGTATATAGTAATCTATCTATAGTAATGACAGATTTCTCCATTTGTCTCACTGATGTCCATTATTACAAAATTAAAATATTCTGTTTTCTGGTCTATTTCCTCATCACACACTGCATCTTTTAATCCTGGTGTTTTAGTTTCCTTTAATCTAGGTCAGTTTCTCTGTCTTTCATGACATTTAAACATTTTTGGAGTTTTGGCCAGTTCATTTATAGAATGCCCCTTTATTTGGATTTGTTTGATATCCTCTAATTTAAATTCAGCATATTTTGGGAGGAATAATATAGAAATGACACAGTATCATTGATACACAATACTAGGATCTATATGATATATCCATTGTCCTAATACTTGGTTACTTGGATGGTGTAGTGTCTACCAGTTAGTCTACTGAAAAGATAGTATATTACATCTGTAGTTAAGTAAATGTCTTCTAAGAAAAATCTCCTATAATCATGAAATTAATAGGAAAAGAAAAGATGAAGAAAAATTCTAATTTTTAGGCACTAATAGACTATGAAGAAAATAAAATAAGGTAACAGGATAGTATTTGTGTATATTCAAGGATAGAAGACTACTTTATCTTGTTTATAAGTAGCTTAACATAAGTTTTTAAGAGGTGCTATGTTTATATGTTTTTTTAATTTTTTTTTTATTTTGAATTTTAATTTTTACTTTATTTTACTTTACAATACTGTATTGGTTTTGGCATACATTGACATGAATCCACCATGGGTGTACATGAGCTCTCAAACATGAACCCCCCTCCCACCTCCCACACCACATCATTCCTCTGGATCATCCCCGTGCACCAGCCCCAAGCATCCTGCATCCTGCATTGAACATAGACTGGCGATTTGTTTCTTATATGACAGTATGCATGTTTCAATGCCATTCTCCCAAATCATCCCACCCTCTCCCTCTCCCTCAGAGTCCAAAAGTCCGCTCTGCACATCTCTGTCTTTTTTGCTGTCTTGCATACAGGGTCATCATTACCATCTTTCTAAATTCCATATATATGTGTTAGTATACTGTATTGGTGTTTTTCTTTCTGGCTTCACTCTGTATAATCGGCTCCAGTTTCATCCATCTCATTGGAACTGATTCAAATGTATTCTTTTTAATGGCTAATACTCCATTATGTATACGTACCACAGCTTTCTTATCCATTCATCTGCTGATGGACATCTAGGTTGTTTCCATGTCCTGGCTATTATAAACAGTGCTGCGATGAACATTGGGGTACATGTGTCTCTTTCAGTTCTGGTTTCCTTGGTGTGTGTGCCCAGCAGTGGGATTGCTGGGTCATAAGGCAGTTCTATTTGCAATTTTTTAAGGAATCTCCACACTGTTCTCCATAGTGGCTGTACTAGTTTGCATTCCCACCAACGGTGTAAGAGGGTTTCTTTTCTCCACACCCTCTCCTGCATTTATTGGTTGCTGACTTTTGGGTCGCAGCCATTCTGACTGGTGTGAAGTGGTACCTCATTGTGGTCTTGATTTGCATTTCTCTAATAATGAGTGATGTTGAGCATCTTTTCATGTGTTTATTAGCCATCCGTATGTCTTCTTTGGAGAAATGTCTGTTTAGTTCTCTGGCCCATTTTTTGATTGGGTCATTTATTTTTCTGGAACTGAGCTGCATGAGTTGCTTGTATATTTTTGAGATTAGTTGTTTGTCAGTTGCTTCATTTGCTATTATTTTCTCCCATTCAGAAGGCTGTCTTTTCACCTTGCTTATATTTTCCTTTGTTGTGCAGAAGCTTTTAATTTTAATTAGACCCATTTGTTTATTTTATTTCCAGTATTCTGGGAGGTGGATCATAGAGGATCCTGCTGTGATTTATGTCGGAGTGTTTTGCCTATGTTCTCCTTTAGGAGTTTTATAGTTTCTGGTCTTACTTTTAGATCTTTAATCCATTTTGAGTTTATTTTTGTGTGTGGTGTTAGAAAGTGATCTAGTTTCATTCTTTTATAAGTGGTTGACCAGTTTTCCCAGCACCACTTGTTAAAGAGATTGTCTTTACTCCATTGTATATTCTTGCCTCCTTTGTCAAAATAAGGTGTCCATATGTGTATGGATTTATCTCTGGGCTTTCTATTTTGTTCCATTGATCTATATTTCTGTCTTTGTGCCAGTACCATACTGTCTTGATGACTGTGGCTTTGTAGTAGAGCCTGAAGTCAGGCAAGTTGATTCCTCCAGTTCCATTCTTCTTTCTCAAGATTGCTTTGGCTATTCGAGGTTTTTTGTATTTCCATACAAATCTTGAAATTATTTGTTCTAGTTCTGTGAAAAATACCGCTGGTAGCTTGATAGGGAGTGCATTGAATCTGTAGATTGCTTTGGGTAGTATACTCATTTTCACTATATTGATTCTTCTGATCCATGAACATGGTATATTTCTCCATCTATTAGTGTCCTCTTTGATTTCTTTCATCAGTGTTTTATAGTTTTCTGTATATAGGTCTTTAGTTTCTTTAGGTAGATATATTACTAAGTATTTTATTCTTTTCGTTGCAATGGTGAATGGAATTGTTTCCTTAATTTCTTTTTCTACTTTCTCATTATTCGTGTATAGGAATGCAAGGGATTTCTGTGTGTTGATTTTATATCCTGCAACTTTACTATATTCATTGATGAGCTCTAGTAATTTTCTGGTGGAGTCTTCAGGGTTTTCTATATAGAGGATCATGTCATCTGCAAACAG
Organism: Ovis canadensis; assembly: GCF_042477335.2. Taxonomy (NCBI): domain Eukaryota; kingdom Metazoa; phylum Chordata; class Mammalia; order Artiodactyla; family Bovidae; genus Ovis; species Ovis canadensis. Next base: position 41,358,835 of record NC_091254.1, read on the forward strand.
TGAGAGTTTTACTTCTTCTTTTCCAACTTGGATTCCTTTTATTTCTTTTTCTGCTCTGATTGCTCTGGCCGAAACTTCCAGAACTATGTTGAATAGTAGCGGTGAAAGTGGGCACCCTTGTCTTGTTCCTGACTTTAGGGGAAATGCTTTCAATTTTTCACCATTGAGGATAATGTTTGCTGTGGGTTTGTCATATACAGCTTTTATTATGTTGAGGTATGTTCCTTCTATTCCTGCTTTCTGAAGAGTTTTTATCATAAATAGATGTTGAATTTTGTCAAAGGCCTTCTCTGCATCTATTGAGATAATCATATGGCTTTTATTTTTCAATTTGTTAATGTGGTGAATTACGTTGATTGATTTGCGGATTTTGAAGAATCCTTGCATCCCTGGGATAAAGCCCACTTGGTCATGGTATATGATCTTTTTAATGTGTTGTTGGATTCTGATTGCTAGAATTTTGTTAAGGATTTTTGCATCTATGTTCATCAGTGATATTGGCCTGTAGTTTTCTTTTTTTGTGGCATCTTTGTCAGGTTTTGGTATTAGGGTGATGGTGGCCTCATAGAATGAGTTTGGAAGTTTACCTTCCTCTGCAATTTTCTGGAAGAGTTTCAGTAGGATAGGTGTTAGCTCTTCTCTAAATTTTTGGTAGAATTCAGCTGTGAAGTCATCTGGACCTGGGCTTTTGTTTGCTGGAAGATTTCTGATTACAGTTTCAATTTCCATGCTTGTGATGTGTCTGTTAAGATTTTCTATTTCTTCCTGGTTCAGTTTTGGAAAGTTGTACTTTTCTAAGAATTTGTCCGTTTCTTTCACGTTGTCCATTTTATTGGCATATAATTGCTGATAGTAGTCTCTTATGATCCTTTGTATTCTGTGTTGTCTGTTGTGATCTCTCCATTTTCATTTCTAATTTTATTGATTTGATTTTTCTCCCTTTGTTTCTTGATGAGTCTGGCTAATGGTTTGTCAATTTTATTTATCCTTTCAAAGAACCAGCTTTTGGCTTTGTTGATTTTTGCTATGGTCTCTTTTGTTTCTTTTGCATTTATTTCTGCCCTAATTTTTAAGATTTCTTTCCTCTACTAACTCTGGGGTTCTCCATTTCTTCCTTTTCTAGTTGCTTTAGGTGTAGAGTTAGGTTATTTATTTGACTTTTTTCTTGTTTCTTGAGGTATGCCTGTATTGCTATGAACTTTCCTCTTAGCACTGCTTTTATAGTGTCCCACAGGTTTTGGGTTGTTGTGTTTTCACGTGTTTAGTATGTTTTAAAATTCTTTTGAATTTTAGAAAAGATGGCATCATTAGCATGGTTTTTGCTGCTGCTGCTGCTGCTAAGTCGCTTCAGTCATGTCCGACTCTGTGCAACCCCATAAACAGCTGATCCCCTGTCCCTGGGATTCTCCAGGCAAGAACACTGGAGTGGGTTGCCATTTCCTTCTCCAGTGCATGAAAGTGAAAAGTGAAAGTGAAGTCGCTCAGTTGTGTCTGACTCTTAGCAACCTCATGGACTGCAGCCTACTAGGCTCCTCCATCCATGGGGTTTTCCAGGCTAGAGTACTGGAGTGGGGTGCCATTGCCTTTTCCAAGCATGGTTTTTAAATCCCCTCAAATCTCCACATAAATATAGAGAACTAGGATAACAAAACCCAAAATCTATAGCCAATATCTACAAAAATCCAGATAATGAAATATACTCATGAACCCAGAAAGGTGAGCAGGTGGGGACCAACCACTGACAGCTACTTACTTGTATGATACCAGCATCTGCACAGAAAACATAAGAAATCAATAGAGCACCTAATGGACCTCAGAACACCAAAATAAGTAACAGGTCTTCACTGCAAAGCTCAGGGAGCCATTCGAGAACAAGAGCTAAAACTGAGAAAGGAATTGCACACACTTCAACAGGGGATAATGCAGTAGGTCTACAGTAAGCTTGTGAAACTTACTTTCACAAGGCAGATATCTTTAACACTTGTTCTCTGATCCTGCAGAAAGAGGTCTAAGGACCAGACCCAAGGCTAAGGTCTTGTTCCTTCTAGTTTGATTCATAGTAGGTAGCTTGATTGGGAAAGAATATCCTGTTTAAAATAAATGAATGTAGGAGAGACTAGAGAAGCCCTTCAAGAATGGACATCACTATGGAGGGAAAAGAAAAGTGGTGTGGAGCTGCAGACATGTCTTCATATTACAGCAGAAGTAGCTGTTCTGTGCCCAGAACTAGAGGATGGGACTAGAGGGGACGTTGCACTTACTTTTATTCGGCAGTTATCATTAAAATCCAATTGCGAAATGAATGTCTTTAATATGGCAAGTGGCCAAGGTTTTATGGAATGCAGAGATTCTTGTGCTGGGGACATAACATGATCAGAATCCAGGAGAAGAATTGGGTCTCCTTTTTTTCCCTCTCTATTTTCTCCCTCTACCTTCTACTTTGGTATAACTTCATATCTACCCATTTTAAGACAATTTCATGAGGGACCTCTGGATATAGACTGGTTGTATCCTGATTGTGGGTAAAACTGAAATGACCAAAATACATAAGAAAAGATGTCAAACTTTACAAATAACCTGAGAAACTCAAATAAAAATAATGAAATAGCTTAAGCCAGTTTTAAGCATAATCAGTGATGTCAGGATGCTTTTAAAATCAGATTCTCTTTAATTCAAAATGTAATGCAGCATATAGCTCTATGAGCATATTTTAAAGCATAAATAACTCAGATTTTTAAAATGCAAAAATAATGGCATAAAAACAACAAAACTATTAATATTTTGGTACCAAGTTAGCACAATATGCCAGAATACTGATAACTGCAATTACAACCACAAGTAAGGAGTGAAACACTGATTTTATAATAGAATTATCTTCATTGATGTAAAGTAAACTGTAGAATTAGAGAAATGTTTAGAGAACACAGGTTTCCTGAGGAAAGAATTATTTACCATTTATTAGGTATGTGACCCTGGAAGAAATAGTCCATGAAACTCAAGAAGGCTATAGAGAATACTTTGGCATAGAAACAAAACAAGACGAAAATCAAAAGACAGAAATAAAAGTCAACAGTATCACACATTGAGTTCATAGAGAAAGAGGATTGGAAAGAAGATTTTGAATTGGATAAGTCAGAGGTTACTTGTAAAAGATGAACAAGTATTTTCAGTATGGGGCTAGGGCAACTTTTACGTAACAGAATAAAAAAGTGATTGAATCGGGCAAATGTAATAGCAATACCTGTAGAACAATCTTCCATTATATACGAGGACACAAGTAAAGAGGGAAATGGAATGGTGCTATTGGAAAAAGGACTATGAGATGACATTTTTGATACAGAAAAGAGATGAGTCCATTCCAAATGGAAGGGGAGGGGCTTGCAGAGACTGAGTTTCAGGGGTTGAGAGGGATAGACCAGTGATGGATCAATGTCCCTTGGGAAGCAGGAGGCAATGGGCTGAAAGCAGAAATAAAGGACTGGCCATGAGATCAATATTGCCACTTCCAGGTGGGGTATGACCTTTAAAATATCCTCCAAAATGTAGACATACTTGATTTTATGTTCCCATTTGGCAGCACAGTAGTGCTATTTCTGATGCTGTGATGATCATTAAAAAAACTGTTTAACATGACCCTGCCTTCTAAGTATTCATAATCTAAGTGGGGGAAACAAGAACAAATATTAATAGTAATGATGATAGTTAATAATGTTTAAGTTTCTACCATATGCTAGACATTCAGCTAAATTCTTAATATCCAGTATTTCACTAAATGTGTACCTTCCCTTATAATGTACTTATTGACCAGAGATACCAAGTTTGAGAAACTCATTCAAGGTCACACACACATTGATATAAATAAAATTCCCATCCAGTTTTGACTCCAATGCCAGCTATTGTGCTGTTTTATCTAGATAAAATATGATTAAAGGTCAAGTTATATCTGATAGGTTTTATTTGTGCTCTAGGGTTTAGAGAATAAAGATCATTATGGACAGAGCTTTCAGCAAAACCTTGTAAAGCCATCGATCGTTGTTTTCTCATTTGACAGCCTTTGGTAACCAGTGTGGATGGGTTTGGAGTAGTGCCTTGGCTGGGCCTGTAGCTGTGACTATGGATATATGACAGAAGTTGGCCTGAAGCAGCGTGCAAAATGTGTTTGTTAGTCAGAGTTCTGTAGGGGAGAAACTCCAACTTTGGTCAGCTCTCTTGCTGAATGAATTTCTGGCTCTGCTTCCCCAAAGGGGCTCACGTGGGGTCACACACAGTGGTCTTAGACCTTAGGCCACACCAGTGTTGGAGACAGTGGGAGGAGAAGAGGAATCAAGATCAGGGTACCCAACAGAGCAGTTACAAAACGTGGGTCCCTGGTGGCTCTGTCCCATGGACAAAGGAGCCTGGGGAGCTACAGTTCATGGGGTTGCAGAGTCAGACATGACTGAGCAACTAACACTTTCACTTTCTCAAGACAACAAAACTGGGAAGACGAATTGTGTGGTTATGGCCCGGCGATATCTGACTATCCCAGGGTTACCTGACTGCAAACCCAAGCCCTCCACTTGCTAGTCTCCCCACAGTGACCATTGCCTTTTCCCACTAGTTCCAAATGCCTTGCCCTCCATTGTTCCTTTATATGGCAGGTGCTTCTTCCACCACTAACAACAGGAGGGGTTTATCTAATTTCATTGCCTCAGAGTTAAATTTGTTTATCCCAGTGTAATATAGGAAGCTTCCATATTCATCTTTAACTCTCTTTTATTTAACTTCATAAAACAAAGCATGGCATTTCAACTTCCTTATCATTTCATTTTTTAGCAACTTAGAACATGCTCTATCAGAGCTTAGACAGAGGATAAGTCAGAGGTCACTACTGTGCTCTCAAGTGGGAAGGGCTTCCCTGGTGGCTCAGTGGTAAAAAATCTGCCTGCCAATGCTGGAGATGCAGGAGACTCAGGCTCGATCAGGAAGATCCCCTGGGGGAGGAAATGGCAACCCACTCCAGCATTCTTTCCAGCCTGGAAAATCCCATGGGCAGAGAAGCCTGGTAGGGTACAATCCACGGGGTGGCAAAGAGTGGGACACAATTTAGTGACTGGGTACACAGGCAGGCCAAGTGGGAACATGAAATCAAGTACTTCTGCCTTTTGCCTTTCGGACATTTTTTTTTTTTTTTTTTTTGGCTTGCCTGGTCTTAGTTGCCGCACTTGGGATCTTCGATCTTCATTGTGGCATGCAGGATCTTTAGTTTCTCACTAGAAACGTCACATGACAGAAAGGAGTAAAATGATATATAAATAGTGCTGAAAGAAAAAAAAAACTATCAACCAAGAATAGCAATAAACTTGCCTTCAAAAATGAGAGATAAAGATGTCCCATGGCAAAAGAGAAAAAGGAAATCCATCATCTCTAGACCTGTTTTACAAGAAATGTTAAAGGAAGCTCTTTGGTTGAAGCCAGGTTGGCTAAAACGGCAACATGAAAACCTGCAGTCCAATAATTTGGCCACCTGATGTGAAGAGCCAATTCATAGGAAAAGACCTTGATGCCGGGAAAGATTGAAGGCAAAAGGAGAAGGGAGAGGCAGAGGATGAGATGGTTAAATAACATCACTAACTCAATAGACATGAATTTCAGCAAACTCTGGGAGATACCGAGGGACAGAGGAGCCTGGCATGCTGCAGTCTCTGGGTCACAAAGAGTTGGACACGACTTAGTGACTAGACAACAGCAACACGATAGGGAGACCACCTAAATGCCCATCAACAGATGATTGGATACGTTTATTTTTAAGTCATTTGGTCATGTCCGACTCTTTGCAATCCCATAGACTATACAGTCCATGTAATTCTCCAAGCCAGAAAACTGGAGTGGATAGCCTTTCCCTTCTCCAGAGAATCTTCCCAACCCAGGGATTGAACCCAGGTCTCCCACATTGCTGGCAGATTCTTTACCAGCTGAGCCACAAGGGAAGCTCAAGAATACTAGAGTGGGTAGTCTATCCCTTCTCCAGCAGATCTTCCCAACTCAGGGATCAAACCAGGGTCTTCCTGCATTGCAGACAGATTCCTCACCAACTGAGCTATGAGGGAAGTCCTGACTGGATAAATAAAATGTGCTATATACAAACACAGATATTATTCAGCCTAAAAAAAAAAGGAAGAAAATCTTGAGCTTTATGCAACATATACAGACCTGGAAGGCATTATGAGAAGTAAAGTTAGCCATAGAAGTATAAATACTGCATGATTCCATTTATATGAGGTATATAAAATATTCACACTCACAGAAACAGAAGATAGAATGGTGGTTGTCAATGGCTAGGGACAGAGGAGAGAAAATGGGAAGTTGCTGTTTAATGGGTATAAAGTTTCAATTATATAAGCTGGATGAGTTCTAGAGATTAGCTGTACAACATTGCGCCTATAACTAGCAATACTATAGTGTGCACTTAAAGATCTGTGCCTTGAGATCTGAAGGTGCAGATCTTAGGTTAAGTACGTTTATTAGAATTAAAAAAAAAAAAAATTCTAGTACTGATGTCCCAGGACCTGAGTCTCAGTCTTAAGGCCTTGAGGGTGATCATGCAGAGAGATCACCTGGCAGAGTTTCCTAACGTGAGCGTTCCCTAGGTGAAATGCAAACTGTGTCTGCCTCCCCACTCCAAGACATTCTTGATTCAGCTCTTGCAGCATCACCCGACCTGCCCACTCAGACATGAGGGTCCCATTACAGACGATGTTCCTTGTGCACCAGCAGTTTGACTTCACTAGCTCCACTTCAGGTAACCACCCAGGATCAAGAGTTCTCTCAGTCATTCCCCGCACCTCAGAGGAAAGAAATCTAGACAGAGTTGTAGCTGTGTGCCTCTCCCACTGACTTGTCTCTGATCTCACACCTGTAAACAGAAATAATATATATATTTTTTGTTAGACTGAGTATAGAAAAGTACTAGAGCCTCTATTCTTGGAATAAGGCATGTCTCCACATGTTTAACTGTTAATAGATTGGCAGGGCACACAGACCCTGAATTCAACTTAATAAATGAAGTCATTGACCACATTCCTTTTCTCAGCAGAAGCCGAAGGTAATATATATCGTCTGTTCAAGGAAAATCAAACCAGTGCCTGATGCCAGGGATGTGTAAAGACTGCTTGATAGCGCCTCAGTAGGAAGAACATTATTCATTGCGACAAACCTTTTTCTCCCTAGGAGGTGATAATGCAGCTGTTATTACTTTTTATAATTTAGCCAAGAACTGCTAACACAGAGATTTTTATTCAAGGATTTAACAAATTCAAAATAATGGAGCATACTAATAGACCAAATTATATACTCAGTCAATACAATCTTACTCAGAGAACCTGTATTATGTTTTTCAACATTAGGTGATATATTGGGGTAATGAAATTTTTAGTCCTTGGTTATCAATTTTAATAATAGTATTATTTTGTCTTTGTGGGATTCTGTATTCACTTAACGAAATCTGTGAGAATTATAAATGGACTTTATGAATGCTATGTCCGTGCTGGTATGATTTAAATTCAAATAAAAATAGATAGGGGTCATTTATATTAAACAAACTGACCATAACCAAGAGTTTCATTTTCCATTTCCCTTCAATATTTACTGCCCTAACCTTGCACAAACCCAGAAGTGAGATAAGATATACATGTAAACCTTAACCTCCATCAAAACTGGCAGTGAGACTGTGAAAAACTTCCTTTGTGTGTGCAGGGGCAGGGGAAGGGTATTCATAGATTTGTTTAAAATTTAGACAAAAGATAAAAAGTGGAAAACATACACAAAACCAGTATAGTAATGTATTAGTCTAGAGCTAAGAACTTTTAATTTTGCACCATCACTAATAAATATTTAATGAATAGACAGACCCATACACCATTTAAATGTTTTATTTTGGTTTCAAGTTGAAACCAAACTGTTATATATTTTAAAGTGGAAATAATTCTCCCTCAAGAAGCTTCAGATCTCATCAGCAGAAAATACTCTTACCTCCATTTATAAAATGGCTTTAACTTTTTCAAAGCATGTTTCAACCCATGAAATCTTATTTATTTATATGACTCCCTAGCAGAGAGGTAAAACAATATTATTAGCCACTTTTGCCCTTCATGGGACCAAGGCACTGAAGAGAGAAGACAGAGCAAACTAGTGTTTATTGAAGCACTGGTATTTTTATTAGCTATAAATTGAATTTCTTTTAATTTGCAAAACTAGCCTATGAAGTAGCTGTGTTGTTGTTGTTGAGTCGCTAAGTTGTGTCTGACTCTTTGCAACCCCACTGACTGCAGCACGCCAGGCCTCCCTGTCCCTCATTATTTCCTGGAGTTTGTTCAAAGTAGATATTATTAATTTTATTTTCATCCAGGTAACCAAAGGCCTAGAAATCTTAAATTATTTGCCCAATGTCATATAGTCAGTAGGTGCTGCAACCAAGATTTAAAACCCAGGCCCATCTCATTCCAAAATCTACTATATCAGGCTGTTTGAGCTGAATGTTAGAAAACATATTATAAAAACAGGTCAAACTACTTAGTTGAATAGTCTTAAAAGAATTCATGTTTCATGAATCCCAGTGCCACGCAGAGGTAGAGGAAATAAAGCTCCAATATGTAAAATGTTTAAATGAAGATTATATGCCTCAGATTTAAACTACAGTAACTGTCAAGTATCAAAGAAATTCAGTTGTAGTTATAAAAGGTTGTGCAGTTTTGAGTTTTTATATCTGAGTCTTAAAGAATGAGTGAGTGAGACTGATCAAAAGTTACGGAAGGACTATTGTAACTTCAATTCCACTTATTTCTAAAGCAGTGTTTCTCAGATTTTGGTGCACATCTGAACCATCTGGGGAGTTTGCTAAAAAACACAAATGCTACAAGTCAACTTGTAGAAATTTAGTCTAAAGCAGCATTTCCTGAATAATCTGAAGAACCGAAATATGATCTGGGAAAAGAGGTTTCCATGGACAAATAAATGTGGGAAATGTTGCTTTTGTAAATCCTCCAAGTTTAGTTGATATGCTAATGAGCTTCAAATTTGTGCATGCACTGAAGGAACTATTTATATCAGATAGGGTCCTAGAGGTAGGATAGCTCCAGCAGGGGAGGATCTCAGAGGTTTTAAGTCTCTGAGCTGTGGAGAAAAGAAAGACTTGTGAGCAGCAAGCTAAAACAAGATCAGAGGCAGACAGAAATTGATTTGTGCATCAGACTGAAAGCCAGAGGCAAAAAATCATGCTTTGGTCAAGAGACAGAGAGAAGGGAGGAGGTAAGGATGAGGTCTGGGAAGCCGGACTGGTCAGGCTTCTAATTCAGGAAATGGAATTTACATGTTTAAATGTGTATTCAGGTTGCCTTCTGGTGAGTGGAGTAGTCAGTCAAGTAGGTCCCCTGTAGTCAACCAGCCAGATACTACACAGGCTTCAAGGTCTGGCTCAGGGTTTTGAGGAGGCAGCTTTTCTCTGAATATACTAACTTACCCTTCTCCAGGCACTTCCTGATTTAAACTGTCTTTGTTGTTGCTGTTGTTTAGTCACTAAGTCATGTCTGACTCTTTGCAACCTCTGGGATTGTAGCCCACCAGGCTCCTCTGTCCATGGGATTTTCCAGGCAAGAGTACTGGAGTGGGGTGCCATTTCCTCCCCTGGGGGTCTTTCCAACCCAGGGATCAAATCCTTGTCTCCTGCACTGGCAGGCTGATTCTTCACCACTAGGGAAGTCCCAAACTGTCTTTACTTTTTCCAATTTTCTCCTTCTTACTTGATCATACACTGTCTGCTGCTGCTAAGTCACTTCAGTCGTGTCCGACTCTGTGCGACCCCATAGACGGCACCCCACCAGGCTCCTCCGTCCCTGTGATTCTCCAGGCAAGAACACTGGAGTGAGTTGCCATTTCCTTCTCCAATGCATGAAGATGAAAAGGGAAAGTGAAGTCGCTCAGTCGTGTCCAACTCCTAGTGACCCCATGGACTGCAGCCTACCAGGCTCCTCCATCCATGGGATTTTCCAGGCAAGAGTACTGGAGTGGGGTGCCATTGCCTTCTCCGACACTGTCTATTATTAGCCAATAATTCTTTTATGTGTCCTTTTCTAGCTAATTATACTAAGTTTTTGAGAGTGGAAATCCTATCTTGTACTTCTCAGTGGCTCCATAAATGCCAAGGATGATGAAGGCAGCTGTTTAGGTTATCAAGTGTGTATAATAAACCACCTCAAAAACAGTTTATTAAAGCATCTACTCTTTGTTACTTCCCATGGTTCTGTGGGTTGACTGGGTGGCTTTCTACCTAGGATTCTGGGAAGGCTTAGAGGACCGAAATGTCCCAACTCACAGGTTGGCAGCTGATGGTGCGGCCAGCCTAACTGGGTCTGTGTGTGATCTCTGCATCATGGAAGGTCCCATGATCAGAAGGGTTCCACATTTGGAGTTTATGCCATCTTGAAATTCATTTTTTTTTCTTTCCATTTATATCTGGTACATGAAGAGGGAAGGGAAATTGAGTATATGTGCCCCAGGGATGGGAGACTTGGCTCATGTGCAGTCTCATTTCTATCTCCCTGAAGCTCCAGGTGGTTTCTTGGCTGCCTGTATGCTCCCACTCCTTGTCTCCTCCTTCCCATACCTGCCCCCAAAACCTCACCCTCTGCCCTGTCACATCTGTGAGAGAAATGCCAGGGTTCTGCTGTTGCCCTCTGCTCCTGGCAGGAGCCCAGGAGCAGATTTGGGGAGCCCAAGGTGCTGTCATCTTGGGTCATGAAATATCTTGGGGCACCCCAAGAAGGCTTCAGTTCTACCTGGGTTGGCAGGATCATGGAGAGTTTGGTAGACAACTCTTGACCACTGCTAGTCCAGGATTTGAACATGCCCCACTGTGGAGATAGCAGTCCTTTGGGATGACCCAACTACTGTCCATTGGGCCTAATAGAGTTTAGGACATGCTACCCACAAATATGGCACCTTGGCATAATAAATATCTTCAGTTCAGTTCAGTTCAGTGGCTCAGTCATGTACAACCCTTTGTGACCCCATGGACTGCAGTATGCCAGGCCTTCCTGTCCATCACCAATCTCGGAATTTACTCAAATTCATGTCCATTGAGTCAGTGATGCCATCCAACCATCTCATCCTCTGTCGTCCCCGTCTCCTCCCACCTTCAATCTTTCCCAGCATCAGGGTCTTTTCCAAGGAGTCAGTTCTTCACATCAGGTGGCCAAAGGATTGGAGTTTCAGCTTCAGCATCAGTCCTTCCAAAGAATATTTAGGGCTGATTTCCTTTAGGATTGACTGGTTGGATCTCCTTGGTGTCCGAGGGACTCTTAAGAGTTAAATTTCTTAATCTGGAGGAATTCTTTTTTAATGGTGAAAGCAGAAAGGTCACTCTGACCTACCTTCTGAAACAGGTCTAAAAACTCCCAGGTGAAAGATACCCTGCCTGGACCAGAGAAGGGAAATATTCTTATCACCAGAGATGGAGGACTGGGTGCCAAGGAATTTCTACAAACAAACCTTTTTATACTAACTTTTATCTTTCTAGTTACTTCTTCACCATTTACTACCCTAGCTCAGACCTCTTTGTTTTGTCAATTCTGCACAAATGAATTATTTCTTTGTCTAAAATGTATAAAATCTTCCTGCTCTGGTTACTTCAAGTCTTCATTCTCTTGTGAAGTCTTCCACAAATATTTAAAATTTAAATAGTAAGAATAGTAAAGTACTATTATTAAATAGTAAAAATTTAATACCATTTGTAAGTTTTTCTCTTGCTAATCTATCTTTATCAGCTTAATTTTCAGACCCATCCAAAGACCCTAAGCGGGTTAAAGAAAACTTTTTCTTCCTCTAAAGGGTGTTGGATGTGAGGGAAGGAGACTGACTCTGACCCTGGCTGGGGACCACGTTTTGATCTTGCACTGGACCCTGCCAATGATGTGGCTAGCCCTGGATGCTGGTCTCCTTTCCTAGGGTTGGGGGAATCTTTGTTCTCCTCCATGTTGGTCTTCAAACCCCTGGATTCCAGGGGTTCCAGAACACCACAGCAGAAGCTGGAGATCTCTTAAGGTTCACTCTTAGAAGTTATGCAGAATCACTTTTACACATTCTATTTATCAGTTACAGGACCAGTCCAGAATCAGACTGATATATACTCTAACTTAAGGACTATTGGCAAGGGCACAGGCAGAAGAGTGTGGGGGACAAGAAAGACTGTCAAATGTCTTGTCTACCATTCAGTTGAAAGCATCAAAGGGTATAATAGTAAAGAATAGCCCTTTGAGTCAGAGAGTGAAGAAAAAGTGAAGTCGCTTAGTTGTGTCTCTGACTCTTTGAGATCCCATGGACTGTAACCTACCAGGCTCCTCTGTCCATGGAATTTTCCAGGCAAGAATGCTGCAGTGGGTTGCCATTTCCTTCTCCAGGGGATCCCCCTGACCCAGAGATCAAACCTGGGTCTCCCACATTGCAGGCAGACGCTTTACCATCTGAGCCACTGTCAGATGGGGGCTCAAATCTCTGCTTTACCACCTGAAAGCTGAACTTATTTAGTTCCTTGGAGCTTCAGTTTCCTCATCTGTTACATGAAGGTTGTTGGGAGGCTTAAATATAATACGAACAATGCTTGGCACCTGCTCACCATTCAACATATGGCAGCTACTGTCACAGTGGAGTCACAGAGGTTCCTCCCATGGAGAGGATAATAGCTTCTACTGCAAAAAAAACTTCAACAAGTACAGACTTGTCATTCATTCCATGGCTAATAAAATGTTGGATGGTATTTGGGAAGTTGGCTATGACTAAATATTTACCTGAAGAGTGTGTTCACTTGTGGATACCTGAGAAGTGTTCATGTTATTGGAAGACACATAATTCTGATGGAGGCAACATTTTAATATAAAAATTTTTTTCAGAACTTGACCAACAGTCAATTCTAATACAAGGAGAGAGAATATGAAGTGGCTAAGCATCCTTCTCAGAAGTTGGGGTCCTGCTGAAAGGGAAAAAGGAGAATCTGGGTACTAAAAACATGTCTCCTCCTGAACATGAGTGGTGATGAAGCAGTAGGCATTTTGATGACTGATCTTTAATTTAAAATAGTGCAGCAGACACCCCCTCAGCAAATGTCAGAGAAATTTGATGTTTTATTATCTTCTATTTATTTTTTGACATGATATGGAATGCAAACAATTGTTGCTAAACCTGAGAATCTCTGACCTTTAGTTTCTGCCCAAGCACTTTTCACTCAAAGTTATAAAAAGAATATATACCTCTTCAGTGAACAACAGAAACTCTTTCTCCTCTAAGCCTAACATTGTACTCCTACTTTCATTTGGGTAAAAATAACCACTGTGATGATAATAAAATTAATACAACCTCTCAGGAAATCTGTCATTGTTATAACTGGAAATGAACCAGTGAAGAAAAGGTGAAGAGAGACCCTCTGGCTAAACTGACCGAAACAGTCTGCAACAATGGAGAATAATAAAATACAATTAAGACTGAAAGTGACCTGAGGCTTCAAGTATCAGAGCGCTTAATGGGACATGAAGACCACGTAAAGGTCAGCAGCTCAGACGTGACCTCCGGGTTATAATATATAGGTTATTAAAGAGTCCAAACCTCTTTAAATGTGTGTAACTTAAGATCTGTGAAATGTACCTTTTTTTCTCAATTTGCATCAAAATAAAACAGCATTTTTCATGTATTAAACTGACAAAATTTTCTAGAAGCTAGCCATCAATATTCAAGGGTGTTAGCCATCAATATTCAAGGGTGTGGTGAAAGTGAGAGTTCACATTTCGGAAAGGTAATTAGCTCATAATCTATCAACTAGCTCAGGAAAGTTCCTAACTTTGTAGCCAGTAATCATCCTTTGAATTCTAACACGTATACTATCATGTAAGAATTGAATCGCCAGTCCATGTCTGACGTAGGGTGCAGCATGTTTGGGGCTGGTGCATGGGGATGACCCAGAGAGATGTTGTGGGGAGGGAGGTGGGAGGGGGGGTCATGTTTGGGAACGCATGTAAGAATTAAAGATTTTAAAATTTAAAAAATAAAAAAATAAATAAATAAATTTAAATAAAAAAAATAAAAATAAAACACACACACACAAAAAGAAATCTTGAAAAAAATTTAAAACTTCAGAAAATAAGTATGTGCAAAAAAGTTCATTACAACTATATATATATGTTACACACTCACATACACATAACAATAGGAGATGGTTTAATTACAGTATATCCTGCCACTTAAAAGTAGTTTATGGAAGACACTTAATGACAGGAAAAAAACATCTCATAAAATGATATTTGGTTTAAAAAAGGCAGACAAAATTACAGAGCACTGCCCTTTTCAATATGTGCTTTGAAATAAAACAATTGAAAAATGGAGACACAGAGATGAGTTAGCAGAAAGTATGCAGATCGGGCTTCCCAGGTAGCTCAGTGGTAAAGAAGCTGCCTGCCAAGCAGGAGACTCGGGGTCGATCCCTGGATCAGGAAGATCCTCTGGAGAAGAAAATGGCAATCCATTCCAGGCCTAGGAAATCCCATGTACAGAGGAGCCTGGTGGGTTACAGACAGGGGTTGCAAAGAGTCAGACACAACTTGACAACTAAACTACAAGAAAGAAACACATGTAGATCCCTCCAGACAAATTTCCACCCTAAGAACCTCCAGGTAATGGAACTCGGTGCCAAAGAAGTGATGTAGAGACAGTTAAGGGCCAGAGCCCACTTTGGGAGCAGAACTGGGGTGAAGGGGCTCTTCAGTTGCAGGTTGCCTGGAACTGAGAGCCAGTCCTACGGTAAAGAGGCAGGATCTTGGACAGCAGAGTAGCTAGAAGACCTTTGCTGTAAACAAAGAGCCTCGAGCTAGGGTTGTTGCTAAGGGTGTCCATGCTAACAGGAACCATGAAGTACCATCTCTTTAAAAAGTCCATCGAGAATGTCATAATTTAATAGATATTTCTACCAGAAGTTCTTCATGGTAATGCCCAGTGATGGGCATTATGCTGAATATAAATTTGCTCATTCAGTTATTGCTTTTCATTCCTTAAAGATGGTTAAGTGGTATCTGAAGAAAAGGTCAACAGATTTCATAGAAAGATTCCAGACTTCCTGATAGTTTGGTTTATCTGGAATAAATAACCAACAGTTATTAACCTCAGAATAACCATGAATGTTGAATGTTGACATGGGAGGCCAAACATCATTATAATCAACATGTTAATCTGATATTTTCCAATGCTTATTAGGAGCCCTTGGATTTAAATGCTAGGGTGCTGTCTGCTATTAATTCCAAGTGTATGAATATATTGCTGAAATACAGTGAAATGTAAATTCATGAACCCAGTATTTTTGCCACAAAGACTTCAAAACTCTAATGAATGTGTCACTTGCATTTTATGATGAAAAGATGAAGCCACTGCAACTCAAATAAACATCTTTACTTCTGAGGGGCTAGAAGATGACTTAGAAAATAACATATGCAAATTGCATGCATTCCTTTAAAAAAAAACTAAATTAGAGCACTGCTCAGTTAAATATTCATAAAATAATGTCTTAAAATGTTCATCTTTAGATGCTGACTTACATCCTGCAGATAAAGGTGTTATAGTATATTTTAATCTCTCGTTTGGAAGTAAGTACAGTGTAAATCTTAAATGAGTAATGCTATGTCAAATAATATCATTGTGGTCTCCCATGCAGCTAAAAGATTGTCCTCAGTTTTGCCCCAAACCTCTTTTATGGATGAACAGTGCATTCATTCAGCAGCCAACAACCATTTATTGAGTGTCTACAAAGTCTTACACATTGGGGAGTTGGTGAATAGGATTCACATGGTCCCTAGCCTTCTCTGGGTTACCCTCTAGTGGGTATGACAGACAAACACTAGTGAATGAGTAAGTATATAGTTACCAATGGTGAGAATGATGAACAAAGGGCTAGTTTAGACTCAGTATTCTGATATGGTATTAAGTATTAAACTGGAAACTTAGAAGTTTTTTTTTTTAATAATCTTTGAAAAGTTTCACTGTGACTGTGGAAGACTTAGATCTCAGAGGTTACTCCTATATGTAACTGCAGTTTTCGAATATTAGTTTTTGCCATTGTTGTTGTTCAATTGCTAAGTTGTATCGGACTCTGCCGATTGCAGCGTGCCAGACTTCCCTGTCCTTTTCTATTTCCCAGAGTTTGTTAAAACTCATGCCCATTGAATCAGTGATGCTATCCAACCATCTCATCCTCTGTTGCCCTCTTCTCCTTTTGCCCTCAATCTTTCCCAGCATCAGGATCTTTTCCAATGAGTTGGCTCTTTGCATCATGTGGCCAAAATATTGGAGCTTCAGCTCAGCATCAGTCCTTCCAATGAGCACTCAGGGTTGATTTCCCTTACAATTGACTCTCGAGAGTCTTCTCCAGCACCACAGTTAGAAAACGTCGATTCTTTGGTGCTCAGCCTTCTTTGTAAGAGCTCAGCCAGCTGTTACATCCGTATATGACTACTGGAATAATCATACCTTTGACTGTGTGTGCTGTGCTTAGTCACTCAGTCGTGTCTGACTCTTTGTGACCCCATGGACTGCAGTCCACCAGGCTCCTCAGTCCATCCTGAAGTGGGTAGCCTATTCCTTCTCCAGGGGATCTTCCTGACCCAGGAATCAAACTGGGGTCTCCTGCATTGCAGGAGGGTTCTTTACCAGCTGAGCTACCAGGGAAGCCCTAGCTTTGACTATATGGACCAGGGGCATTTGTCAGCAAAGTGATGTCTCTGCTTTTTAATATGCTAAGTTTGTCGTGGCTTTTCTTCCAAGGAGCAAGTATCTTTTAATTTCATGGCTGCAGTCACTGTCTGCAGTGATTTTGGAGCCCAAGAAAATAAAATCTGCCACTGCTTTAATTTTTTCCCCATCTATTTTCCATGAAGTGATGGGACTGGATGCAATGATCTTAGCTATTTGAATGCTGAGCTTACTGGAGTGGGATGCCATTCCCTTCTCCAGGGGGTCTTCCCAATCCAGGGGTCAAATCCAGGTTGTCTCCCTCGTTGCAAGCAGATTCTTTACCATCTGAGCCAACACAGGAGCCTGAATATTGGTTAGACTTGTTTAACAGCTTATTGATTTAGTTTGAGACAAATTCAGATCTATGCTGAACTGCTGGGCAGTTCCTAGTATCTTAGGAATGCCAGAAGTTCTGGTGATGCCCTGTGAGATACTAACCCTTGGGTCTAACTGAGGCTGAAACCAAAATGAGGACTGGATCGCACTCCCGGGGGCTAGACTGGATTCCTTCAGCAGTGCTTACTTTTCAGTTTGTGATGCACGTTATCAGATGGTGCTCATTAAGCTCTGAAGGTTCTGTCTTCTTTGTCTTCTTAGATCAGACCATGCCCAGCTGAATCTGTACATACACCAACTCTTCAGCCCTCTTTTCTCTGCTATTTATGTACATGTTACCCTTTTCTCCCCCTTCTAACCTTCTAACTTCTCAAAGTAACAGAAGTTGGCTGCCTGACATGGTCTTTCTGAAAGAGGGATTCTTGGCCTGAAATTCAAGAATAGTGGTTCTGAAGAAAGGCGAGAAGTGGTGAAAAAGTGGAGAATGGAACACACAGAATAGCTAAGGTCATCTGTGTAGAAGAGAACAGCAAAGCTCAATAAGGAATATCATGTATATTTATCTATCCCTTTCTTCACTTCTCAGTATTTCAGTTAATATAAATAGAGTGTCTATTTATGCTGAATAATTCTTAACCATGTGTCTCCCCACCTCCTGACACAAGAGGACCAAAATCCTACTTCAAATAAAAAGTTCATCAGAGCTACTACTTGAAGGTGCAAATTTACACTAACCTAGAAGGGGTTTCCAAATAGGATGGTCTTAGAATCAACCAGGCTACAACCTGTCTTGAGAATGCTTTGGCAATGCATAGCAAAAGGCTTAAAAGTATTCATGTTGCCTGACATAGTAATCCCCTATCTTGGCAAGTGGCTACTTTCAGAACTATGGGTGTCATTTTTGACTCTTCCCTTTCCCTCAATTTATTTTCAATCTTCTGAAAATCCTAAGGCGCTACAGTTGTAAGGATCCAACCATCTTTCAGCAGCTTCCCTACTAACAGACTATCATAACATGACTGTGGATGACTTTAACAACCTTCTCAAGGATCTTTTCATTTACATCTTTGCTCTCAACTCTCTATTGTCCACACAGCAGCCACAGTGATTCTTTTAGTTAAATCTAAGTGAGATCTGCACATTCCCTTGATGTCGCCCAGTCTCTGGTGGACTGAACCTGTGTAATCTGGCCCTGGGCTTCTTCTCCAGGGGCTCTGAACTCAGTGTCCATTCCTCAGCCCCCATCACTCTCCTCCTTGCAGTTTAGCAAACAGGCCAAGCACAATTTTGCCTCAGGATCATTGCACACATCATTCCCTCAGCTCGCAATGCTCTTCCTTCAGGCGGGACTACCATCCCACAATTCAGAAAGGCCTTCAAATTTATCAAATGTCGAACTTATCAGAAGCCTTCTGTGGTCACCCTGGCCCCCGTAACTCTCTTCCTTTCTCCCTGCTCTACTATTTTATTTTTCTCTGTAGCCATAGTTACCATTTGGCATCTGTATATATTTATTTTCTCTCTCTCTTTTAGAACATAAGTGCATGAGAGCAAGGGCTTCACTTTGTTCTCTGCTGTGTGTTCAGGGCTAGAGGTGTGCCTGGCGCATAGGAGGACTTCACTAAGTATTTGCTGAATCACTGAGTTGAGTTTTTTTAATTTCCTGTGACTCCCATTACTTCCTTTTGGGTATTTCTACAGTTCACCCATTAGGTTATAAATCAGGGCATATCAGTATACAGAGCTCTGGGTCAAGTTTTATCTAAGAGTAATTATGAGGCTGTAGTTGTGTGAGTTTCTGAGAGTAGGAGTTGAAACTTACTACTGGAATTCATAAAAATCACTCTAGCTTCCAGGTTTCTTCTTTCCTTGTTACACCCCAACACTTTTTAACAGCCTTTGGTATTGGTATGAAAGTCACTTCCTGCAAAAAGTTCCCTAATCCCTATTCCTATATCCCCAATACTTAATTTTCCTGCTGTGTGTTTCATAGTATCCTACTTTTCCCCCTACTAAAGCACTTCCCACATTTACTTTTATTCATGTTTAACTGTGATTTTGTCTCGCTGCTGGGCTGTCAGTATGATAAGGGCAGAGACCAAATCTATTCTTTTCATCAGTGTCTCTTTAGCACCAAACATGATGGAATTCATTCAGACTGTCATTGTCAAATGGATTAAAATCTGAATGAATGAGTGAATGGACCACTGGTTTCTACCTCTAGGAAAATCATGTCATGCACAACCTCCCAGTGCCCTTGCCTGCTGGGTCATTCCGTGTGGGTGATTACTGCAGCCTCTTTTGGGAGGCAGAGATGGAAGGAAAGTAAAATCTCTGTTATGAGATGTGCAGTAGAGGAAAGAAGCCAACTGCTGCCTCCATCCCTGCTGCAGGAAAAGGGCTCAGGAAATACCCAGAGATGAACCCCTCTCAGATCATCTTCAATCCAGCACAAATACACTTTACCTCAGAGAAATTTCTCCAAAGTATTTTGAAATCATTGATCAGTTTGCTTAGTGACTAATAAGTATGCCTTTGAGGCTTTCTCTGTGCTTTCAAGGATCTTTCAAAGCAAAGGTAAGGATGCGCCAGAGAAAAAGGTGCAGAGAATCAGATGTAACCCTGAAAACCAGTATAACAATCCCTGCATGGGTTATTTTAACTGAGGATCTACTGAAGATCACAGGAGAATTTGGTGAGACCTTGCAGAACTTATGCTTTGAATGTAAACAAAGGAAGCAAATGTTTCTGAGCATTTATGCATATTCTCATATTTGGCTCTACTATTAACCTACTACTCCTCCTAAGAAATATCACTTGACCAAACATGGCTGACGGCAATCACTGTGGGTTCTCAGTTTTGAGTCTCTTGTCTTCCATGGCATGAGCTGGTTTGCTTTGAAATATTCTCTTCTTTCCGTGCAGTGTAGGGAATCCTCTTTCTCCTATGAGACCAGTGTCTTCATCAATTCTATTTCTATGTCTCTATGTCTCTAGCTTGTACTTCCTTTTGTTTCTCGTTGGCCACAGAATAGACTAATTTAATGCTAAGACATTCAGTGTGTCTGTTGCCTTTCACCTGGGGAGTCCTGTCTGTTCCTCTTTCTCTGCTTGTCTTATTCTGTGTGCTCTTTCAGCTGAAATGAAGGTGAAAATTATGTAGGTATCTCTGTGCTTTTTTTTTTTTTTGCCTAGAACAGTTTTGAGATTGAATTCACTTGGAAAAAAGTCTCCTTATCTGCACAGAAATTATTGACTGTGCTACTGTACTTCCTCTGATGAATAAATGTCCCAGGGGCTGCAGTAATTGGGGCTCTGCTGTTTAACCATATCATGCCCAGCAAGTGGATTGTGTACCCTCATTAATGTGACTATTCCTCAGCTTCATTCTGAATAGTGTTTAGGAAGGTTTTAATGTTTTGAGATAAATGCAATTTACTTCAATCAAATCTTTTTCTTACTTGAAGCCCTTAATTCACTTACTATTGAATATATACTATTCGCCAGGCACTAAATCCTAGAGATAGAAAGACCAATAAGAAAGAAATTACAGGCTAATGCAGGAGAGGGGAAAGAAAATAAGCAATTAAAATGCAGGGTGATAAGTATTGTAATTGATATCATTATAGAGTTTCAGGTACTCTGGATACATCTCTGAAGAGTATTGTAGGGCTTCTGTCTTTTGTTTTGACCATCATAATGATTTTAAAATACAATTCAATAGTGTTAAGTATATTCACATTAAAGAACATCGTTTAAGACAAGGATAAGAGGCATTATTTGATACCTTTATGATATTATGGAAGCACCAGCTTTGGTAATATGAGCATATTTGCAGTGAGTGATACTGTTTCCATGACTCTCTAATGTTTGTCCCTCCTGGTGTTTTGTGCTATTGAAAAATACCTGCTCTGATATACTCAAAGAGGTCTATTTATTAATCTCCAAACACATTTAACATTTTGACTCCCATGTCTTCAACCATCCCTTTCTCTGTTTCTGAAATGCGGTGACCTATTTTCCCCACACATATCCACAGCTTTGGTCTACCTGAGCACGTGCCCCAAGGAGCAAGACAAGCCCTGCCTAAACTCTGCCTTCTTCAATGCTCAAATCACCCACGCCAAAAAATCATTGCCCCACTTGACACCTGTATCAACTTATTTGAAACTGAGCATATGTTACTTTGGAATATTATCCTGACAATATATAAATCCTATTTCACCAACTAAGGTACAAAATGTACCAGGTTTTAACAATAAATCACATGGACTTAAGGCTCATAAGCATGGATTTAAAATATATTAAGAAGTTACTATGTGCAGAGGCGGTACTCAACATGCAGACATGAGGACATGACAAGAAGAGGTTCCCATCACTGAGAACCTTACTACCTCGTGCTTTCATTTACACGATCCTATTTCCTCTTTCAAAAAACAAATCTATGCAATAGTTAAGGAAGATATATTATCCTAATTTTATGATAACGATATTGACAGTAGAGAGACTAAGTGGTCAGCTGATGGAGAATAAAGACCAGTGCTGTTTTCCATGGAGATGCAACAACATACATAGCCGAGAGAACATGGGCTGCTGGAGAGAGAGTGCCTTGGATTCCCGCTCTGGTAATGGCCAGCTGAGCAGACCTGGAATAATTACTTAATATCCCAGAGCTTCAGTTACCTGGTCTTTGAAATCTGGTTGATCATGCCTACTTTATAGAGTTTTTGGAAAGATTAAATCTAATCAGTATAAGCAATGTCCAGTGCATCCCCAGTGATAGCACATGGTAGGTACTCATTAACAGTGTTGCTTTGGTATATCTGCCCACTTACTCACAAGCAGTGCCTAGTAAGCCCTCAATAAATGATAGTTATTATTATTACTACTACTGCAACTACTACTATATTGCTATTACAGCTTCTGTGTCACGAGGGCTGAGACCTGGGCAGTGCGTGTCAGCACAAGTATCAGTTCTTTATAGCTGCACAATCTGACTGTGCCAGTGTCCATTTTGATTGGCTGGTGGCTTTGCTATTTTAGATGTGAAATATTTTGTACAACACTCCTGCCCATAAGTGTTGTGGGACTGTTTTATGCATTTTTATCCAGTGTAGGTAACCTCCTATAACTAATGCTCTACTTTTTCCCATCAGCACACACCTGCCACAAAGAAGCATCCCACTCAAAGCATTATTAGACTAACACAGTTTTGAAGAACATTCACAGTACTTGGCACATTACCCATTGACAGCCCATCTTGCTTAGGGATTCCCTGTAAATATTAATCCTATACCAGGCAGCTGGATATCAGGGAAATACCTTGAAGTTGGGTTTAATGAACTAGCAGCCATGGAATTGATTTCCTTATCGCTCTCATTCAGAAATTTCCATTTGGCTATATTTCAGACAGGTCAGATGTTTCCTACATGTGATTCAATTTAATTTAATTTATGATCCTTGCTCAATAATCATGACTCCAGGCTAATAGATGCTTTGAAAAGAATCAGAGTGCAGCAAGCGGGCCTTTCAGATGACTTAAGTCTCAGGGCATTTTTCCACTGTACCCTCAGCCTGAATACAACCAGGAGAGAAGGGTAGAAGAGAAGCTTCATTAAACATCCAGAGGCAATGGAAATATAAAGCCATTGAGCTGGATGGGACCATAACCCGCATTAACACGGCTCTTTTGAGTAAGTCTGCCTGTGCCAATGGCGCAAGTGTAAATGCACATGGGATTTTCAAATGACCTTTGCCTCGGGTGCCAGGGAACAAGCTCCTGGCAACAGCAGCTTCTCTGACTCTCTCAGCATCATTCCTCTGACAAAGGAAGTATCGTCACAGTCCAAACTGAGGGCATGTGCTACTTGGGGGAGTAGTAACAGAGATTAAGGGGTATGCAATGCAAGTGTGCACTTGTAATGAAATCTCCTGTACTTACCGCCTGGTTAGAACTCATGATTGCCACAGTATGCCTCTGTGATCAGGCTGAGCATAATGAAAAATAGCAGCAAAGCTTAGCTTTTCAGATGGCTTATATCAGAGTGGATAGAAGTGTGTTCAAGACTGAGCTGGTAATGAAGAGGAATCCATGATGCAGAGAATAGCAACTGATGCTTATTCATGGATAAAGGAGGGGTTCTCTGGGTG
Organism: Ovis canadensis; assembly: GCF_042477335.2. NCBI lineage: Eukaryota > Metazoa > Chordata > Mammalia > Artiodactyla > Bovidae > Ovis > Ovis canadensis. The sequence goes on from NC_091254.1 coordinate 41,382,118, forward strand.
AGAGATCAATTCGCTGGAGGAGTTCCTACACCTAGGTCGTAGTGATTTAATGTCTCTGCCCAAATGTCAACATCACACTGTGCTCCAGACTATCCCATCGTCCTAAGGGGATTGTGTCATTTTCTCTCAGAAGTAATATAGCTTTACGGCAGGTGGGAGTCAAGAAAGAAAGGTACAAATTTTCTGGAAGAGAATTTGACTACACATGCACCTGTGCATACACACACACACGTGCGTGCTCCAGAAATAGGGATCTCACTTCTAGGCATTTAGGTATTTATCCTAAGGAAATACGCATGTTTGTTGCACGGTTTAATTATAAAGCTGTTCACTGCAATACTGTCTATATTTCAAGAAAAAACCATAAACCACCCAGATATCTAACAATTATAAATAAGTTACAAAATCATAGTACTACTACTATATAATAGAATATCATGTAGCAAAAGAAATACTTGTAGAAAAAGTTTAAGGAAAGGAAATGTGTTTCATATGCATTATATATGTGAAATACGTATATAAGGTAGGTAATAAGAATATACATATAATGTGGACAGAGGTTATTTTGGGTGATAAGATCTGGTTGTTTGTTTTATTCCTTTTTGCTTAACAATATAAGAAAAGGCATTACTCATAATAAGAAAACCATTTTTCTTTTCTCTAAAGAAAAAAGAGGAAAATTAAAACTATGAAAATAAGTATGTGTGTCAGTTGTGTACATATATAATTATAGATTATTAGAGCCATTAATAAGTATTTATCTATTAATATATATGTGACTATGACTCCATATCAATAAGTGGTATAGGTTTAAGTTTTCATTTTATCTGCAACTATTGTTCTTCCTGGCTGTGCACAGGAAATATTTGACAGAGCTACACAAGAATGTTGTCCATTCAGGGGCTTATCATCATTTGTGCTCCCACCATAATTGATACACATCCCATATTGTCCCATCTTGCTGTTTCCTCCCCTTGCTGTATCTTTTCTCATCCATCTTTAGAAAGCCTACCATTCATCAAGGCCCAATTCAACCCCAACTTTTGAGGATTCCTCTAATTATACTCATTCAGAAGTAGATTCTAATTCATCTTTTTAGACTTTTGACATTTTGCCTGAGCTGTGTGCCTATCTTCTCTTCTCTAATAGACTGTAAGTTGATGGAGGGCAGAGTCTCTATTCATCTTTGTATATTCTGAAAATGGGAGGCAATGGTGGGATAGGTACTTAATATTCACTGAATGTTTAAATGAAGTAACTATTTTCAGAATTTAGAGACACACGTAGTCTGATTGTTTGCTTGAAAGTCTGACCCATCATAGCATTGATCTGAATGTGAAACCAAATTAAGTATAGATCCCTGGCTATTTTGTGATATTTTAAAAAACAGCTTCAAGTTTAATTAGCACTTACTCTTTGAAACTGGTTCTAATATAATAATTCAATGAGCACTTATGTATGACAATCACCTGAAAGGGAAGAACTCTGAAGAGTAATAACAACCACAGTTTATAACTCTTTCCAGGAGCATCTTATCCCTGGGGACGTGCTAGCACAAAGGTTAGGAATAGGGTAGCTGGAAATGGTCATCTTGTGACACGGGCTGCTGACCCGTCTTTCCATGCCCTCCAAGGTGATATTATTAAGATCCAAGCTGAGAGCTTCTGAAATGACATCTTGGGTGGGAAGCACTCTGCAAACCCTAAAGGGCAAGGGAAATGTTAGTTATAATTATTACTATTCAGAGAAATCTTTTGCGAAGTGGTTGGGGCATGAACCTTCCTGTTTGAGAAGGTGAGTTCAGTACAGCCAGGTTGGTGCTGCACGAATTGTTTTCCTTTCTCTTTGAGAACACACTTCAGAGGCCTGCCCTCTCTGGAAAATGACTTGATCTGTAAATGTCAATGATTCAAAAATATTTCTGAGGGGGATTCTAGCCACATACAAGTCAGAAGCTCAGTTAGAATTCCCTGATACTTGAGGCGAACACTCCTGTCCAGTTCCACATTAGGACTTTCCCTCTGACCTTACATTTCAAGGAGGGCTTCCCAATGGTGAGCGGAAACCTCCTGCGGAGTCCTCATTTGCCCCTCAGTATAAAGGACATTCTGATTAGAGCCTGCAAATGGCAAACATTTTAGTGGCTATGTTTACATTTATTCTTACTATTGTTCATAGAACGGATTCAAATGTGATTCCATTTACAGACAGCTCATAAATAGTTGGTTCTAAGTTTAGCCTTAATCCCTTTGGGAATAAGTTCCTTTTATGGTTCACAATGTGACTCCCTAGTTTGAAAAAGAAAGAAAAAAAAAAGCAAATCCTCTAACACTTAGAGGAAAGCACATTCTATTTCATGAGCTTTCTTAAAAATTCTGGGAGCGTGATTAAGCTGTTTGCTTGCCAGCATGAAGCCACAGAGGAGAAGGCAGAGGTGACAGAACTTGAAAACCCCTCCAAAGGGTAAACCAGAGGGAATAGAGGAAAGAAAAGATTCTTAGAACTGTCAGTCTGTAGAAACAAGAAAAAATTTCATAATATTTTAAAAACAAACGAACAAAATCTAAAGCAAATTAGTCCATCAGACATGCGTTCAGCTTGCCTAGCTTGAGAAATAATGAATTCAGAATAGGACAGCCATAGGATACTAATACCTTGTATTAGTTTCTCTAAGGTCCATCTAGTCAAGGTTATGGTTTTTCCAGTGGTCATGTATGGAAGTGAGAGTTGGACTATGAAGAAAGTTGAGTGCCGAAGAATTGATGCTTTTGAACTGTGGTGTTGGAGAAGACTCTTGAGAGTCTCTTGGACTGCAAGGAGATCCAACCAGTCCATCCTAAAGGAGACCAGTCCTGGGTGTTCTTTGGAAGGACTGATGCTAAAGCTGAAACTCCAGTACTTTGGCCACCTCATGTGAAGAGCTGACTCACTGGAAAAGAGTCTGATGCTGTGAGGGATTGGGGGCAGGAGGAGAAGGGGAAGACAGAGGATGAGATGGCTGGATGGCATCACCGACTAAATAGACATGAGTTTGGGTGGACTTCGGGAGTTGGTGATGGACAGGGAGGCCTAGTGTGCTGCGATTCATGGGGTCGCAAAAAGTTGGATACGACTGAGAGACTGAACTGAACAACATTATTATGGGTCTTTACTTTGGAGTGCTAAATGAAAAAGCACAAAATCCCCACTGTTTTATAAAGTGAAGCTGTCCAAGCTTTGGACTACCACCCAGAATGAGAAGGTCCTAGGCCTAATGGAATCAGCGCCTGACTGAATCTATCCAGATGAATGAGTCAGGGTTCCCAGTCCAGAGACAGCCTGACAGCACTATGGCTGCTCTAAGCTCTAGCCATTTCAAAACTCACATCATTAACTTATTGCCATAACTCCAACCACTTAGATATAAAATACTGACTTGTTGTTAATCCTTCACAGTGTAGCTCTATCTCAACGATATTCTTTTGTTGTTTAAGTGGGCTTTAAGAAAGAAAGTGAAGTCTCTCAGTAGTGTCTGACTCTTTGTGACCCCATATTCTGTAGCCCACCAGGCTCCTCCTCCCATGGGCTTTTCCAGGCAAGAGTACTGGAGTTGGGTGCCATTTCCTTCTCCAGAGGATTTTCCTGAGCCGGGTCTCCCGCATTGCAGGCAGATGCTTTACCATCTGAGCCACCAGGGAAGCCTTACTTCTCTTCTATTCAGGTGAATAAATCAAGTACCTGTTGATTGGAATCTGCTGGTATTTTTTTAAGAGATTTTTTTTTCCCCTGGGCTTGCAGGATCTTAGTCCCCCCATAAGGAATCAAACCTGGGCCCTTGGCAGTGAGAGCATAGCATCTTAACCGTTGGACCACCAAGGAATTCCACCAAGTGGGCTTAAGGGAATAATAATATAATTAAAGAGATTTTTAAATAGGGTAATTACATATCTTAGCTTCCAAACCAGGGCATTTTTGAGAATAAAAATCTTGCTATTAATAATTTCTCCAGCCCAGAGCCCCAGAGTCCAAGCTGGGTCCTCGCCCATCTTTCAGTTGTCCACTTACTCTTTCCTTCCAAGATGACAGATGCTGCCGTGTCCTTCGCCAAGGACTTCCTGGCAGGTGGAGTGGCGGCGGCCATCTCCAAGACCACGGTCGCGCCCATCGAGCAGGTGAAGCTGCTGATGCAGGGGCAGCATGCCAGCAAGCAAATCACTGCAGATAAGCAGTACAAGGGCATCATAGACTGCGTGGCTCATGTCCCCAAGGAGCAGGGAGTCCTGTCCTTCTGGCGTGGTAACCTGGCCAATGTGATCAGATACTTCCCCACCCAGGCTCTCACTTTGCCTTCAAAGATAAATACAAGCAGATCTTACTGGGTGCTGTGGACAAGAGGACCCAGTTTTGGAGCTACTTTGCAGGGAATCTGGCATCAGGTGGTGCCGCCGGGGGCCACGTCCCTGTGTTTTGTGTACCCTCTCGACTTTGCCCGTACCCGTCTAGGAGCCGACATGGGCAAAGCTGGAGCTGAAAGGGAATTCAGAGGCCTCGGTGTCTGCACGGTTAAGATCTACAAATCTGACGGGATTAGAGGCCTGTAACCAAGGCTTTAACGTGTCTGTGCAGGGTATTATTATCTACCGAGCTGCATACTTCGGTATCTATGACACTGCCAAGGGAATGCTTCCAGATCCCAAGAACACTCCTATCTTCATTAGCTGGCTGACCGCGCAGTCACGGCGGTTGCTGGGTTGAGTTCCTATCTGTTCGACACTGTGCGTCGCCGCATGATGATGCAGTCAGGGCGCCAAGGAACTGATATCATGTGCACAGGCACGTTTGATTGCTGGAGGAAGATTACTCGTGACGAAGGAGCCGAAGCCTTTTTCAAAGGCTCGTGGTCCAGTGTTCTCAGAGGCATGGGCGGGGCTTTTGTGCTTGTCCTGTATGATGAAATCAAGAAGTTCATCTAAGTTATCTCCTAGTTTTTCTCCTTTGACTAGGCATGTTGTATTATATAACATATCTTGAGCATTCCTGACAGACTGTTAGCTGTCTATTTATGAATGGCAACTATTTACTGGTTGAAAATGGGAAGCAATAATATTCACATGACCAGTTTTCTCGTAAAGCCATTTCCATGATGACAATGGGACCCAATTAATTTTTTATTTCAGTCACTCCTGGCAAATAACAAATTTGAAGAAATAAAAAATACCTGGAAAAAAAATAATTTCTCCAGGAGAACAGGCATAAGCCAAACTGCCTAAGAAATTTCGTGTTGTTGTTGTTGTTTTTAAATTTTCCCCCTTTATTTCTTCTTACCCATAAAAGAAAAAAAAAAATGTGAAAGACTTTGAAATGACCCAGAAACATTATTGGGTATCTTCAATGCAGATCTGTTTCCTAAACACCGTTCCAAATTAGCTGATTTTATAGGGTCTCCACAACTTTCACTGTCTTTGAACTGTTATATTTCTCTCTGAGTTACACATAACTGGCAAAATGGAAATGCCTCTTGTCTGCAGAGATAAAAGTTTTTAAAAAGATGGAAATACAATTGATTTCCTCCTGCCTCCTTTCCAATAAGACCATTTCACAACTGTTTATAAATTCATTTCAGCATTGTTTATTACTATTATATCTGTGTTACTTTGAATTCATCTTTGAACTGGTTATGACTTCTTACTGGTTCTTAGTTATTAAATTAACTAAAATCTTTGAAATATGTTTGATATATGTTGATATTTATAGGTTTTACCCTTTAAAAATTCTTTAATATAAAAAATTTAATTTCTTCTCATTTTCCTCCTTACATTACCCGTGGACTAGCAAATTCTCCATTTTACCATAATAGTGGTTCCTTCATAGCTAAAGAGATCACTACCTTCTGAGGTCATTTATGCATTCAATATTGAGTAACATATATTGAGTAATCACTAGGTTCCAGGCATTGATACAATGACACAGAGAGAAGAGATTATAAACAAGGAAGAATGGAAGCAGGGGGACCATTTGGGAGTCTATTATAAGGACCCAAGTAGAAGATGAGGGGGTGAGGACTATGACAAATGTACTCTGACTACAACCACCTTAAAGGAAGAGCTGACAAGAAAAGGACTTACTAGTGGAGTGGATGTGATGTAAAAATGAGAGAGAGAAGTCAAGGGAATCCCCAGGCTTTGGCATGATTAATGAGGTAATTTGCCGTGCCGTTTTCTAGAGATTGGAGGGACCGGGGATGGGGCTGAACTGGAACACTCGCTTCCCCAGCTGACTGGCTTCAGCTGAACAAGGTCACCTCCCTTCTTTGTGCAATGACTTACTGATACAGGGGTAAAGCGTGACCCCATTAGCTGAATCTGATTCAACTCTGAATAGCCACAGCAGCTCTGGGGCTCCCTCTTGGATAAACTGAGGCCTTTGTCCTAAAGGCAGCAGCACTTCTCCCTTTGCCTAATCCTGCTGCCATCACTCCCTCAGAGGAGTGGATCCTGAGGGCAAGCCCCCCAAACTTCTGCCTGCAGGTCTCCATCTCTGAAGCTGCTTCTTGGGACCAACCTACAAGAGGGAGCTAGAGTTCAAGGATCAGGAGTTCTCCCTCACATCATCTTCCACATGCCTGTAGAAGGTTACTGAAAGTAGATATTTGTGGGACTTTCCAGCTTCCCTGGTGGCTCAGACAGTAAAGCATCTGCCTATAATGTGGGAGACCCGGGTTCAATCCCTGGGTTGGGAAGATCTCGTGGAGAAGGCAATGGCAACCCACTCCAGTACTCTTACCTGGAAAATCCCATGGATGGAGGAACCTGGTAGGCTGCAGTCCATGGGGTCACAAAGAGTCGGCCACAACTGAGTGACTTCACTTTCTTTCTTTCTTTCTCTCTTTCTTTCTCTCTTTCTTTCTCTCTTTTCTTTTCTTTTCTTTCCAGGTAGGCCAGTGGTTAGGACTTCATTTTCCAATGCAAGGGGTGTCAGGTGGCTAGGATCCCACATGCCTCGTGTCCAAAGCACCAAAACATAAAACAGAAGCTATATTATAAAAATTCCATAAAGACTTTTAAAATAGTCCACATCAAAAAAAAAAAAAAGGAAAATAGATATTTGATGCTAGACTCTGCCTGCTTATCCTCTCCTCACTCTACCCTCCCCCTGCCCCCTCAAAAGAGAAATGAATGGCTCTCCATTGCCCTTTGCCAGTCTCTTTCAGGATATATCACAGCCTGCCCTCTATTTTCATCCTTATCTCTCACCACTTTGCTGTAACCTCCCAACACAACCTACATTTTTAATTGGAGTAACTATTTACTGTTTCTTGGAAACTACAGATAATCCCAATTTATGATGACTGCTCAACTTAGAGATTTACCCTTTAAAAAATTCTTTTAGCTAAAACCGCTGTTTGAAAATTGAATTTGGATCTTTTCCTGAGCTACTAATAACACAATCCAATATTCTCTTGTGAGACTGGACAGTGGCAGCAGCAGCTCCCAATCAGCCATGCTATGAGGAGGGTCAACAAAAATAAGGTTGCAATCATTCTGAACCCACACAACCATTCTATTTCTCACTTCCAGAACAGGATTCAGCAGATTACATGAGCTATTTAACACTTTATTATAAAACAACCATTGGGTTAGATGATTTTGCCCAACTGTAGGCAGTTCTTGAGACTCCTCTGCCTGGTTGCCCCCATCCTGCCATGCCATCCACCCAAGAGTAAGTACCCACTTTGTAAATGTATGATCTCTCAACTCCTAGGTTGGTGACACGTGTGAAAAGATGAAGAATAGGAATTCATCTCTCTCCACTGCTCAGTTCTCCCCTACTCATTTATGGAGGATCCTCGCTGTCTTGACTCTTTGGTAGGATCTTGTGATCCCATTTTTATTCACACCTTACAAAGAAACCTAGAGTAAACATAGAAGTCTAAATAAGTGGTCAACTGCGGAGTTCAAACCTGCTTCCTAATAGAAGGAAGGGCGTAAGGAATACAGGAAAAAGCGGGGGAGCAGTTACAATCCAATTCAAAGTTCCATTTCTGCTGCCTCCCAGGCCTAGAGAAGGTGCAAGACACCCTTTACACACAACAGACTTGTTCAATAAGGGGAAATTTCTGAGGAAAAGAACAGGCAATGAATATAAGTTAGTACCTCAGATTCTCATTCATACAACCATAACATCAAGTCGTATTTTAAAAATGGCCCCTGGGGGAAAAAAATGACTGTTTCTCAGAAATTCATTTTAAGGTGATCAGGTTACTTTAGACCATCTTAAAACTTCTGAATCTGTGAAAGGTTGATTTTGATGGTAGAATTAAATACTTCCTTTGCAAAGATGGAAGTTTCCTGAACTTAAGGTTAAATGGAAAATTAGTTTCTCAGATTTTCCTACCCTTTAAAAATATACAGTGTTTCCATGCCCTTTTGATGAAAAGTATCAGTGGCATACAAAAATTAAGAGAACAAAATACTTAATAAAAACTCATTAAAACTTAAAATCCACTAGTTTAGAATGTATGATAATTTTGACACTGACTGTTGATGGTTTCCTTTCTATTGCCTGTGATAAAGTATTTTGAAGTTATTGGTACGTACAAAAGAAACGAGGGGAAAGAGCTCACTCTTTAAGGGAAGAAACTTCTGAAGTATTGTGGGAGCATCCCTATGCTGGCAGACAATATTAAAATTATTCTTAAATTACTCTTTCAAGCAATCAAGTTGGATGAGGATCTACCACTTGGTTTAGGAGGCTAATTTAGATTCTGTGCAGCCTGGTGGAGCGGAAAGGCTCCCTCAGGTGCTGTCTATGTGATATAGATGTTGGGTTTCACTTTGGGCTGATCCACCTTCCCACGATCTTGGCTGCTGTGAGGAGTAGAAGAGCTGCCCTCTGTGAAGGTTGGTGCCTCCAAACCTACTAGCTCTGCAAGAGGAGGGACCCGGTTTACTGATCTTATTATTCTCAGAATCAGTCACATAGTAAGCACTAAACACGTGAGCCATTAATTATTATGTAATGATGTGCCATAGACCTGCATTTCCTTCTGGAATATTCTTCATTTTTTTTCTATTTATTTATTGATGCATCCTTTCCCTGTGCCCTCAACCCAGTTATTCTAAATGCGTCTGGCATTCAGCACAGTTCTGTGGCCAGAACATAAATCAAGTGCCTTTTATGAGCAGACAAAGGATTTCACTGCAAGCAGGTATTTGAGTCTGCAAATAACCTTAGAAATATTTCTTTTTCTGCATTCTTGCTCTAATGATGTTCAAAGACATGAAGGCTTTCCTGGGAAGCCCCCAGCCAACAGGTTCATATGTGCGGATCACTGGATAATGGGATCCACAGCCACAGAAACACAGTGTCCACACAGTCTGCTACTGCCTAGTGCTCAGGGGTCTCCTTAGAAACCAACAGGGCTGCAGTGAATCTGGGCAGCAGGTGAGCTGAGTCACATTAGGAAAGGGCCAATTCACAATTCACTGTGCCTCTGATTCATCCCCACCTACTCCCCCGGCTCTCTGTGTAGAGTTCATTCACATTACCTCTTGGTGAATGCTTACTGAGGCCCCAGAGTAATGCTGGACACTGTACACCTGCTTCTAGGAAGAAACACTCTATGGAGGGGCTGTCATCCTTGAAAGAAATTGAAAGTATTAGTCACTCAGTTGTGTCTGACTCTTTCAGACCCCGTGGGCTGTAACCTGTCAGGCTCCTCTGTCCATGGAATTCTCCAGGCAAGAATACTGGAGTGGGTAGCCATTTCCTTCTCCAGGGGATCTTCCCCACCCAGGGATTGAACCCAGGTCTTCTGCCTTGGAGGCAGATTCTTTACCATCTGAGCCACCAGGGAAGCCCTGAGTCTTCCTCAGCTTTCAATTTAAGAGCTTTAATGAACTTCAAGCTGAGGCTTGTTTTCTGCCAAGCTCCTCCCTTCTCTGTTCTTTGAGTATCTTGTCTACAGGGGCCAAACGTTCAGCGGCTCTCAATACAACGGGAGGGGAAGAGGATCCTAAGTGTTGTCTGTCCATTTGTTCAACCCAGAGTTGGAGGATAACCCTGTTAACAGGGAGAGGTTGAGAGTGGGAAATGCAGAGTTAAATGCAGCCATGAATACTACAGAGAATCAATAAATATTGACAGGCAAGAGTGCAGACGGAGGGAGAGAAATTCTGCTAATCTCAACTAATACTGGTTAATAATACAGAACAGGGATTTGTCACCAGCCAGAGATGCCAAAGCTATAGTTTTTTCCAGCAGTCATGTATGAATGTGACACAGTTGGGCTATAAAGAGAGCTGAATGCCGAAGAATTGACGCTCTTGAACTGTGATGCTGGAGACTCTTGAGAGTCCCTTGGAATGCAAGGAGATCCAACCAGTCCATCCTAAAGGAAATCAGTCCTGAATATTCATCGGAAGGACTGATGCTGAAGCTGAAGCTCCAGTACTTTGGCCACCTGATGTGAAGAACTGACCCATTGGAAAAGACCCTGATGCTGGGAACAATTGCAGGCAGGAGGAGAAGGGAATGACAGAGGATGAGATGGTTGGATGGCATCACCGACACATGGACATGAGTTTGAGCAAGTTCTGGGAGTTGGTAATGGACAGGGAAGCCTGGCGTGCTGCAGTCCATGGGATCACAAAGAGTCGGACACAAGTGAGTGACTGAACTGAACTGATATACCCCCAGGGAAATACCAGTGGCCCCTCTTGGCAGCTCTTGGACAAACAGCACAGAGTTCTGGGTTCCAGGGAGAGGATAAAGTGCGTGGAGCGTCAGAGCAGCTGAGACCTACCACTGACAATTAAACCTGTTTACATTTTCCTTCACAAAGAGCTGGACATGCCTGAGCCTCTGAGCACCTCTTCCTTAGGTGCATACTTCTGTTGGAGACAGAGGTCATCTCCAATGACCTCACAGGGCTCTCTGGGGCTGCGGTCACATACCTCCAGGTAGCACGCATGCATGCAACACACTGAGCTGAGAGGTCATTTGAGTCCCTGGTCTGGTTCCCAACTCTTTCCAAGATGTTTATACTGAAACCAGATGAATCCAATGAGGCAAGACTTGGGAAACTGCTAGCATGTTTGAAGGAGGATTAACAGAATGCAAAAATTTTGTAAGGTTGTCTATGTTTTCTGCTAAATTTCCCAGTAGATTCTTTCATAGCTTCAAGAGGTTAGAGAAAGAGAAATCAGAATGTTATAACCATGAGCTGAGTTACAGCTGTGAGGCCTTTTTCTGTGGCCTGAGGCAAGTTTCAAAATCCTTGTTTTTGTGGCTGGAATATGATTCACACCTGACTCTCAGGACACATCCTGTCTCATCCTTTTATCTGTGACTCTGAATCATGTCAAAACTTTTTACCACATACCATAGAAAATACTCCATATGTAAAGTTCTTTTTTTTTTTTCTAATTTTTAAACATTAGTCTACCTGGTATATCAACAAATCAAAAGACCAAATATTAATTGAGCTTATCCCAATTGTGTGTAATTCATAGGATTAAATCCTGGGGGGGGGAGGGTGGGGCGGGGAAGAGCAAGAAACAAGTTTGGTAAGACATGGGCTCTTCTTCCAGGAAGAAGGTCATAAGCTAATAATATTAGATCCCATTTATTGCAATCTGCTATGAACCAAGCATTTCACTTTTATTATCTCATTAATCACTTAATCTTCACAGGAATCTGGTATGTGTTTGTATGTGTATATGTGTGTATGTGATTTATGCTATTTTATTGTATTAAAAATCACAGTCAAGGGGACTTCCCCTGGTGGTCTAGTGGTTAAGACTTCACCTTTCAATGCAGAGGATGTGGTTCGATCCCTGGTCAGGGAGCTACACGCATCACAGCCAAAAACCAAAACAGAACACAGAAGCAATATCGTAGCAAATTTAATAAAGAATTTTAAAAAATCACAGTCAATGTTTCCAATCTTGCTGAAATATATTCATGAAACTTAGATGTACTGCATATTTTAAATACAGTTGATCCCAGATTCAAACATTAGGTTATGAACTTTCTTGGTGGTCCCATGGTTAACAATCGCCTGCCAATGCAGGGGACATAGGTTTGATTCCTGGTCTGGGAAGAGTCCAAATGTTGTGGTGCAACTAAGCCAGTGTGCCCCAACTATGACACCTGCACACTCTAGAGCCCAAGTTACACAACAGGAGAAGACAACACAATGAAGAAGCCCATGACCACAAGGAAGAGAAGTCCCAGCTCGCCGCAACTGGAGAAGCCTGTGTTCAGCAACAAAGACCCAGCACAGCCAAAAAAAATTAACAATTAAAGAAAACAGTTTATTAAAATGAGAGCATATTAAAGTGTGGGTCGAAAAAGCAAGAGAATTCTAGAAAAACATCTATTTCTGCTTGATTGTGTGGATCACAATAAACTGGAAAATTCTGAAAGAGATGGGAATACCAGACCACCTGACCTGCCTCTTGAGAAACCTGTATGCAGGTCAGGAAGCAACAGTTAGAACTGGACATGGAAGAACAGACTGGTTTCAAATAGGAAAAGGAGTACGTCAAGGCTGTATATTTTCACCCTGCTTATTTAACTTATATGCAGAGTACATCATTAGAAATGCTGGGCTGAAGGAAGCACAAGCTGGAATCAATTTCCAGGATTGCTGGGAGAAATATCAATAACCTCAGATATGCAGATGACACCACTCTTATGGCAGAAAGTGAAGAGGAACTAAAAAGCCTCTTGTTGAAAGTGAAAGTGGAGAGTAAAAAAGTTTGCTTAAAGCTCAACATTCAGAAAACGAAGATCATGGCATCTGGTCCCATCACTTCATGGGAAATAGATTGGGAAACAGTGGCTACTTTATTTTTCTGGGCTCAAAAATCACTGTAGATGGTGATTGCAGCCATGAGATTAAAAGACGCTTTCTCCTTGGAAGGAAAGTTATGGCCAACTATACAGCATATTAAAAAGCAGAGACATTACTTTGTCAACAAAGGTCCATCTAGTCTAGTCAAGGCTATAGTTTTTCCAGTGGTCATGTATGGATGTGAGAGTTGGACTATAAAGAAAGCTGAGCACGCAAGAATTGATGCTTTTGAACTGTATTGTTGGAGAAGACTCTTGAGAGTCTCTTGGACTGCAAGGAGATCCAACCAGTCCATCCTAAAGGAAATCAGTCCTGAATATTCATTGGAAGGACTGATGCTGAAGCTGAAACTCCAATATTTGGCCACCTGATGCGAAGGGCTGACTCATTTGAAAAGACCCTGATGCTGGGAGGGATTGGGGGCAGGAGGAGAAGGGAATGACAGAGGATGAGATGGCTGGATGGCATCACCGACTCGATGGACACGGGTTTGGGTGGACTCCGGGAGATGGTGATGGACAGGGAGGCCTGGCATGCTGTGGTTCATGGGGTTGCAAAGAATCGGACACGACTGAGCGACTGAACTGAACTGAACTGAACTGAAAGTGTGGGTAACAATATGAGTCTCTTATGTAACAGGGCTGGTTTCATCTCCATTTTACAGCTGTGGAAATTGAGGTGCAGAAGACTTAGGTAAAATGGAAGAATCTCAGTCGAAACCTGGGACTGTCTAAGTCTAAGAGTTTTCCTTTATCCCACGTTGCTTCCTCATTCCAGTTTGGGAAACAACATAAACTCCTGAGAAGTTAAATGAAAATACAAAATGTAATGTTGTGTCTGCTCAATTTAGCACATGCTACAAGACAGCAGGAAATGTATTTTCAAGTGTTTTAGGTCAGATGATGAATTCCCCTTTTGAGAAGGAGATTCATAAGCCAGAAGCAGGCCCGAGGGTGGGGTAAAATTTGGATACTTGGAAGCCAATATTTTTCAACGTTTCCTTTCTGTTTTTAAAAAGTCATTTGATGCCTTTTATGCATAGCAAGTCTTTATGAGGGGAGTGAGATGTCTGGGATCCCCTTATAACACTCAAGCAAAAATGAACAAGTGAATCAATAAGCTGGGGAAACAGATCAGGCAGTGTTGGCAAAATGTTACCCGAGGTTGAGTCATGCAGTGGATAACTGGGAGGTCATTGCTGGAGCCTCTCTTCCTTTGTGAATGTTTGTGAAAAGTCCCTTACGAAAACCTCCACAGAGAAAGAGTAGTGGCTTAATCAGTCTTGGCACAAGCGTAGAAGCCCCTTTCTAAGAACTATGATGACAGCCTCACCCTGAACTCTTCACCCTGAACTCTTCAACAGAGAAGTCCATTTAAGATGATAATCACCAGCCACAGGAAAATAAAATAAAGGAAATAAAAGGAAAGTTTAACTATAGCATGGTGATTCGAATGAAGATAAACCTCAGAAGGAAGACAGAGTTCAGACAGCAAAAGATTGATTGCATTGCTCAAGAACATAATTCATGCTTTACAGGCAGAGGCAGACAATTCTGACTGAAACATAAGTCTCAATTATTTCTCTATTTATCTGGCCCTCCTCTGCTGCTACTGCCAAGTGGGCTGCTTACCCTATTTCATCACCTCATTCTGACTCTCATCTGAGAACATAATACTCATTTCAGTTTTAAGAAAATAATGTTTGTATTTCCATTCATAACAAAGTATTTCACAGTGTTGGAATCATTCTTATTTCCCTGCTTGCTTTATTCTTTTTTAATTGGAAGTTTCAAATGATTTAACCTATTGTTAGTGTCTCATACCATGGAATATTCCTTTTGCCTCTCCAGGAGCTGGGCTGCCAAAGGGATTTGCAACAGAATTGGCCTCTGGGGGAAAGTTTTCAATTAGTTCATTATTCCAACATTTTACAAAACAGAATCTGAAAATTCACAGGCTGAATTGTATCAGCTCATCTGTGTACTGAGGAAGGTACTGAAGTTATTAATTGATAGATTAACATATACTTGGGTGAAAAAAAAAATGCTCTGGAGCTTTAGGACTTTGCTCATTATTTTGACATGACATTATGTACCCGAATACTACAAATCAGTTTAGGAACAGTAATTCATTTTTGCAATCCATTCCCTTGAGTGGGGAATTTCACAGTGGGTTTATTTAGTTGTAAAGGAGAGCATCTCTCCCAAGCTACCTTAAGGGACAGGGTATCTATATAAGGGATGCATGTGATTTGAAATTGAAACTAAATTGGCATCAGGCCTGGGTCTGGCCTCTCCCTCATGGCATTTCAGTTTCTCTCCATGAATCTGCTTGTTCCACATGCCTCTGTCTACTGAAAGGCTATTTCCCACTATGTTTCCAGCATTAAGATAGAAAATAGTAACTGCTAACCCTTAAAGCTCAACATTCAGAAAACGAAGATCATGGCATCTAGTCCCATCACTTCATGGGAAATAGATGGGGAAACAGTGTCAGACTTTATTTTTTTTGGCTCCAAAATCACTGCAGACGGTGATTGCAGCCATGAAATTAAAAGACGCTTACTCCTTGGAAGAAAAGTTATGACCAACCTAGATAGCATATTCAAAAGCAGAGACATTACTTTGCCGACTAAGGCCCGTCTAGTCAAGGCTATGGTTTTTCCTGTGGTCATGTATGGATCTGAAAGTTGGACTGTGAAGAAAGCTGAGTGCCAAAGAATTGATGCTTTTGAACTGTGGTGTTGGAGAAGACTCTTGAGAGTCCCTTGGACTGCAAGGAGATCCAACCAGTCCATTCTAAAGGAGATCATCCCTGGGTGTTCTTTGGAAGGAATGATGCTAAAGCTGAAACTCCAGTACTTTGGCCACCTCATGCGAAGAGTTGACTCATTGGAAAAGACTGTGATGCTGGGAGGGATTGGGGGCAGGAGGAGAAGGGGACGACAGAGGATGAGATGGCTGGATGTCATCACCGACTTGATGGGTGTGAGTCTGAGTGAACTCCGGGAGTTGGTGATGGACAGGGAGGCCTGGCGTGCTGCAATTCATGGGGTCAGAAAGAGTTGGACACAACTAAGTGACTGAACTGAACTGAATTGAACCCTTATTGAGTATATTCTGTGTGCCAGGCACTATTCTCAGTATTTCATATATGTTAATTATTTGATCCTTGGAATAACTGCCATGAACTCTGACTTGAATATGAACTGGTCTTATTACAATCCGGACTAAAATACTAGCTTATTTTCACCTTTAATTCCATTATCCAGTCTCTCCGTTTCTCAGATCAGGTTACAGAAAGCAAGAATCTGATTGTACCAGATCATTTTTTGTGCCATGCTGCACGAGTTAACCTGTGGTTGGTTTCCCTTCCATCAGCTGCACAGCTCTGAACCACAGGCAGGGTTGCTTAGCTCAGAACATAGAAGGAAGCAAGCTATGCCCATGAATGGGACAGCTTCTTTCTAAGGAGTTGTAGGAGGAAGAGATCAAACTGAATCTCTAAGACCAGGGGAAGAAGCGGTGTTTCCTAAGTCTAGCGAATTTACCTGTGATCTGGGAAGCCCTCTCTGGCTGTTTATCTGTGAACGGTATATGTTGAAACTTACTGACACCTGGGTTGAGAGATGCATGAATGTGATAACTAAACAGCCCTCAGAGAGTCTAAGTCAGAACCTGCTGATTACCGAGGTTAGAACAAAGGTTAGCTTCTGTATTGGGGGATGGAGGGACCAGAGAAGATGCACTTCTTCCCAAGTTTGTCCCCCACTGGCTGTAACTAGGTCTTGCATCCACCACTGAAAGAGTTCCCTTGGTTAATGCAGATGGTAAGAAAGGCACATCTTTGCATCTGCGCTCACCACTCTGCCTTCGCATTCTACTTTGCAGCAACGTCAGATTTCTTGGCTCCTCCCATGCACTGTGCTCACCACTCTGCCTTCCCATCCTACTTTGCAGCAACATCAGATTTCTTGGCTCCTCCCATGCACTGTGCTCCCTTTTATTTGGTCTCTTCTTTGAGGCCCCTTCTATGCTTGCCTGAGTGCCCACTCCAGGTCTCAGAAGACGTTGCCTCCAGGAAGTCCTCTTGACTCCACAAGCCTGGGTCCACTAGTCATACACTCTGGCCACTATCCCTTATCATAACTCTTCTTTTATTGTCTGTATTTCATGCTTCCTATTTACCCTTGACTTGAGGTCAGAGCCCATATCTTCTGAGTTATTGCTATATTCAATTTTAGCATACTGTCAGTAGGTGTCAATAAATATTTGGTTAAATGAATCAAAGTCAAATTGTGTTATTTGCAAGGGGTAATAGTATTGTTAGTTCACAGACTCAGTTGACTTCATAGATTCCCAATAAGGTCCCTGAGACATGGTTCCTAGGTCAAATGAATTTGGATTGATGAGAGGAGGAGGATATTACCTAGAAGAGTTCAAACTGAAGAAAATAAAGACAAACACCCTGGGTCTGTAAAATGGGGAGAAGAAGGGCACTCAGAAGGAAGGGTGGCTGCTGAAATATCCTGCCCACGTCTAAATCAGTTCCAGTTCTCACAGGCTCCTTCAACATGCCATATGCCTACTGGAGCAGCCCCACGTGGTAGGGTGGTCCCGCTGATGGCTGACTCACGTGAAGGAGACTAGATAGCGGTATAGAACCAGGACTGGGACTCACTCGGCATGCAAAATCTGTAAAAGAAATGAGTGACAGTCCCCGGTGGGCAGATTCCCGCCTCCATATTCCATGCAGACAATTCATCTGCAGTGTAAGGACACTAATTACTAGAGGGATGGCCAGCTGTCAAGAATCTTTACTCTTTTTCACTAACCAGGAGGTACCTATTTATTAACCAAATGAAACAGAAAAGAATGTTTTTCAAGGAAAACATATGGGAATACTATCACAAGGAAGCTCAGTTCTTCATAAGACACATCAGATTTTGAAACACAGAGAAATGTTTGATGAAACCCACCACTTCCCTGCCTTAAACTCAGCTGTACATCCTTGTTCTACCAAGTTTTCTACAGGTTATGTAAGTGGTGGCTTAAACTTTTAAAGTTTTACCTGTGTTATGATTTAATATTTTTAAAAATTTGTCCTAATAAGAGGCTACTTTTGACTCGTCCAGTCTTACAAATACATTATTGTGAAATTATACTTGAAGAATCATAATTTAATAGTCATGTAGGACAGATTTGCTGCTATATGCCATTTTTCCTTTTGAAAGGGTTTTAATTAATAATGTTCTTGCAGAATGTGATCAAGTATTAGTAGAAAGGGAAAGGGAATAAACATGGAAAGGAAAAGGAAATAAGACAGCTATAAAAATGAAGGGAGGAGAAATAAACAGGAGGCGGAAAAGCTAATACTGACTTCCCTGCCTCCTCTTCAAGGAAGATGGTTTGCAGTTTCATCCTGATACTTAAGGGAAAAGGTCCATCTCTCTCAGAAATGATCTCCCACCCCAAATTTACAATTTTAAGATTTTAGGATTAAATACCAAAATTTAACTAGAATCCCAGAAGTATATTCAGCAGTTTAAAGTTGGAATGGGGAAAGAATGTATTTCTAAGAGAGCTGCCTCTGTAGTTCTCTAACTAACTGACTTTAATATAATTTTGCTTTTTAATCCTGTTTTATTGATGGACTAAAAAGGAAAAATAAGTGTAACCCTAGAGAACGGGATTTTCATCACATGCACATTTTAGAATGTTGCAGAAACAGTTAGAGAAAGAGAGGTGAGAGAAAAACACATCAATAAAGAAAACTCTTTTAGCTTGGGAAAAAGTCTTTATGGACAATAAGTTAAACTCGAGATAGTGGGGGACAGCTCTGCAGGTGTTCGGGAGGGTGTCCTTTGAATCTACACTTTGGCAAGCATGGCTGGAGCCCCTGAGGACGAGAATTCAGACTTTTGTTCATGCTGTCTTCTGGAAAGGGCATTTAGAGAAGGTACCATTAGCATTCCCTGAACCGTGTTCACCCGGAAGCAAGTAATTGAAGGGATTCATAGCCCTCCGCCTTCTCCTCTTTAGAATTAGCAGGCAAGCCTCTGAATAGGAGCGAGGAAAGAGTCTGACTTCAGTAATGGATTCTGAGAATAGCTGAACAGCGTGGGTCTGCTGACAGCTCGCCCCTCCCTGGGAGACTGCTTCTGAAAAGGACAAGCAAAGAGAAAGTCAGAAACACGGTTGTGTCTACCAAAGAGGTGTGGAATTGGGTACAGTTCACGAAGAATTGCTTTCTACCAGAAGTATATTATCATGCACCCTCTGCTTCATTGGAGGAAGTAATTGCACATAAAGATGGATGTCAATTATCTGATTTCAGGTGCTAAGTGGTACTGTATCTGTTGGGATCACTTGGGAGAGTAAGACTTGCAGAGGATATTTGGCAGGGACAATAAAAGGAAAAGAGCTGTTTTGTTTTGTTCTTCAGGTTGGGAAGGGATGGGTAGTTTACAAATTTTGGCTATTTAAAAAACAATTTTATTGGTATACAGTTGATTTAAAATATTGTATTAGTTTCAGGTGTACAGCAAAGTGAATCAGTTATATGTATACATATACCCACTCTTTCTTAGATTCTTTTTATTTTATCTGGAAACTATCTTTTATGTAACTTCGTAATTTTCACCTGCATTGAGGCCATGCTTCTTATACAAGTTAAGAACATATTTTATTGGGATCAGACAAATTTGGGGTATTATCCTACCTCTACAACTTAACAGGGTATATGATTTGGGGTAAGGTTATTACTTAACCTCTCAGAGATTCCGTTTAAGCTAGACATACTAATATTACCTGCTTTGCAAGACTATTGTGAAGATTAAATGAGATAATGCCTGTGACATCAATAGCCAAAATGTGGCTTTCTCTAAGCCCAGCAGAAACTCTGACATGGTGGCTGCTCCTCTGTGCTTGAGGGCCCTTCTTACATGTGGAGAAAACACACACACACACACACACACACACACACAAGGTAGGGTGTCAGCACCAGAGCAGTGTACTCAGTGAGTATCTGTCTGTAACAAAAACAGAAACAGAAAGTGAATTAAGGAACAAATGTAAGCATCCATGCTGTCTTATGAAGGCCAGAAAACCAAAGCAATTAAAGCAAAAACCCTGGGAAATGTTGGGTAGGTTTTGTGAAAGTAAAAGAAATAGTGTCAGTCAGCCAGCAGCCATTCCTAAGCAGTCATATGCCCGACCAGTCCCCAGAGCAGGGCAGTGATGTTTCTGCATAACATTAATACATAGCACATTCATTCTGCTGTAAGTTTAATGTGATTACTTCCCTAAATTCTGTTATTAATATTCAGCCTTCTGCTGTTCATGCAGCATGGCCAGCTGTTGGTGATTTTTAAAAATGAAAGGGACATGTTTGTTCTATACCCACCCAGCAGAAAGGAACATAACATCTCCCAGAGCTGGGAGGAGAATGGGGCCCTGTTGGGTAAAGTGAAGAAGGTGCGGTGGGAGCTGGTGTGGGAATGACATCCTGATCCCGACCATTCACTTCCCACCAGTATAAGGGGTCTCTCCCAGAATATCACCAGACACATTTCATGGGATCCAGTCGGAGCACAGAATCCTCTCCGGGTCCTTCAACAAAGGGAACTGAATACAAGACACTGGTTACAAAGGTGATGAAAAGTTGAGAAGACAGACCGGGGACTGTGATAAAACTTGAAACAGCAGCATCAGGAAATTACTGTGACCGCTGAAGACTGCAGTGACAGTAGGCAGTGCTGGTGTTTTCAGGGTCCAAGAGCAGGCTGGCTGCCCACAGGAAACACAACCGAGGGCGAGGGTGGCATTTGGGTGCTAAGAGAGAGGTCCTCCTGGCAGGAATAGGAACTGTGAGGAAGATGCAGCCGCTGCCAGGTGTGGAGACCCGCCCAGGGCAGAGGGAAACAGGAATACTCTCACTTTCCCCCTCCTTCCACCTTTCAGCTTCACCAGTGACTCCCACTGGTCCCACTAGTCAAGGCTACCTGGAAGCCAAGTAATCTAGGGAGCCTGGAAACCTTACTTACAGAGCAGAAGAGGGCCAAAGGAGAGAAGGAACTAACTGAGAGCAAGCAAGCCAGTGCCCCATCGGGTTCTGCTGAGCTGACACAGATGACTGTGAGTTAAGCTGGAACCTCTCCATGGGAGGGCTTCTCTGATAGCTCAGTTGGTAAAGAATCCGCCTGCAATGCAGAAGACCCCGGTTTGATTCCTAGGTCCAGAAGATCTGCTGGAGAAGGGATAGGCTACCCACCTCAGTATTCTTGGGCTTCCCTGTAGGAGACCTGGGTTCTATCCCTGGGTTGGGAAGACCCCCTGGAGAAGGGAGACGCTACCACTCCAGTATTCTGGCCTGGAGAATTCCAGGGACTCCATGGGATCACAAAGAATCGGACACGACTGAGCAATTTTCACTTTCTCCATGGGAAGACCCCAAAGAGCAGTCAACCCAGTCACCCTCTACACCCCTCTGTGTGAGTGAGCTGGAAGGCACCTCTGGGCAGAGAGGAGGAGCTTTATCTGAGGAGACATCATCTATTTGCTCACTGTTCTCTGTTGTCTCCTCTCTGGAAACAAACTGTATGTTAATTGGTGATTATTGGAGTTAAAAATGATAATAATATATGAATATAATGTAGTCTAATTTCCTTACTCTGTTAACTATTAGTCTTTTGTTTTGGATTATCCATTTAAACCTTTACCTCATCATCCTGGATAATTGAAAGCTGTGTCTTATTGTTCTCAGAATAATTAAATTTTTGCATTTTTAACTCTGAATAATCCAGTTTTATAATAAGAACGAGTTAAATTTGCAAAGATCTTTACAGCTTTTGTTAGTTTACTTAGTCGCTCAGTTGTGTCCAACTCTTTGCAACCCCATGGACTGTAGCCAGCCAGACTCCTCTGTCCATGGGATTCTCCAGGCAAGAATATTGGAGTGGGTTGCCATGCCCTCCTCCAGGGAATCTTTCCAACCCAGGGATGGAATCCAGGTCTCCTGCATTGCAGGCGGATTCTTTACAATCTAAGCCACCAGGGAAATCCAAGAATACTGGAGTGGGTAGCCTATCCCTTCTCCAGGGGATCGTCTTGACCCAGGAATAAAACCCAGGTCTCCTACATTGCAGGTGGATTCTGTACCAGCTGAGCTACCAGGGAAGCCCTTACAGCTTATAGCCCACACTCAAATACTTTTTTCCATTTTCTTTTATGCCCTGATAGCCTGAAGTGAAGGGAAGATAACTAGTATTTATTGAATATATACAATGTTCCAGGCATTGTGGCAGCAACATTACAAAGATCAATTCAGTTATATCATAACAACCAAACAAGTCAGGTATTTTTATCCCCATTTTACAGATGAGGAAAATCACATGGGGAGAATAAATTATCCTGTTCAAGGTTATAAAGCCAAGTCCAGAGACCCTAACAGGCTGAAAATTTACACAGACACACAACACATCTTGTTATATATGCGTTTGCAAATTTTATATATATACTTACATCTATATGTAAACTTTACCTTCTAAATATTGTGATTTTTATAAATGGCTTATTTATAATTTGTTTATTTAGGAAATCTTAATATCAGAAGCATTTGTTTGAGGTCACACGTGCTCCTTAGGAATCAGAGGTGGAAATAACAAGGCCTTAGTATGCAGCAATCACGCTGGCTCTGGTTCTGCACATTCAAAGTCAAATCCACTCTGAGCCTCATTTACCTTATATGCAATGGGGATAACATATTGTCAATTAAAAATATAGTCACAACCTATCAGAAAGCTATTTCTTTCTTGGTCCAATTGTGTGTCATGTTTCTCTTACGACTTTCAGTGTATGTGGCCAACATTATGCTCACTAGATGTGAAGCTTACAGGTAACGTCTGTGTTTCATTTCTCTCTCTCTCAGTGTATAGTGCAGTAGAAGCTCTCACACATGCTTTTGAACTGAAGCTGTAGCTAAGCTACACAAAAATTCAAAATCTGGAGTGCAGACAGAGCAACCAACTGTGCAAGACTACCCACAGCTGAGGGATGCAGGGATTTCAGGGTATTTTCACGCTAAACTGGACCAGCCTCAGAAAATGATGACAGGCAGTTACCCTAGGAGTAAAATGTAGTATCCTGAAACAAAATGGGTGCTTTGTTGTGTAAATTTACAAATTTGGCAAAATATACGTCTCAAAAACAAAATTGGCATGAACATCAGAGTAAAATTACAAGGCACAATTATACATAAATCTTCAATGTTCTAAAAAGAAATCCATTTCTGATATAGTAACAATAAAATCTTGATAAATTTCCTTTCAATGTAACTATGTAAACCAGGATATTTTCCCCTATTTTTGTGGGAAGGAGATAAACCCATAGCAAAGGTTTTAATTAAAAGTTCCTACATCTCACAGAGCCATCACAGATATTAAGGGTCCTGAATGTTCCAATTAAAATCATGATGTATTTGCCCCACAATACACAGCTTCATCCCCCCAGGCATCAGTATGAAATTGAAGCTTCATGCTGGGAGCCAGGATGCTTGGACCTAATGGTGCCCGCAGTAGAACCACATCATAAGGTGCTCATGACATGCTGATTTCACCTGAGCTTCTAGCAAAGCATTGCGAGAGATGCTAATGACCACTTTATCCTACACTTGGACTTACTCCATCAAAAGCTATTTGTGCCATCTCAGACCAGACCATCGTGACCACCACTCTACTGCCTTGTGACAGACAGTAAGTCAGGAGAACAAGCACCATGACTCATTCGTCATTCAGCTGTTCCCTCAAACATATATACTGGGAGCCTAACCAAGGGTGACTGCCATTCTGTTTAGTGCTGTGAATGCAAAGAGGAAAAAGACCATTTCCAAGAGGGTTACAAACCAATAGAGAAATAAAGTGCTGTGGGAATACAGGCTGGAGGGCAATGTTGTTCTAAGGAAGTCAAGGGAAACGTCAGTGAGGAGTGGACATTGGTGCTAAGGCCTAGGGAATTCAGAAGTTAAGAGTAGAGGAATGGAAAGGAAGAGAGGAACGTTCTGGAGAAGTGAGCGTGAAAACACCACATGTAGAGTATCCTCGACTGCTGTAAAAAGTACCTCAAATTGGGGAGAGATTAAATAACTGAAATTGACTGTCTTGCAGTTCTGGAGGCCAGAAGTCTGAGATCAAGGTGTCGGGCAGGCAAGGTTGGCTCCCATGGGGCTCTGAGGGAGCATCTGTTCTGAAACTCTCCTAATGTCCAGTGATTTGCTGCCATTGTTTCCATTTCGTGGTTTACAAAGTGAAAGTCGCTCAGTTTCCTGTCTGACTCTTTATGGCCCCATGGACTATACAGTCCATGGACTTTCCAGGCCAGAATACTGTAGTGGGCAGCCATTCTCTTCTCCAGGGGATCTTCCCAACCCAGGGATCGAACCGGGGTCTCCTGCATTTCAGGTAATTTCTTTACCAGCTGAGCCAGCAAGGAAGCCCAAGAATACTGGAGTGGGTAGCCCATCCATTTTCCAGGGGATCTTTCCCACGCAGGGATCAAACTAGGGTCTCCTGCATTGCAGGCAGATTCTTTACCAACTGAGCTATGATGAAAGCTGGCTTGCAGAAGCATCATCCCAGTCTCTGCCTTCATTTCCATGTGGCATTCTTCCTGTTTGCACTTCTGTGTCCGCATTTTCCCTTTAAATAAGGATCCCACTCATATTGGAGGTTAGGGCCCCTGGCTCCAAAATGAACTCATCTGAATGTAACCACCTACATCTGCAGCGACCCTATTTTCAAATAAGGTCACATTCTGAGGTACTGGAGGCTAGGACTTCAACATATAACTTTTGAGAGGGCACAATTCACCCCATTTTATCTTAGAAAAGGAATCAAATATATTAGCACAGGAGGGAGCACTTTTAAGACAGGAGTGTCTGGACTTCCCTGATGGTTCAGTGGTTGGAAGTCCATCTGCCAGTGCAGGGGACGTGGGTTTGGTCCCTGGTCCAGGAGGATTCCACGGGCTGTGGGGCAACCAAGACCTGTGCACCACAACTCCTGAGCCTGTGCTCTAGAGCCTGAGCACAGCAATGAAGACCTAGTGCAGCAAAAAAAAAAAAAAGAGGAGTGTCTATAATTTTAAAAATGGTAGGAAAGGAGGGTGAAGGCTAGGATCTGAAGAGATGCTAGAACCCATGTTTAAAGGTGAAGCAAGTTGAAGTATATGCTCAGGTGTTCTGGGAAACAATGATAATTGATGATGGGATAAAAAGATTTGTAATCATAAATGCTGCATTAAACACACTTTAACAGGACTCTTTATAACAGAGTGTCTCAGAGACTGTAACACAGGAATGTGCTTTATAAAACCTATACTGATGAGAGTATGCAGTGGTTCTCAAACTTATTTTACTGCAGAAACAACTTTTTTTTCCAGTGATCTTCCACTAAAAAATAATAATTTGGAGATGTGGGCACAGTCAGTGCAGAGACTTCCCAGCTGGCTTCCTTACATCTGAGTTTCAATTTCCTTCTCTGCGGAGCTGGGATAATCACTATGTTTTACAAGTTCAGTCCCTGTGAAGGGAAGGGAGAGCACATAGAGGGGACTCCTAAAAGTTAAACCACTAGACATATGGGAAGAATTGGAGGGCTTTTGAGCAGGAGGTAGGAGGCTTGCAAATTTGTTGGAAATAAAAGAGCAGACAGAGCAATTATTTGGAGGAAATAAAGATTCCTGAGCAGTGAAAACCCACATACTGACACTCAGTCAGCATTGAAAGGAAAGCACCTTCCAGGGGCTGCTCTTGCACTTCCCACCATTGCTCCTTGTTCCTACTTTATCCATTCATTCAACTAATATTCATTAAGCCCATTAGTATGTCCTAAGTTCACTGCTCAGAATTCTTTAAGGCTCACTTCAGAGATCAGTGGAATTCAACTTGACCCCCCCCTTCCTCTGATCTCTGGGGTACATACTGTCTGAGTCACACAGCTTAGCATTTGAATACATGTTGATTGAACAATTACCTCTTTGTTTCCTTTTCTTTGGATGCACCTCCTGAATAAGACTGTAAATCTTCCTTAAGCAATTAAGAATAATATCCCGTTGATTTCCAACCTCAGGATGCACAGCACCAAGTGCATAGAAGATACTTAATAAGTATGCAATGTGTTGAAGAAAATTTTGCATCTGGGTCAAAAATACCTCTGTAACATCTAGTTAACTTTTCTTACTGTTAAAAAGACACTAGCAACTAAACGCAAAATGTGGAGAATTACTTGGAAATGTTACATGTTTTTCATGATTACCCATAATCATAATTGATAAAGGATCCCCAAGTGTTCATGTGCAAAGGGGCCACTACGTATAAGGCACCCTTTGATTCAAAGGAGTTGAACTTTGCTTCTGACCAGCATAGGATTGTCATAGACAGTAAAATAATGATACACACATAGATAATGTAAATTGAGCAGGCAATACTTTCTCTTTATTTATAAAAATATAAGAGAAATGGAGCTGATTTGTTTAGACAAATGTCTTCCCATTTCATTTTGCTATTAGGCCCTTTTTGAACTGTTCTTAAAATTACTTAAGGAAGTTCAGATGGAAAGTTTATTTCTGCTTGAAGGTCATTTACAGAATACAGAACATACTGACTTGTTGTGTTAAAAATCACCAAATCTTTTTGGACAATTTGCTGTGAAGATCAAATTGGCACTTTCAGTGTTTTATTATTTGATGTGTTTTGTTAATTTGTCAGGTTGACACACTGCATTAAGGTTGAGAACACTTTCTTTGGGAGAACATTTCATCAAATTACAAAATGACTCTATTCAGATAATACTTTGTCAGGAGTTATCTCATATAAATACTAAGTATTCGCTTTGTGATTTAATAAGCCATCCTCATACTAAATGATTGAAAACAAAATAATTATTAAATCAAAATATGCAGCTCATAAGAATTTTCTTCAAAAGCCAACATATCTACAAATGAACCAAAGGAGAAGAAAACAAAACCAAATGATAATCAGGTGTCTGGATTGTCTTGTTCAGTCATTCAATGTTGTCCTTAACACATCCCAGCACTATTTCTGATACTTCCACCACTTGATGTTGAAAATTATTTTCTTTTTTTATTTCCAGCTTCACTGAAATATACTTGAAAATATAATTGTGCAATGTAATGATTTGGCATACGTATACATTGTGAAATAATTGCCAAAAAGTTATTCTCAGTATGATTTCATTCCAACCAAGTTTAGCAATGTTTTCAACCTCCCTAGCATGTAGAACTCCACATATCTACTTCTTTTTAATTTTTTTTTTCAATTC
Organism: Ovis canadensis; assembly: GCF_042477335.2. Classification (NCBI taxonomy): domain Eukaryota; kingdom Metazoa; phylum Chordata; class Mammalia; order Artiodactyla; family Bovidae; genus Ovis; species Ovis canadensis. The sequence continues at coordinate 41,409,291 of NC_091254.1, forward strand.
AGGAAATGTAAAAATCTGTAAGAAAAATGATAAAAGCAAGGCCTCCATGAGGTATAGCAACATCAGCCTGGTAGAAAGAACACAAATCTCAGAATTGAAGCTGTGATTCAAAGTTAACATCAGCAGTTTAGTGTCTATGAACTCATTTAAATTTCCTGGACCTCAGTTTCCCCATCAAAAGATACTAACTTCTCAGAGTTCCCAGATTCATAACAGATTTTCAGTTCTTGTTTAATTAGTGAATAGTTGAATGATCTCTGTCTCATATTCTGTTTGGTCTCCCTTTTTCCCTTTTCCTAGTTCATGCTTCTTCCTTTATACTACTTCCTACTTCTTTTCTTTTCTATTCCCAACTATACAAGAAGTTTCTTTCCCAGTGACATTTCACATAAAATCACTCTTTTCAGTTTCTTCATTTGCTCCATACAATCCAGCCTCATGTCTCCTTTGTCCAAACCAGCCCTTATGTTTGGCAAAGTTTTCCACTCTCAAAGCTAATTTTTTTTCCCTTTCATTTAAAACCTGACAGAAGTCACCCCCTTTGCCCATTACATGCACTCAGTAAATAATAAATGATAAAAGTGGCGATGATGAATTCACCCGCAAAGAGCATATAATCTGAGCAATAAAATTTGGCAAAGAAAAGATAGTGAGTAACTGCAACCCACTTAGTAGCAGGTGTGATTTCTCTAACCAGCCATTTAACGCATTAGTGCTGCCATAATTACTGCTTGGGTAAATACTACATTGCCATAGAAACATTGTCTCCAAATTATGTATTTATGGATTATATTGGTGGATATGTTGACTATAAATTAGTTTTTCAAATGTTGGGAGCTTTGACGATGGAAGGTGATAGGAATCCTATTCGTCTCCACAGCTGCCCCAGGTTGAAGGGTTTCAAGGTGGAACAAGAAATTCTCCCACCTTCTCTATTGCAAGATGAGCAGAGTTGGCATTCCCCTGGATGCACACATTTAAAAGTAAAGAAACTGGCTAAAAAAAGATCACATTGAACTATAGTAATAGTCAAAATATAACAAATTAGGATGAGTCTGGCTGCATCTATAAAGTGAGAAGAATAATAATATTGCTCTCAGAAGATTTTTATTTGCTCGAATAAGACATAGCAAATAAAAAAACTGTAAATGATACAGTGTTATGTAGATATCAGTTCTAGTTTTTATTCATCATCAGCACAGACTTATCGGGAGGAATTCAGCTTTGAGAGTTCTCTTGGACCCTCTTTAAGGACTATGAAATATTCTTCCATTCCTGTATATTTATGGACAATCACAGTCAACATCTTCAAGGTTTAACCTCAGTTCCACACCTTGTAAGGAAATACTGCCAGCTAGCAGATGAGATTTTCTCTGAGTACCCTGAGGACTTTCTCTATCTCTAACCTATCAGGAAAAAATCTCCAGTGAAAATCTTTGGAACTCACATTCTTGTTTCTATTGGTGAAAATGAAAATGACCATGAGAAACTACTGAATTCAAGAAAACTGATATAAATTCACACTTTTGACCAGCACAGAGGGGAAAAAAGAAAAAGTCTAGGTTTAAACTGAATTCTTTCTCCTTAAAAATGATAGAAATAAGTGGGCTTCCTTTTTCAATAAACAAGGAGGCAAATCTCTTTTAATGACAAGACCAAGTGACTAAGTTCTGATTCAAATAATAACAAATTCATGTTTGCCTTCCCTTTATAGCTGCAAAGTATTTCCTCATACTTGGCCACAGTTGATCTTCACTACCACACTCTGGAATAAACAGAAGAGAAATGATGAGATAAGATCTTTATAATATTTCCTGGTATAGTATCACTTACCTGTACACAAGTTTATTTGTTTGCATGTCTTCCCCTGTTAATGCTAATCACAAGGCTTATTGCCCTCAAGGAAGAGAAGTGAATGAACCACCTAGAGGTGAGAGGTTCACAGGCTGAAAAATGAGGCTGTAACACAGGGAGAAGGTCGTCTCAGGCTGATTGTGCAAGGAAGAGAAGAGGTTTGCAAGCCACAAAGGACAGGGTATAACCAGGACTTGGAAAGTAGGTCATCAGCCTCCCTGGACCTGATCCTTGGAGTGAAAACAAAGGAAAAGAAAAGAAGCCCAGATAGTACAAAGAAGCAACAAAAGTAAAGGGGACCTTTTCTTACTTCCTGTTCAGAACCTGCTTAGCAGGGTGCCTTCAAGCCAGAGTGCAAGCATGACAGAATAAAACAGCAGCGTGGCATGTTTCAGCAGAGAGAGGTCAGGAGAAGGTCCCTCCATCCTTCTTAGCTCTTAGGTGACAGACACACACGCTAGGGATTGTGGTCAGGTAGCTAACTGAGGTGAGGGCTGAGAGAGTCCACGGCAGAGACTGTGGGGCACACAGCTTAGGCAGGCACTAGATAGGGTCAGTTCAGTTCAAGTTCACTACAAACCCAGAGATCTGCGCACCAAAGAGCCAGGGTGAGGCCAACTCAGCTGGTCCCACTATGCCAAATGCACAGACCTCCAGGTACACCAGCACAGACAGAGGCAGCGAGGAAAAGGGTAATGTCCAGAGACTTCCAATATGTCTTAGCAGGAGGGAAGTGGGTGCCCAGCAGAAAGGATGGCATGAGATTGGTCACTCCTCACTAACGCTGTGGTAGCTGTGGAAATAAACAAAGGCTAACTAAATGGGAAAATCAATCGCTATTTGTTCAGAGCTTGCTCTAGCAAGGGAGTCAGCCACCCACTGTCACATGCATTTTGACAGGGTCTCAACACCTGGTATATTATCACACTGCTAATTTAATACTTCGTATATTTAACTGGTATATTTACCACCAGGTATATTTAACAACTGCTATATTTAATACCAGGTATGTTTGAAACCTGGTATATTTAACTGTTTATTTAACACCTGGTATATTGTCACCCTGCTTATTTAACTTCTATGCAGAGTACATCATGTGAAATGCTGGGCTGAATGAAGCACAAGCTGGAATCAAGATTGCTGGGAGAAATATCAATAACCTCAGATACGCGGATCACACCAGCCTTATGGCAGAAAGTAAAGAACTAAAGAGCCTCTTGATGAAAGTGAAAGAGGAAAGTGAAAAAGTTGGCTTAAAACTTATCATTCAGAAAACTAAGATCATGGCATCTGGTCCCATCACTTCATGGCTAATAGACGTGGAAACAATGGAAACAGACGAAGAGTTTTTTTTTGGGGGGGGGGGGCCAAAATCACTGTAAATGGTGTCTGCAGCCATGAAATGAAAAGATACTTGCTCCTTGGAAGAAAAGCTATGACCACCTTAGACACCATACTAAAAAGCAGACATCACTTTGCCGACAAAGGTCTGTCTAGTCAAAGCTATGGTTTTTCCAGTAGTCATGTATGGATGTGAGAGTTGGACCATAAAGAAAGCTGAGTGCTGAAGAATTGATGCTTTTGAACTGTGTGTTGGAGAAGACTCTTGAGAATCTCTTGGACTCCAAGGAGATCAAACCAGTCAATCCTAAAGGAAATCAGTCCTGAATATTCATTGGAAGGACTGATGCTGAAGCTGAAACTCCAATCCTTTGGCCACCTGATGTGAAGAACTGACTCATTAGAAAAGACCTGATGCTGGGAAAGAATGAAGGCCAGAGGAGAAGGGGACAACAGAGGATGAGATGGATGGCATCACCGACTCGATGGACATGAGTTTGAGCAAACTCCGGAGTTGGTGATGGACAGGGAAGCCTGGCATGCTCCAGTCCATAGGGTCCAAAGAGTCGAACACCACTGAGTGACTGAACTGAACTGAACAACACCTGGTAAAGAAGTAGGAAAGCTTCATAGTGGAAGAAAGGGAAGGCTTTGCGTGTGCCCTGATTAGACAGGCGCTATTGGCTTGGGTGTGCTGTAACGAGGCTAACTGCAGTGGGGCATCCTTTGTGGTTGGTTAGGTGCATACTTGGCTTTCTTTAGTTGATCCTAAATTTGAAGCAGGGACAAAAATTAAGGAAGGTGTCAGTTATTCATCAAGTCCTGATCATTTGAGTGGATTGTTAGAAAATATTGTTTAGCTTCTTGGGCTGTCACTAGGAATGACACCTAGGCTTCCTTCAAGTCTGGCTTAACAGCAGGCTGTCCTCTTGAGTTTACTGAAGATAAACTGCTGCAGTAAAGTTGGTCTCTTGGGCGGACCACTGCAGCTTTTGGGTCAGAGTTCTATTTTTAATCCATGGTCTTGCTATTGACTGTTTCTATAGTCAGTCTCTCAGAGCACACAAACACCCCCTGTCACCTAAGTGATACCTTGTAAAGAAGAAAGGGGAGGGAAAACTCAAAAGAAGAGGAACAGCTCTTCTGGAAGATTCAAATTTTGGATATAGCCAATATCCAAAAGAGACTTTTTAGTTGGAAAGAAATTATTTTAGCCTGGAAGAGATTAATTTATCATTAATGAGAAAGTTTAGGATTTGGAGGTGGTATTTTGTTGTCTATTTATGTATTTGTTTATTTTTGCTAGCAACAGGATGGGAGCATCCAGAGCAAGATAAAATTAGATTTGGAAAACAGAGAACTTTTTTGGGACTCCCAATATGTGGTGTGCAAATTTTGTGACTGGTATTTTTATACTCAGTTTACAAATGAGGAACCTAACAGTGAGAACAATTCAAAATAATAACAAACATTAAAACCACATATTTCAAGATATCACTTTCTTGGAAATAGTAAGTTCTGTCTGCCCGGGATACTTCAGTGAAGTAAGCAGCTCTGCTTACTGAGGGCCAAGTCCTAATACAGGAAAATACAAACCCAACAGACCACAGGTTGCGAATATGGAGAAAATACTTAATCATCCCTTAGGAGACTATAATTTATAGATTTTCCAGGATTGTGACATTTCAGATACTGTAGTTCATTGTTCTTCCAAGAATGTACACATGGGAAATCAAGGGTTCCCATTTTTGGTGCAGATGACACAGTCATCGTATCCTTAACGTCAGAGTAAATTCACTGGGATTAAATGGTGTACACTGGGCTAGAGAGTCACTCGGGAAGGTCATAAAGGCCATAGTTAGAATGTGGGGCCATGCCACCTAAGCACGCTGACCGAGACCCACAGAGCCTGAGACCCCGCTTCCCACAACAGCACCTGCACAAGCCTCCCTCACCCTCCCTTTTGAAGTACTGCAGTCCGGCAGTGGCGGCCAGGGAAGCAGAGGCTACATATGTAAAAGGAATAGTAAATTGCTTCAGGCTCACTGTGATTAGTTAGGAAATAAAATGAGATTTCATGAAGCACCTTTGTATTCCAGAACTCCAAATCACTTCTTATTACGAACATAAGGTAATACAAGTTGAATATCAAGTAATTAATGTTCATTTTGAACACATCTCTGGAATTCTAATTCTTTCAAGCCTCTCTTAAAAAGTCCTCCACTGTGACAGCCACATTTTCAAATGTTCCACTGCTGCCTAAAAAGCCTGTGTTTCATAAATTCCATATTGATATTACAATAGAGTAGCAGGATAATTTTAAGATTTTTTTTTCCCGTTTGATAATTGCCCTATTGCTTTTGAAAATAATGATTCGCAATTATTCCAGTGTGAGATGCATTCATTTCATTACATTATCTAAATTTGTGTAGATATTACAAGGTTTTATGCAGCCTGTGGTAGAAGACACAAAATGTTCCTATTTCTCTCAATTATGCTTTTTTTTAACATTAATTTTCACATACAATTTTCAGTCATTTTCTTATGCACTACAAAACAAACATCAATGTGTGGCTACTAAGCAAGACATTTCTCTATTTATAATCATTGATTTTCTTCTTATTCTATCAAGGGTAGGGGTAGATAATCATAATAAATAATATTTGACTGCTAAATTATCTACTGTATGCCACTCCCTGTGCTTATTATCTTCATTGTGCAAGATGTCAGGCTCAGAAAAGGTAAGTAAGTTGCCTGTGATAACACCCTAGTAAGTGGTAGGCACGTCAGGTTTGTCTTAACTACCGCATCTTACTGCCATTCCAGTAAGATGGGGCCAGGTGTCTTTATTTTCACAGCAAGTCAGTGCCTCCCTTCCTCCCCTGTTTATCTTTCTCTCAGCACAGACAGTGAACCTGGAGCAGTTTCAAGCCCTGCATCCTCTATAGGTGCCAGCTGTGCAGAGGTGGGTGCCTTAGTCACAGTCATGAGCTTAGTTTTGGTGACATAAAACTGCCCTGAATCTCGGGGTCTGTGTGCAGTAATGGCTTGTTTCTTGCTGTCATCACAGAGAAGTGCAGTAGAGCAGCTCCTCTCCAACCAAGAACTAGGGATCCAGGCTGCTCCCACCTCACAGCTGTAAGGAGGCCCCCTCATCCTCCTCCTGGCAGACGAAGGGGAAGAGAGCATGTGGATGGAAGGCCCTCTTGATGTGTAACTATTGTCCAGGACTAATCACTTTTCGTCAGACAACATGTCCAAGGTAACTGCAATGGAGGCTGGGAACATATACACGACCACATAGACATAATAAAAGAGTTTCTGCCGCACGGGGCTAGTTTGTTTGTTTAAATCTGTCTAGGTCTGTTTTCCACTCCTACAAAGTAAATGAAGGACTTAGCACTATGGTTGGCACACGTTAGCAATATACATACACTCAGTGTTTTAAAATTTAATGTTATGTTATATAAATATTTGTACATAGTCCCTCAATGGAGACATAAAGCTACCTTCCTTAGATCTATGGGAGAGAAAATCGAAAGAAACTGCTTTTGCCAAACCAAATCTAAATAGAAGCCAAAGAACTCATATTTTAGAGCTCTTCATGAGAAATGTTCCTTATAACATTATGCAACAGAGAAAAAAATCAAAACCTTAGCAGGAAAAGAAGCCCTGTGGAGGAAGAAGAAGATGGGCTGGTGGAGTTTGTGTGGGGGTGAGGGGAAATGTAGTTGGGAGTTGGGGAGGGTAGCAGCATGAGAGAATTTATGAGAGAGAGAAGAAAATTTGTTTATGTTGTTAACAATATGTCTCTCCTCAAGATTAGAAGACTGAGGGATAATAAATAAGTAGAGGAAAATCCACCAATAACTGTGCTGTCTCTCTGAAAATACTAACTAGAATGTGTTTTTTTTAATTCCCTGATTTTTTTTTTTTTTTGCTTCAAGAATCAATTGTTTGTTTAATAAACTGAGGAGCATCTTGTCCCAACCTCCCACATTTGCCCTCTGACCTGTATCTTTCAACTTCCTGTTTTATGTGTTTCAATATTTCAGAGTAGTTTCATCAATATTTTGCGGTTTTCATACCTTAACCTCCTCTTCCTTCCCCACATTTCCTAATTCCTCAACCATATTCTTTGGCTGTTTGTGTTTGCATCTTTCTAAATGTTAAATGACCATCTAACGATGTGGACTCTACTTCATTTGTTTGTTTTTTTCTACTTTGATAGAGGTATAGGAAGAGTTTTCTATGAATCAAAAGTGTAAAGTACATTTCCAAAGTGTCTACTTTAAAAACATAGAAGTAGTATGAAGTCCAAAAAAATTTATTCAAATTTCAGTAGCCTCCCTCTCACCTTATTGCTATTAGAGCTTTGGCTTGCTTTCTGCTTGCTGTGCTTTTAAGAATAACTTTATTAGTTTTATATAATATATAGTCATTATTTAAAAATTACAGTGTGCCAAAAATGTAAAGAAAGTTCAGTTCAGTTCAGTTGCTCAGTCGTGTCTGACTCTTTGCGACCCCATGAATTGCAGCCTCCATGTCCATCACCAACTCCCGGAGTTCACTCAGACTCATGTCCATCGAGTCAATGATGCCATCCAGCCATCTCATCCTCAGAAGTCCCCTTCTCCTCCTGCCCACAATCCCTCCCAGCATCAGGGTCTTTTCCGATGAGTCAACTCTTCACGTGAGGTGGCCAAAGTACTGGAGTTTCAGCTTTAGCATCATTCCTTCCAAAGAACACCCAGGGCTGATCTCCTTTAGAATGGACTGGTTGGATCTCCTTGAAGTCCAAGGGACTCTCAAGAGTCTTCTCCAACACCACAGTTGAAAAGAATCAATTCTTTGGCGCTCAGCTTTCTTCACAGTCCAACTCTCACATCCATACATGACCACTGGAAAAACCATAGTCTTGACTAGCCAGACCTTTGTTGGCAAAGTAAAGCATTTTCTGCTTTTGCAAATGCTATCTAGGTTGGTCATAACTTTCCTTCCAAGGAGTAAGTGTCTTTTAATTTCATGGCTGCAATGACCATCTGCAGTGATTTTGGAGCCCTCCAAAATAAAGTCTGACACTGTTTCCACTGTTTCCCCCTCTATTTCCCATGAAGTGATGGGACCAGATGCCATGATCTTTGTTTTCTGAATGTTGAGCTTTAAGCTCACTTTTTCACTCTCCTCTTTCACTTTCATCAAGAGGCTTTTTAGTTCCTCTTCACTTTCTGCCATAAGGGTGGTGTCATCTGCATATCTGAGCTTATTGATATTTCTCCCGGCAATCTTGATTCCAGCTTATGCTTCTTCCAGCCCAGCATGTCTCATGATGTACTCTGCATAGAAGTTAAATAAGCAGGGTGACAATATACAGCCTTGATGTACTGCTTTTCCTATTTGGAACCAGTCTGTTGTTCCATGTCCAGTTCTAACTGTTGCTTCCTGACCTGCATACAGATTTCTCAAGAGGCAGGTCAGGTGGTCTGGTATTCCCATCTGTTTCAGAATTTTCCACAGTTTATTGTGATCCACACAGTCAAAGGCTTTGGCATAGTCAATAAGGCAGAAATAGATGTTTTTCTGGAACTCTTGCTTTTACCATGATCCAGCGGATGTTGGCAATTTGATCTCTGATTCCTCTGCCTTTTCTAAAACCAGCTTGAACATCTGGAAGTTCACGGTTCACGTATTTCTTGAGCATTACTTTACTAGCATGTGATATGAGTGCAACTGTGCGGTAGTTTGAGCATTCTTTTGCATTGCCTTTCTTTGGGATTGGAATGAAAACTGACCTTTTCCAGTCCTGTGGCCACTGCTGAGTTTCCAAATTTGCTGGCATAAAGAAAGTTAAAACCACTCAAATTTTACCAATAAAATATTATTGAGGAATTTTTCTAATAATATATAAAACTGAAGGATAAATCGATAAAAAGATAATGATGGGAAGACTTAAGTAGCTTTCTAGTCTACGTGCTGTTCTTCAATGTAAATAACTGTTTTTCATCAACTCTAACAGACTCATTTTCACATTTTATCATCTCTACAATTGGGATATGTCTTATAATGTAAAGCATCACTATGGCCACACAGTAATGCTGATGGGATGTTCATTACTTTGTTGCTGTTGCTGTTTAATTGCTAAGTCATGTCCAACTCTTTGTGACCCCATGGACTGTAGCCCTCCAGGCTCCTCTGTCCATGGGATTTTCTAGGCAAGAATACTGGAATGGGTTGCCATTTCCTCCTCCAGGGGATCTTCCCAATCCAAAGATCAAACCCACGTTTCCTGCATTGGCAGGCTGATTCTTTATCTCTGAGCTGGCAGGGAAGCCTGTCTATTGCTTAGAGCTACATAAAATTGGCTACGATTCCTGGTGAATGTGAAAGTGTTAGTCATGCAGTCATGTCTGACTCTTTGCAACTCCATGAACTATAGCCTGCCAGCTCCTCTGTCCGTGGAATTCTCCAGGCAAGAACACTGGAGTAGGTTGGAGTAGGTCGCAATTACCTTCTCCAAGGGAACTTCTTGACTCAGGGATTGAACCTGGTCTCCTTTATTGCAGGCAGATTCCTTACTATCTGAGCCACCAGGGGAAAGAGCATCACTGGGGCCCAGGGAGGGCTGTGGCAGGGGATGTGTGGGTGCAGGGGACAGAGGGTATATGAGCATGGGGTGGGCAGACTGCAGGATCCTGGCTCCTTCCTGTGTTTTGGTCACTGTGTGTCATTCAGGTACACATGGGCATGGAGGCCTAGGCCTGGTAGAACAAGGTCTTGGAGGAATTGGGGGGAGAAATCCGGCCCCTGTAGACACCATTTGTTTATTTATTTATTTTAATGATTTTTTAAAGACAACCCTTCAAAACTCAAACAGAAAGGAGGACAAGTCTTGGCTGTTGCCTAAATAATTTTCTTTGACACTCTCAAGTTAAAAAGACACCAACCATGTCCCCAAGTGAGTGACGCACACTGATTATCTCTGGATTGCAGGTATTATCAATTTCTTCTCTGTGGATCTGGTGTTTCCCAAAGTGTATGCAATAAACAAATATTATTTTGAATTTAGGAGGTAATATGAATCAGAGTTGGACTGTGAAGAAGGCTGAGCACCGAAGACTTGATGCTTTTGAACTGTGGTGTTGGAGAAGACTCTTGAGAGTCCCTTGCACTGCAAGGAGATCCAACCAGTCCATTCTGAAGGAGATCAGCCCTGGGATTTCTTTGGAATGAATGATGCTAAAGCTGAAACTCCAGTACTTTGGTTACCTCCTGCGAAGTGTTGACTCATTGGAAAAGACTCTGATGCTGGGAGGGATTGGGGGCAGGAGGAGAAGGGGACGACAGAGGATGCGATGGCTGGATGGCATCACTGACTCGATGGACATGAGTCTGAATGAACTCCGGGAGTTGGTGATGGACAGGGAGGCCTGGCGTGCTGCGATTCACGGGGTCGCAAAGAGTTGGACGCGACTGAGCGGCTGAAATGAACTGAACTGATGAATCTAAAATAAATTTTAGACAACAACGGCATCCTAAATTTTTGCCTCCCAACTACTCTCTGAATCATGAACAGTTTCTCTATGACAACGAAAAGTGGGTCTGAGATACAACTTCCCCTTGAATCTCAAGGGGAAGGAAGTGTGTACTGAAGCCTCAGGGGAAACTTTTCACTGAGGATCAGAATGAAGATTTCTTAGTTTTCTAAGACTTTGGGTCATCAGGACTACAGGCTTCACTGGGAGGAGTAAAGCCCACTTATTTTCCAGGAGTTCTGAAAACAAAAAATATTCTCCCAATATTCATAATATAGGGTTAAAAGTTTTCCAGATTGGACTTTTAAAAATCCAGTAATATGTTGTTTACTAGAGACATATATAAACAAAAGATACATAATTATAAGGATAGGTAATGGAAAAAATACACCAGGTAAATATAACCCAAAAATTGACCTCTAAAAATGAACATGTCATGATCAACAGGATTTATCAGCATGGCTAATCTGAGAAATGCAAAGAATGCTGAACTCTATGAAATCAATCAGTGGAAATTACTACTAACAGTAAAATAAAAGAGAAAAACCACATATGATACCATCTCTGCAGATTTGGAAAAGGTGAATGAAAGATTTTAACATCCATTTATGATTAAAAATAATTCTCTGATAGAAAAGAATAGAAGGAATTTTCTTCAGCTTGACAGAGAGTAGTTGGAGAAGACTCTTGAGAGTCCCCTGGACAGTAAGAAGATCAAACCAGTCAATCCTAAAGAAAATCAGTCCTGAATATTTGTTGGAAGGACTGATGCTGAAGATGAAGCTACAATACTCTGACCAGGTGATGCAAAGAACTGGAAAAATTGGAAAAGACCCTGATGCTGGGAAAGATTGATGGCAGGAGGAGAAGTGGATGACAGAGGATAAGATGGTTGGATGGCATCACCAGCTTGATGGATATGAGTTTGAGCAAGCTCTGGGAGTTGGTGATGGACAGGGAAGCCTGGCATGCTGCAGTCCATGGGGTTGCAAAGAATAGAACACGACTGAGTGACTAAACTGAACTGATACTTAATGGAGGCATTTCAAATACATTCCTTTTAAGCTCTCAAGAGCAAGACAAAGTTGCATTACAGTACATAAATGTCATGATTAACGCAAAAGCCAAGAAGAGATGAGTTCCAGTTACGTTTATCATGGGAGAGTTGGGATCCTTTATAAACAACTATAACAGCTGGTCAAGAATATTATTAAACTCTCCAGACATAATCCTTGAGAAAGGAAAAAAATACACACCAAAAAATATCATGGAAGTCAGAAGACAGTAGGATGACATCTTTATATCACTGAAACTTTAAAAATCTGTCAACCTACAGTTCTACATTAAGTGAATGCATCCTTCAAAACTTAAACATCTTAAAAGAAAGATCTTTTCAAGTGTATAAACAAAGAAACTAACCAAAAAAAAAAAAAGAAAGAAAGAAAGAAACCTTCAAGGCATCTGTTGCCAGGAGGTATACACACAAGAAATAACAGAAATTTTCAGAAAAATGTTACCAAATAGAAACAAGGAACTATACGAAAGAATGAAGTATACCTGAAATGATATATGGACAAATAGAAATAAATATTGACTCCTTAAAGCAACAACAATTTTATGAGATTTATAATGTATGTAAAAGTAACATATAACAAAAATAGCACAGGGAAGGGAAGGAGAAACAGAACTTGAATTTTTGTAAGCTTCTTACTCTTTGAGGAATGGTAAAATACTAATCTAAAGCAGACTACAATGAATCAGAGATATGTATTGTAATTTAAAGTCCAATAAAATCATAACAGTTAATATAACTGAAGAGTTAATGCCGGGAGCCACCACGGGAGATCCCACCCATGACAAGGTCACGTGGAAGAGAACTGTTAAGCAAGGCTTCAGGACTCAAGGGGCTCCCCAGTCTTTCTTGGGCACCTACCCCCAAACCAGAATCTGTCTGTTTTACTATTTCATGACTTTCACCAACTCCTCTGACATTAACAGGGGGCTATCCCTGACCACCTTTCTCTGGAGAAAATAAACTTAGGGCTATAGCTAATAAGTCTCCTGGACATGAGAGGAATATTTCAAATCAAACCCCCTCTGTTAACATTCTAGCTTGCTTGGCAGGTATATCCAGACTCTTACAGCTACGCATATGATTATTTACAGCCTCCCAACTGTGAGAGGCACAAGAAGCCTAAACCATAGCGCCTTTCAAAGAGTTAAAAGTTATTAGAGTAGTGCTGGTGTAGGATTTCATTATTGGGCTAATGCTTGTTGCTAAGTTCCCATATCTCTTATCCACTGTGCACCTGGGAGCCCATTAGTTAACATAGTTAGAAAGTAAGAAAAACAAGTGTAGCCTTGACATTAACCACATCAGACTTTTGAGCTAATTGGTTCTTTCTTGTAACTCACTGCACCTTTGCTCTGTGAGAAATGTAACTTGTTTAATACTTACTGAGGCTGACACAGATTAGAAATATAAAGAAAAAACATTTCAAGGGAAACTAAGTTTTCTGGTTGAACAGCCTTTATCAAAAGAGGGTCATAAAATGTCCACAGGCCTCCAAGGCCAGAAGATAATGTACACAACATTGTTTATGGGAAAGGTTTGCAGAAAAAATCCTGGTTTCGATAAAGACAAAACAGATGTAATGTTTTGGCTGACTCTGTATAACTTTGTATCTTTCATTTCCCTCTATGTATAAGACAAGGTATAAAAGTACCTTTTGAAAATAAAGCTATTGGGCCTCACTCACCGAAACAGCTTGGTCTCCCCATGTCAATCATCCTCTCTCTCTTCTCTCCCTCTCTTTTTCAGGCTGATCCCTTGGAGCATAGAGGTTCCCTGTGTTCACTTATCTGCCCGGATTTCTAAGACCTTAATGGGAAGATGTTCTGCATCTTCACTCCCTCGGGAGACCGGGAGAGCACCTGCGGCCTCTTCTTGCCCAAGAAGGGCAAACTTCTTGTCTTGGAGTTTTATTGGCTTTCTATGTAAACCAAGGAATATTAGCCTCTTTCTCTCCTCTATTTTCTTATCTACAACATTCTTTCCTTATCTCTCTCTAAATCAATTGCTGATGCCATTTTTCCTTCAGGTTCCTCTGGATCCTGTGGGGGCTGGACCCAGGCAAGCTAACAAAGGAGAAAATAAAATAATAAAAAATACTTGCTAAATCCAAAAGCAAGCAAGAAAGGGATAATGGATGACACAAAACAGATAAGAAAATAGAAAGCAAATATCAACATAATAGCTATAAACTCAATTATATCCAAAATTAGATCAAATGATAATGGCACTGAAAATCATACAAGAAGAACCTGAGCGTCATCTAGAGTCAGAAAGTGAAGCAGTGCTCAAAAAACAAAAGGATGGAACATGGGACAATTACAATGGCCAAAAGGGAAACAATTTGAACCACAAAATAAAATACCAATATTATTTGCCATAAAGCAATAATACTGGCTGGCCATATTCCCTTGCCTGATAAGGAGACCCAAGCTTTCCACTTTAAAGAGCCGGAGCTATTAACAGTCTCTCATCTCAGCTGAATTGTAGTTTTTCCATTGCCTTTTTTGGGAAAAAATAGTTTTATTGAGATATAATTCACATAACATAAAATTCACCCATTTATAGTGTTCAACTCAGTAGTTCTCAGTATATTCATACAACTGTACACTACACAATTTTACAACATATTCATCATCCTGAAAAGAAACCTCGTACCTCCTAGTAGTCACTCCCACTTACCCAAAGTCACCCAGTCCTAGGCAACCACTAATATACTCCCTGTATGTCTATAGATTTGCCTATTCTGGACATTTCATACAAATGAAGTCATATAATAGGTGGGATTTTTGTGTGTCTGGTTTTTTTTAACTTAACATGATGTTTTCAAGTTTCATCCATGTTGTAACATGCATTAGTACCCCATTCCTTTTTATGATTAAATACTATTTCATTCAGTATGAAATATATCACAATATACCACAAACCAAAAATCTCTATATTTTATCTGTTCGTCAGCTGATGGACATGCAGTTTGTTCCTCCTTTTGGCTACTATGAATAATACTACTGTGAACAATCATGAACAAGTGTTTGTGTGGACTCACTGGCTTTTATTAAAGGATGTGGGAGGACTGAGAGCCAGACCAGAGGATCTCTGGAATTACAGATGAGTTCTTTGCATGCAGGCAACATGATTTCCCTTTCATTGTCAGGATCAATCACTCCAGCCTCTAAAGTCATCATGTTTTGCCTATTTATTCAATGTCATTAAGAGCCCAAAGTGGCCAGGTAGCACTTTCAGTTTCTAGGTCAGAGAGGAAAAAAAGCTGATTGATATCAACAAAACAAGTCATCTTGTGCACTTACGTATTAAGAGCCTTCTCTTCTGAGTTGCCCTTTGCTGAGCATTCATGTGAGACAAAGTATCTTCACACTTAGTACCTAATAGGAGATATAAGTCCACATCTCTCTTCCCGAAACCTCCTTCTCACAAATGTTTTTAATTTTTCTAAGTCTCCAACCACCAAGCCAAACCATTGGTCACAACCATGAAAATATGTATATCTGTACTTTGGCCATGTCTCCTTTAAGAAAAACTTAACAATCAAATACACAGCTCAAAGTTAAAACAAATGGGAGCATTCTTCACCACTGTCCTTCAAGGCCATCTGAATGGGACTCTAGTGCTACAGCCATCCATTTTCAGTTGATGCCAACAAATAATGCAGAACCATTTGTAATTCAGATCTGAAGATTTTCAGCTGTTTCCTATGACAACTGAGTATGACTCTTTTCCCTTCCTCAATGCATGATGACCCTATCCTGGCAATTGGTCACAAGTCCCTTTAGCGACAGCTGAGAAGAAGCATCCATTTTTGGCTTTGTAGTAGGGTTCCTTCTCAAGAGGATGACACCTTCCCTTCATTTAAGACTCTAGATTTGTCAGCTGGCTTAAGTGTTGGAATTGATTAAAGAACCACAACTCCCTGTGGTGATTCAAGTCAGGCTTCTTATAACACACTTGGAGCTTCTTAGCTTCTCACATATATCAAACAAGACTTTAATAAGCTGTCAGTTGTGCATTGAGTGTGGTATCCTACAAAAATATATACTGAAGACCTAACCTCTGATATATATGAATGTGACTTGTTTTTTTTGGAAATAAGGCTGTTGCAGTTTAATTAAGATTTAGTTAAGATGAAGTCATTCTGGAGTGGCATAGGTCCTTAATCTAATGTAAATGATATTCTTTTAAAATGAAAGGAGAGGGACTTCCTTGATGCTTCAGTGGTTCAGACTCTGAGTTTCCACTGCAGAGGGTACAGGTTCGATCCCTAGTTGGGGAACCAAGAACCTCCCTGCCGCACAGTGTGGCCAAGAAGAAAGGAAGGGGGAGACACAGAAACACAGGGAAAATGATGGAGGCAGAGATTAGAATGATGCATCAACATGCCAAGAAATGGCCAGATTGATTGCTGGCAACACCCAAAGCCGAGAAAGAGGCGTGGAACAGATTCTCCCCTCAAGAGAGAACATGGAGCTGTTTACATCCCACTTCAGATTCTAGACCTAGGAACTGTGAGAGAATGAGTTTCTGTTTTTTAAAGCCACCTAGATTGTGGTACTTTATTACAGCAGCCTTAAGAAACTAAACACACTGCTCAAGTATTCCAGCCTAGGAACAACATAAACAGTTAATGTTGATAATCTCTGTGGGTTGAGACTGCTGTGATGATGTTTTTGTTCTGCCATCCATTATGGTAACCTGTCCATCTTACTTTTAGTAATTAAGTACTGTCACCTGCCAGCAAAGATTCCATTATTTCTATTGAATTCAGGAATGAAAATATTTTAATTTTTTTGTACAGTGGAAATCATGGGCAACATTAACAGATATGTGACAGACTGAAAGATATCAAAAAACAAGATACAATTATTAACCATACAAACAACTTTCAAAATCAACAAGACAATGGTAGATAATCAAATAGAAACATTCAAAAGGATATGAGTAAGCTGAGGAAAATCTCAATGGCTAAAAATATAGAAATGTTTATCCTCACTAATCATTGGATAAATGTAAACTAAAATAATAAGAGATCTCTTTATACCAATGAAATTAGAATAAAAATGATTGTTACACAGTACCAAACATTTGTAAGGGTATGAGACAATGGGAATTCTGATAGATTGATGATAGAAGTATAAACAGTTTTAGCCTCATAAAAAATTCACATATATTTATATATTCAGATATATTTTAGCTCATATTTCAGTATTAGCAACTCAGAGACACTATCCCACAAGTCTATGAGGGATCCTACCTAAAGATTATCAACATAGCATTACTTACAGAGGTAGGCAGTTGAAGGCAACCTAGATATCCCTCATTAGGAAAAACACAAATAATTTTTTAATAAAATAAAATTGTGGATGTATGCTATGCAATATAACACAGCAAGTCTTGCTGGATTTTCTTGCTAAAATAGCTCTTTGCCTGACATTTTCACTCTGTATCTCTACTACTACCTTAGTCCTGATTTTACACTGTCTAAGATGACTGCAACAGCCTAAAAATGATATCCATATTCTATTTTTGGAACTTCCTTCCTTCTTTCAATATGGTAGGAAAAATGGCTTTAAAATGT
Organism: Ovis canadensis; assembly: GCF_042477335.2. Lineage (NCBI taxonomy): Eukaryota > Metazoa > Chordata > Mammalia > Artiodactyla > Bovidae > Ovis > Ovis canadensis. The sequence continues at coordinate 41,426,680 of NC_091254.1, forward strand.
GTCAGCGTTCCCAAATAAGAGCACAGTCTGACATCTCATTGATTCAAGCTTTGTATTATGTTCTCAAATAAGACTTTACAGTTTTCTTCACTTATTCCATCACGTATTTACTTAATAAAGACTATCTGCTCACCTATCAAGTACTTTGTCACTGTTTTCTAGGCACTGAAATACAAAAGTGAGTAAGACAGTAAGTCTTCCACCCTCAAGGGAAGTGCATTTCAGTAAGAGTTTTAGTTAAAAAGAATGCAAAAAACAAATAACAAATGCAATGTTTGGAAGTCATATGCACTTTGAAGAAATAACGTATGGAGCTAGAGAACTTGGGGACGAGGCAAGGCAACTGCTACTTGAAAAGGTCTCTACTTTCCTACTTACTTTTTAAAAATTTATTTTTAATTGGAGGATAATTGCTTTACAATATTGTGCTGGTTTCTGCCATGCAACAAGGTGAATCAGCCATAAGGATATATGTGCCCTCTCTCTCTTGAACCTCCACTTCAACAAAAATAAACACTAAGACAATAAAAATTATGATAGGAAAATCTCAATGGCTAAAAATATAGACGTGTTTATCCTCACTAATCATTAGCTAAATGTAAACTAAAATAATAAGAGATCCCTTTAAACTGATGAAATTAGAATAAAAAAGACTCTTACACAGTACCAATCATTGGTAAAAGTATGGGACAATGGAAATTTTGATAGGTTGTTGATAGAAATTGATAAACAGTTTTAGCCATTCATGACAGCAGAAATACAAAACCCTATACAATGGTGGAATACAATCTTTAAGAAACTAGATGGAAAAGATAAAGTGAGGGAAAATAGAAGATAAAGATAAAAAATAAAAAAAAGAAAGGGTCAGCACAGTTAGAACAACATAAAAATGAAAATCTCAGAAGAGAGAACAGAGAGAAAACACAAGAGGCCAAGTAATAGGAAATACTCAAAATACAGGATTGTGATTTTCTGATTCAATAAATTTACCAAGTGCTCAACACAAAGGCTGGGAAATGTCTTACACTAACTCACATTAGTTTTAAATTTCAGAACATTGGAGACAAATAGAAATTTCTAGATGCATCCAGAGTAGGTAGAGGTAGAACTAGTTTACATGGTTTGTAAAATTCTCCAAGCCAGGCTTCAACAGTACATGAACCGAGAACTTCCAGACGTTCAAACTGGATTTAGAAAAGGCAGAGGAACCAGAGATCAAATTGCCAACATCCACTGGATCATAGAAAAAGCAAGAGAGTTCCAGAAAAACAACTACTTCTGCTTTATTGACTATGCTAAAGCCTTTGACTGTGTGGATCATAAGAAACTGTGGAAAATTCTTCAAAAGATGGGAATACCAGACTACCTTACCTGCATCCTGAGAAATCTCTATGCAGTTCAAGAAGCAACAGTTAAAACTGAACATGGAACAACAGACAGATTTCAATTTGGGAAAGGAGTACATCAAGACTGTATATTGTCACCCTGCTTATTTAGCTTATGCAGAGTACATCATGCAAAATGCCAGGCTGGATGAAGCACAAATTGGAATCAAGATTGCTGGGAGAAATATCAATAACCTCAGATATGTAGATGACACCACACTTACAGCATTTTGAAAGCTAAGATGAACTAAAGAGCCTCTTGATGAAAGTGAAAGAGGAGAGTGAGAAGTTGGCTTAAAACTCAACTTTCAAAAAACTAAGATCATACCATCTGGCCCTATCACTTTATGGCAAATAGATGGGGAAACAATGGAAAGAGTGAGAGATTTATTTTGGGGGGCTCAAAAATCACTGCAGATGGTGACTGTAGCCATGAAATTAAAAGATGCTTACTCCTTGGAAGAAAAGCTATGACCAACCTAGTCAGCATATTAAAAAGCAGAGATATTACTTTGCCAACAAAGGTCTGTCTAGTTAAAGCTATGGTTTTTCCAGTAGTCATGTATGGATGTGTGAGTTGGGCTATAAAGAAAGCCGAAGAATTGATGCTTTTGAACTGTGGTGTTGGAGAAGACTCTTGAGAATCCCATGGACTGCAAGGAGATCTAATCAGTCAATCTTAAAGGAAATCAGTCCTGAATATTCATGGGAAGGACTGATGCTGAAGCTGACATTCCAATATTTTGGTTACCTGATGTGAAGAACTGACTCGTTGGAAAAGACCCCGATGCTGGGAAAGATTAAAGGCCAGAGGAGAAGGGGACAACAAAGGATGAGATGGTTGGATGGCATCACCGGCTCAATGGACATGAGTTTGAGCAAGCTCTGGGTGTTGGTGATGGACAGGGAGGCCTGGCATGCTGCAGTCCATGGGGTAGCAAAAAGTCACACACAACTGAGTGACTGAACTGGACTGAAATATGTAGAATTTTTTTTTTTTAACTTCCCAGAGAATTTGGGAACAATTAAGCAATAAGCACATACAAAGCAAAAGAAAGAATTGTAACTACTACAAAGAAATTTTTAATTACTGGAAATAAATTTTATTATAATACATTCTGTGACTTGGCTATAAGCAATATCTATAGTCCTAAAAATATAAAAACTAAATACATAGTATAAATGTATTATGACTCTGGAGAGGCTAAGTTAAAGAAAGTGTATAGGTGTGTGTTGGTGGAGAAAGAAAATTAACTCCTATTAGGGGGTCAATGCACGATATTTAAAACTAAAATAAAAAATGAAGAAAACATTGTAAAATTAAATCAAAGATGAGCAGGTTAAAACCAAACATCACTTTTTTCTTCATTTTTCATCTCACTTCTACTTACCTCTTCCCCACTAACAATGAATCTGTTTTGAAGATAAAAGGCAAAAACTAACTGTTGATGTAATCCTGATTTTTTATCTAGTTTTCATGTTCTTTGGGTTTTGAGAATAAGGATACTCTTAATTTAGGTTTTTTCAATTCCTCTCTTTGTTTATCGTTACTTTGATAACGACATCTCTCTGAACAGGAAATGAAAACTTTCACCAATTTGTTTTTTTAATACCACTACATACACATTTGCCAGCTTCATGATAAACATAAACTGTCTCAATACTTTATCTGTAAAATGGACATTATGATCTCTCTCTTGCCACACTGGTGAAAGCAGTCTTGACAATGAGGATTCTAGAGTGATGCCTGGCATGTTAGAGATTCACAGACATCGATGGCTGTTGCTAGTAGTAGTAGTACTATTATAGTTCTTGTTTTACTTGCTCTGTTGCCAAAACTCATTCATAACAGTGTGTGTATAAAATTTAATTGATGGACACAATATGCCTTGGACATCATAAATACTCAGCAAATATTGGTTGAATAAATAAATCAATAGATAACGGGAATGAATGCTAGGTGCTAGAGGCTTTTTTTCTATAAAATTGACTGGTCTATTTACAGTGAAGTGATTTTCCTGGTTAGATTTATCCCCAAAGAATTCTATTTTTATTTTAATTGAAGAGTAGTTATAAAAGCTAATTGACTCTTTCTATTCGCAGGAAATTATTCCTACCTCACATCAACCGCACACCCCAAGGGGCAATCAATATTTAGAGGTTTCCCACCTATACCAGTGGTTTAAAAGAAATAAAGCCCAAGATTAATGTATATAGCTTGTCAGGTATGTATTTAGCGTTTTTTTGTGTTTTTTTTTAATGACTCCAACTCAGACAGGTTGGTAATTAATGCTATAAAATTCAACTCAACAGAAACTCAATTGAAAAATGAGAATGATATAATAGAGTTCTATTGAAAAAATGACTATCCAAGATTGCTATTTTTGAAAAGTAACCCAAGGTCCTTTGTCCCTTAAATTAAAGCAAAGATATAGGTACATTGTATTGAATATAAACACAAAATTTCTCTCCTTTCTTTAGAGCTATATTCAGTGTGGATATATTAGATGTATATAATGATTAACAAGAGTGTTAAAGGTATTTTGAGGGTAAGATATCAAGTTAAACATAAAAAAGTGAAGAAAAATAAGTAAAATTTAAAGTCTACAAGCATAGTATATTTATATATTTAGGAGATAAAAATATTCAACATACTTTATTAGACCAATTATCTAATACAAGAAAAACAAGTTAATAATGGACTTGAAAGAAAACCTTTATTAATTCCAATTTGTTATTTTTTTAAATGTTATCAAAATTAAACTGTTTTTCCCTCCACTAGGCAAAAAGAATTGGAGTGGGAAGAAATAGATCACCACTCATTTAAAATTAGATAATTCACCAGATATATTCATTACAAAAAAAATCACTCTGTAACTAAGTGTTATGTCAAATAGAATAAAAATAAGTAGGAGACAAAATTTTAATTGATAAAAGGGGATTATTTTAGAATATTTTCATACAAAAAGCACAGCTGGATGCAGTTGGGTTGCTGCTTATTTTGCACAGGATTTCCCTGATTCTGGTTCACTACAACAGCATTGGGTTTGACCTGAGTTCTACTAGTTTCATACTAAATTTTTAAAGTAGCATTTGTAAATTTTTCTCAAAAATAGAAATGAAGCAGCCATGACTCTATGAACATATTTGGCTCCCTGACCCTGTCAGAGAAGATTATAATAGTTCAGTTCAGTTCAGTTCAGTTCAGCTCAGTCGCTCAGTCGTGTCTGACTCTTTGCAACCCCATGAATCACAGCACGCCAGGCCTCCCTGTCCATCACCAACTCCCGGAGTTCACTCAGACTCACATCCATCCAGGCAGTGATGCCATCCAGCCATCTCATCCTCGGTCGTCCCCTTCTCCTCCTGCCCCCAATCCCTCCCAGCATCACAGTCTTTTCCAATGAGTCAACTCTTCGCATCAGGTGGCCAAAGTACTGGAGTTTCAGCTTTAGCATGATTCCTTCCAAAGAAATCCCAGGGTTGATCTCCTTCAGAATGGACTGGTTGGATCTCCTTGCAGTCCAAGGGACTCTCAAGAGTCTTCTCCAACACCACAGTTCAAAAGCATCAATTCTTTGGTGCTCAGCCTTCTTCACAGTCCAACTTTCACATCCATACATGACCACAGGAAAAACCATAGCCTTGACTAGACGGACCTTAGTCGGCAAAGTAATGTCTCTGCTTTTGAATATGCTCTCTAGGTTGGTCATAACTTTTGTTCCAAGGAGTAAGCGTCTTTTAATTTCATGGCTACAGTCACCATCTGCAGTGATTTTGGAGCCCCCCAAAATAATGTCTGACACTGTTTCCACTGTTTCGCCATCTATTTGCCATGAAGTGATGGGACCAGATGCCATGATCTTTGTTTCCTGAATGCTGAGCTTTAAGCCATCTTTTTCACTCTCCTCTTTCACTTTCATCAAGAGGCTTTTTAGTTCCTCTTCACTTTCTGCCATAAGGACAGTGTCATCTGCATATCTGAGGTTATTGATATTTATCCCAGCAATCTTGATTCCAGCTTGTGCTTCTTCCAGTCCAGCGTTTCTCATGATGTACTCTGCATAGAAGTTAAATAAGCAGGGTGACAATATACAGCCTTGATGTACTCTTTTTCCTATTTGGAACCAGTCTGTTCTTCCACGTTCAGTTCTAACTGTTGCTTCCTGGCCTGCATACAGATTTCTCAAGAGGCAGGTCAGGTGGTCTGGTATTCCCGTCTCTCTCAGAATTTTCCACAGTTTATTGTGATCCACACAGTCAAAGGCTTATGGCATAGTCAATAAAGCAGAAATAGATGTTTTTCTGGAACTCTCTTGCTTTTTCCATGATCCAGCAGATGTTGGAAATTTGATCTCTGGTTTCTCTGCCTTTTCTAAAACCAGCTTGAACATCAGAGAGTTCACGGTTCACACATTGCTGAAGCCTGGCTTGGAGAATTTTGAGCATTACTTTACTAGCATGTGAGATGAGTGCAATTGTGCGGTAGTTTGAACATTTTTGGCATTGCCTTTCTTTGGGGTTGGAATGAAAACTGACCTTTTCCAGTCCTGTGGCCACTGCTGAGTTTTCCAATTTGCTGGCATATTGAGTGTAGCATTTTCACAGCATCATCTTTCAGGATTTGAAATAGCTCAACTGGTATGCCATCACCTCCACTAGCTTTGTTCGTAGTGATGCTTTCTAAGGCCCACTTGACTTCACATTCCAGGATGTCTGGCTCTAGATGAGTGATCACACCATCGTGATTATCCGGGTTGTGAAGATCTTTTTTGTACAATTCTTCTGTGTATTCTCGCCACCTCTTCTTAATATCTTCTGCTTCTGTTAGGTCCGTACCATTACTTTGAGCATATTAGTGTGTTTCAGTTCATACATTTCAACAGCTTTTCTTTTAACTACATGATCAAGTCAAAATTTGAATAAGGCAATAGTCACACCTCTCTTTCATATGACTTAATTTTAGTCCACCCTTAAACCGTTTCTGAAAGGACCATCACCCTCAGTCTCACCCACAAACATCATGTCCCCTCTCTGTACCCACCAGACCCAGTGGTCAATGCTCAGCCAAGATGGTATTTCACCTCTGTGGCTGTCTAGTAATGATGGCCAGTGCCGACATCTCTCCCCTCTTAGGGGACTTCCAAACTATTCTGTATTGTCCACTGACTGATGACTTATTATTTTTTATATATGCATATTAGATACATTAACTATACATGTATATACTTACATTGCCAAAGCAGAAATTTGAATTTTAGTTTCTCTTGTGTCCTGCATATATTAAAACAAAAACAATAATAACTGAAACAACTGTTAATTTTCCAATTTAAATATCATAATGCTTTTCCCTACCAAAAGCACCTTTGTTTACAAGTTACTCCTAATTTCCAGCATGGGAGCGGAAAAAAGTTAGAATTCAGGGAAGAAGATAGAAAGGTATGGTGAATACACAAGGAATGTCAGTTTGGCTTGAGGGCTTTGAATGAATATTTATTCACTCATCAAACATTTATTCAATGTCTTCTATGTACCGGGCATTGTGGAAGGCTCAGAGGTAAAACATCTGTACCTGCCTGGAAGGAGTTTACATGCTCACATTCTAGAAATCAGTATTTATAAGCTAATGGAATAGCACTGTAATTTGGGTTTGCATAGAGGTGATGGGAACATAAAATGAGGGAAGTAAAATGAGTCTGACTGGCAGAAATGTCTCCAAGAAGAGCTCCTGAAGGTGATTGTTAAGCTGGGCCTCCAGAAGAGTAGCAGTTAGCTAGTCTCACAGGGGAAGGTCATTTAAATCAAAATGAGGAGCATGTGCCCAAGAAAAAAGGTAAGAAAACACAAGGTGTAGTGGGGGAATCAAAGTAGCTCAGTACAGCTGGAGAATAGAGTACTTGCAGTAGACTAGGAGGGAGCAAGTAGGAGGAGAGTGGCACAGAGGCCAAATCACTGCTTGCTATGGCATTCAGATTTCATCCAAGAAGACAGGGAGGCTTTTAAAGCAGGGCAATGATATGACCATATTCACATCTTAGGAAGATCACTTAGACAGTTGTGCCAAGGCTAGATTGGAAGGGAGGGGTTGGAGGGCGGAGAGATGGATTAATAACCCAGAAGAGAAATGATAAGGGGCTGAACAGGCAAGAACAGCAGTGGAGACAGAGAGCAGGGAGCCAGTTAATGTAACAACAGAGGGTGTGAAGCGGATGGCACTCAGTACGTTGCCGTGGAAGTGGGAGAGATGAGCATAGACTGACTCCCAAAACCACAGCTGCAGAGACCGAATTGGCGAGAGTACAGTCCATCAAGAGAGAAACACAGGAGGCTAGGTGTAGGGGCTAAGTTTTGGAGACATGTTAAATTTGCACTGTCGAGGTTGGGGTAGTCACTAAGCAGTTTATTAGAATATACATGCCTTAAGGACAAAAGAGAAATTTGGGCTGGAGTCATCAGCATGTGTAGGGCAGTGAAGCCAAGGATGTGAAAGGGGTTTCTCAGGAAGGGTAGAAAGAGGGCTGAGAACAAACCCTGAATGATCTTGAAGGTGGAGAAGAGTAGGAAATGAGTTAACCAAGAGGGAAGAGGTTAGAGAAGGAAACAGAGTCTATATCAAACTGTCAGATTCTGCAGAAAATCAGAATAATCTAAGGACAAAAATACTCCTTCTTTAGTCTGGCAATGAGGTAGTCATTGGTGACTTTAGTGGAGCCACAGAAGAACAGCAGCAGAGACAGAAGCAGGGTGAGAAAGAATTGGAAACAGTGGGCTTGAACTGAAAGAACTTGGTTAAAAGTTCAACCAAGAAGAGTGTGTCACCCTGTAGTAATCATGTGTTATCAGTGTGATCTTGCAGAAGCCAGCTTCTCAAGTGGCCCTTGACGATCCCCCCCTCCTGGCCCCCACACTCCCTGTGTGATCCTCTGATGTGATCTGAACCTAATGGTTTGTTTCTAATGAACAGAATACGGTAAAGTGACGGGATGTCAATTCTCGACTAGGTTATGAAAAACTGAAGACTGCATCCTGCTTGTTCTCTCTCCCTTTCTTGCTCTGGGGGTAAGTCTTCTACCAGCTTGTAAATCACCCTATGGAGAAGCCTGTGTGATGAGCAGCTAAGATCCTAAGTCCAGCAGGCCATGAAGACCTACTGAGGTCTACTCTGAGGTGGGAACTTGGGAAATGTCTGTCCTCGGCCTCAGATGAGACCATCTCACCCATGTGTGACACCTAATTACAGCATTCCGAGTAACCTAAAACTACATTCAAATTCCTAACCCACATAAATTGTGAGATAATCCCCTTCTTGTCTTAAGTTTGGAGACAATCTGTTACACAGCAATGATGGTGAATGCACTGTTGTTTGAATATTTGTGTCCCCCACCGCTCCACCCTGACCATTTGTATGTTGAAATTATAAGGCCCTATGTGATAGTTTGAGGAAGTGGGACCTTTGGGAGGTGCTTAGGTCATGAGGGTAGAGTCCTCACAAATGGGATTAATGTTCTTCAAAAGGAGACTGCAGAGAACTCCCCAGCCCCTTCAGCCATGTGAGGGCACAGCAAGGAATCAGCAGTCTGTAAACTGGAAGAGGGCCTTCACCAGAACCTAACCGTACTGGCACCTTGATCTTGGACTTCCCAGCTTCCAAAACTATGAGAAATAAATTTCTGTTGTTCATAAGGTACCCAGTCTGTGGTATTTTGATTTAGCAGCTCAGATTGACTAAGAGATTTATCTGAGGACAAAAAAAAATGATGAACATGGAGTAATTAAAAGTATTGGAAATACAAGGACTCAGAAAGAAATGAGACAAAGAGGTTAGCTTTGCAGAGGAGGAGAAACGGATATTCTCTGATTTTAAAGAGGGAGGGGGAGTATGTAAAAAGTAATTATTTCGTAATGGGCTCCATATTCCTTAAATCAAAGGGGCCACATGGTGAGAATGGCAAAGCTGTGGAGGAAGGGATGTATGAAAACTAGTAACTCTCGATTCTGAGAATTGTGAAAGGGAGGTGGGTAAGGAAAAACTAAAAATATAACTGAGCAATGATAAAGAACTATTGGAATTGGGAGGAAGAAAAAATGGAAGGAAAAAGGTAAGGAAGAATGAGATGGTGGAAGAACAGAAGGATGGAAGAGAAAAGAATAGAAGAAAGTTGCTTAGTTGGTTAAGTGTTAGAGTGAATATTTGAGTTAGCAATGACTACAAAGTGAAAATTCTAGATAAAGGCAAAAAACAGAGCATGATAATGACAATGATTGATTAAACAGAATGGAGATGAAGACAACTGGAATTCAGACTCAAGAAAGAATAAATATTTGAATTATTAGTCTACCATATGGACACTGAGTTTTCCCATGAGGATAACAGAATTTACAGTAGAGAAAAATATTACTATTATTAATATTGTTAATAATATCAATATTATTTGATAATAGCAACAATTATAGTACTATTTATAATGTGCCTGTGTGTGTGTGTTAGTCACTTGGTTGTGTCCAGCTATCTATGACCCCATTGACTGTAGCCCACAAGGCTCCACTTCTATGGAATTCTCCAGGCAAGAATACTGCAGTGGGTAGCTAGCCATTCCTAAACCAAACTGAATTATGGTTTTTTCTGTTTTCAAGTTTACCATCACCATAGCCTGAGAGCTCTTTCTAAACATGTGCTGTCTTCCACATACTCATATCCCCAGGGATCTGGGCCTGACACTAGAAGGTGTTCAGAAAAAATGTTTTTAAATGAATAAGAGGCTATTGAAATACTGAAGACATATGGTGAATAGGCCTCCTACCAATGGAGTGACGGCAGGAATGGAGGGAAAGAAGGATATCAGAGGCGTTTTAAAGGAAATAATCGTTTGGATGAGGTGACAATGAAGGAAGGAGAAGACTCAGCAACAACCCCAGTATTGAGACTGAAAGGCAAGTCAAGGTGCAAGGGTGCACTGATGCCGCTGGGGCCTATAGTTACACGTGGATGTCTGGATCCCCTCGTTTCTCACTCTCATTTCACAGGTGATATCTGTTAGTGCCCAGAAGTGACACGGAGGGTATGAAAGGCAGAAAGACCACGGAGTATGATTTCCTCTTCCACAACATAAGAAGAATCACATGTAAAGTCAAAGGTACACAGTCAACTGAAAGCTTAGAACAAGGTTTGAGACACAGATTAGTATTTGAAACTCAACTAAGATACTGATCCTCTGGCAATACACCTAAGGGTCTTTCTTATTTTAAAGGTCCCTGAGATTTGAACCAAAGCAAAATGTATTTTATAAATATTAAGCATCATTTACAGAATGTCTTCAGGGAGCATATATGATTATCGAGTATCCAATGTGAATGTGAATGAGAATTTTTTAACCAAACTATTTTTAGGAATTAACACGAAACAACCAATTATCTAGATCTCAATCGGAGCAGAAACAAAGGCAAAGATTATAACTATGGACAGAATGAACTGCATAGCAAAACATGTGAAAAGAATATAGGATCAATGAAAATTATAGAAAGATTAATGTCAATAAAATAAATATGCTGGCAATAATGAAACTGATATTCTATTTCAGAGAAAAAAAATCTATCAATAAAACAGGTCTGGATATTTGCTAGAAATTATTTTCAGTTCAGTTCAGTCACTCAGTCATGTCCAACTCTTTGTTACCTCATGGATTGCAGCAAGCCAGGCCTCCCTGTCCATCACATATTCCCGGAGTCTTTTCAAACTCATGTCCATTGAGCCAGTGATACCATCCAACAAGCCCATCCTTTGTCGTCGCTTTCTCTTCTCCCCTTCAATCTTTCCCAGCAGCAGGGTCTTTTCAAATAAATCAGTTCTTTGCATCAGGTAGCCAAAGGATTGGAGTTTCAGCTTTAGCATCAGTCCTTCCAATGAATATTCTGGACTGATCTCCTTTAGGATGGACTGGTTTGATCTCCTTGCAGTTCAAGGGACTCTCAAGAGTCTTCTCTAACACCACAGTTCAAAAGCATCATTTCTTTGGTGTTTGGCTTTCTTTATGGTCCAACTCTCACATCCATACGTGACCACTGGAAAAACCATAGCCTCGACAAGACGGACCTTTGTTGGCAAAGTAATGTCTCTGCTTTTTAATATGCTGTCTAGGTTGGTCATAATTTTTCTTCCAAGGAGCAAGCATCTTTTAATTTCTTGGCTGCAGTCACCATCTGCAGTGATGTTGGAGCCCCCAAAATAAAGTCTGTCACTGTTTCCCCATTTATTCGTCATGAAGTGATGGGACCAGATGCCATGATCTTAGTTTTCTGAATGTTGAGTTTTAAGCCAACTTTTTTCACTCTGCTCTTTCACTTTCATCAAGAGGCTCTTTAGCTCTTCTTTGCTTTCTGCCATAAGTGTGGTGTCATCTGCATATATGATGTTATAGATATTTCTCCTGGCAATCTTGATCCCAGCTTGTGCTTCATCCAGCCCAGCATTTCTCATGATGTACTCTACATACGAGGTAAATAAGCAGGGTAACAATACACGGACTTGACGTACTCCTTTCCCAATTTGGAACCAGTGTTGTTCCATGTCCAGTTCTAACTGTTACTTCTTGACCCGCATACAGATTTCTCCGGAGGCAGGTAAGGCTGTCTGGTATTCCCATCTCTTGAAGAATTTTCCAGTTTGTTGTGATCCACACAGTCAAAGGCTTTGGCATAGTCAATAAAGCAGAAGTAGATGTTTTTCTGGAACTCTTGCTTTATCGATGATCCAATGGAATTATTTTTTAAATAAAGAAATTATTTTACTCTAGAATAAATAATACTAGAAATTATTTATTGCTATCAATAAAAACAGAGACACCAACTTTCCCCAACACAGAGGCTGGCACATAAATGGTAGATACACTGAACACCTCTGAATTTGGTCAGGTTAGCAAGAACTGTGATACTGGGCATGACCTAACAGTAATGGGCTTATTTCCACTCCAGGAAGGAGATGAGTTTCGTTTAGCTCATGACTGAGATCTACCTAGAGCATACAGTGGCTCATTTGAAACATTAGAGGCTTGGCCAAACACTGGCCATAGTAAGGGCCAGCTCCAAACAGAGGAGACTCATATTTCCCTGTTGTGCTTAGAGGAGCTGCAGCACAGAAAGTCAAGTGGTAGGTGTTTCCACGGTGCTCACTCTAACTGTCTACTCAACTACAGCCTAAAACACCGGTTGGACCCACAAACAACTTTGGCCAAGGACAACTGAGTCTAAGATCTTGACTTTCACAATTGGTGTGGTATCTCATGAATGTGGAGAAACTACTTAAGACGTTGAATGGGGCCAGGTCTCACCATTTCAGAGAAAAGATGAAATGGTTGCTCTGCTGGCTTATATTTGGCCCAAAGCTTGTTTCCAGATACCACCAGTGTTTTACCTATGAATCATCCCAAGGAGAACAATGCCTATTAGGTGTCTGAATGCATCTTTATATCAAGCCTGAATCTGCTTGCTTAAACTTATAAACAATGGACAGAAAGTACTTGAAAAGAATGAGTGTAACAGGTGAGCAACTATAGGAGCAAGAAGACCACTAGCACAGAATATGTGGGCAACTGGACACAAACCCCTCTTTTCCATTTTATTGCTATAAACAGGTCTATTTTCCAAGCACTACTTCACATAAATATCAACCCATTTTCACAGATCTTCTGAAAGAGAAAACATAAATAGCAAAACAACAAAGTCTTCCATAAAAGTGACTTTTTTTAATTTTTATTTTTACTTTATTTTACTTTACAATACTGTATTGGTTTTGCCATACATTGACATGAATCCACCATGTGTGTACATGCGTTCCCAAACATGAACCCCCCTCCCACCTCCCTCCCCATAACATCTCTCTGAGTCATCCCCGTGCACCAGCCCCAAGCATGCTGTATCCTGCATCAGACATAGACTGGCGATTCGTTTCTTACAGGATAGTATACATGTTTTAATGCCATTCTCCCAAAACAATGGAATGTATTTCAAAGTCTTTTTCCTGTGCCTGTTAATGTAAATGCATATAAGGAAAATTGTATCAGGTGTATGCATCACTTCTAGTAAGCATATTGAGGCAAAAGTAATCGAATATCATATCTGTCACATATTAAAACTTAGAAGGTGTCCATGGACTTCACCAGCCAGTTTGTCTATTCTAATCAGGTTTCCTTCCAAAACTGGTTCCCTGAGGAGAGAAGGGCTATTCTCAGCTGAACTAGAGCTCCCAAAGGGGACAGTCAAGGTGGAAAACTTCACAACAGCAGTCCAAATACCAATCCAATCGCCTATGAAGAATATTTTGACTTAACTGGTTCAATCAAAAAAGTAGTCCCAAGGTTCCACATGTATTTCTCAGGTTTTACAATGAAAGAAAGGTTATACTTAGGACGTGGGTTTAAATGTAGAGGAGGAGAAATCACCATTAATTTTGCCTGCCAAAAAATCAATAACTAATGTTTTAACCTTTCTCTCTCTTTCTCACTCACTCTTTGGCTTAAGAAATAAACTCGGTATATATTCTTCCCTATGATTTATGGGCTGGTTTGAAAAGTTATAAAAGTAAGTCAATAACCTCTTTAGACAATCCTGTTAGGAAAATTGTCTGATCCAGGAGGTAATTAGAATTCAAGCTTCCATAAAGGACTTCTCTTTGTCATTTTCAAATCCTATTTTCTTATAGTGATTACATACAATTACAAAGCAACAGGTCACTATTGGAATGTAAGCTCTTAGAATTCAAGATATTTACAGTATTTTGATGTGACATCAGTTTCTGTATTTTCATCAAATACATTGTGTTTCATCAAATACATTCTGTATTTGATGATGTATATAAATAGGAACCCACCACACCCTAAGTTTTATTACCCATAAAAATGAACAATAACCTGAGTACCAGCAAGGGAAGAATGAACTCCAAGAATATGTTCCATTGAGACTTGTAATCTCAGAATTTTAGTCAGAGAACAGCAGTGTCACACACCTGTTGCTTTCATTCTGGTTAAACTTTTAAACTGTGGTGCTGGAGAAGACTCTTGAGAGTCCCTTGGACTGCAAGGAGATCCAACCAGTCCATCTTAAAGGAGATCAGCCCTAAGTGTTCATTGGAAGGACTGACGTTGAAGCTGAAACTCCAATACTTTGGCCACCTGATGCAAAGAACTGACTCATTTGAAAAGACCCTGATGCTGGGGAAGATTGAAGGCAGGAGGAGAAGGGGATGACAGAGGATGAGATGGTTGGATGGCATTACCGACTCGATGGACATGGGTTTGGGTGGACTCCGGAAGTTGATGATGAACAGGGAGGCCTGGCATGCTGCGGTTCATGGGGCCACAAAGAGCTGGACATGACTGATAGACTGAACTGAACTGAACTAAAACTTTGAAGGCTGTTTCTGGAAATGTTGTCCTCATTAAGATATTCTCTCTTTCCACTAAGTATCTTACAAGTCATAATAAAATTGTTTCCATCTAACTTAAAAAAACTAGCCAAGTTTATATTACATTCAGAAAGGCTGCCATGTGGTTTTTGTTTGGACACCACCTGCACATCACCAGTAATGACAAGCAAAATCAAATGGAGCTGGCCTAGGAGACTAGACCTTCTATCTGATTACAGGTGACAGTCCATTTTTGTTCTAGAATTTCAATTAGTGAGAATGATTTCTTGCATATTAATCTATTTCTGATCTAGGATAAGGTCATAGAGATTTCCTTTCATCTCCACTTCTTCTGGCCAAGCTTCTGCTCTACTAAAAACCTCCCCACCTCCTTGCATATGTCTGGGGAGCTCATATGCTTGGATTCTTGTTTGATCATCAGTTTTCCTAAACCCAGGCCCATTGTTTCTCTTCTGGGCAAGCAGAGAGATCCCTCACCTTTACTTACAAATAATGCTTCTGACCTAGTTGCACAGAAGTGTCAAGCGATTTTTAAAATACAGCACATAACCTAAAGGATAACATACAAGTACATGCATGGACCAGCTCTAGAAGAGTACACAAGAACTGGATAACAAGTGGCTCCTTCTGGAGAGGGGAACTGGCAATTCAGGATAATGGTAGGAGGGAGCCTTACTTTACACTGGTTCACCTTTTGTGATATTTGAATCACTTTAAAATGTGTTTTCTTATTCAAAGGAAAATGTATTTAACTGTTCTAAGGGAAAAAATAATATAGAAAAAATGTGCAGTATAAAACAAGGCATATGTCAAGCTTCTATTTGAATAAAGAAAAGAAATTGTACACATATGGAAAATTTCTAGGAGGATACACAAAACCTTGATATTAGTTACCTATAAAGAGTGGGACTAGTTGTTATAGAATGGGTGAAAGATACTTATTCTTAAAATTATTAATTATAAAAGACAATTTTAAAATGATTTGGAAAGCGCTATAAGAAGTTATGGGGTTTCCCAAGTGGCTCAGTGGTAATGAATTCACCTGTCAAGCAGGAGATGCAGGGTTTATCCCTGTGTGGGGAAGATCCCCTGGAAAAGGAAATGGCAACCCATTCTAATATTCCTACCTGGGAAATCCCATGGACATAGGAGCCTGGTGGGCAGTCCATGGGGCTGAAAAGAGTAGGACACGACTTAGAGACTAAAGAGCAAAATTTAAATATAACATGAAATGGGGATGTATTAGAGAAACAATAAAGGTGTTTTTTCTAATTTAGTAATTTCTAAAGTATCACGTGATGTTGAACTGAAGTGCTTTTATTAACCAAAATTTCTTTCCCCAAACACACACATACATACACTGGAAAAGTCAAACACACACATCACTGGCTTGAGTGAGGCTCAGTTCATTCATCTTATTGGTAAGAATGAGCGGTCCAAGCAGCATGCCTAGTTTATCACACGTCTAAGCCATATTCGCACAGAGTTGGACACAACTGAAGCGAGTTAGCAGCAGCAGCAGCAAGCCATATTTCAAACTTTTGTGTCACTAACAACATGTCAGACACAATCTGCTGCATTGTCAAGACCACATGAAAGAAACATGATTCTGGTTTTCAATACCTATATTGGTAATTTTCTCAAGACACCTCTGAAGTTTGTTTAAAATAGAGGCACATTTGGAAGCCTGAATTCATAGAGTTACCACGAAAAATTAGGGGAAACTTTAAGTTTATCGCCACCACTCTGCTCTGTCTTTATAGAAAGTGGAGAGAGTGACTGTGGGCCGGTACTCCCCTCTGCCGTCCTGCCCCTACTTTCTTCCCAACAGAATCATCCCTTTCTCCGTAGGCATGCCAAACATGACTGGAGAATGGATTCAGGAATTCCCTTGTGTTTGTGAGTGTGGGTGTGTGCATGGGGGTGGGGGGGGGGTAGGGTGTGGGGAGCATTCTTCTTGTCACATTTACTTTGTGTTTGTGAAAAGTAACAATAAAAAAGGGCATATAAGTAGTTATGTACACCCTGCATCAGAATTATCAGTTCACCATTTAAAACATAGATGTATATTCTACCACTCTACACTCAAAGCATATTAAATCATTCTCCTGAGGGTGGGGGGTGGGTAGATCTTTGTTCTTGAAGCAAGCACCACCTGGCAATCCTTAGGTATATAATTGCTTGAGGATCAGAGATCTAAGAAATAGAGGCAATGATGACACTAGAGCTGACACTGATGGAATGCTTTCTATTTTCCAGTTTCTGTTGCCACCCTCCTTCCTGCAAAACACCTTCATTAGTCACATGGACCATTGCCTAAGCATCTCATCTGCGTCCTTGATTCTGCTTTTATTCCCCCACCACCAATCAGCAGCAGTCGTTTAAAAGGTAAAGCACTTCATGTGACTCTATTCCACAAGGTCTTCTAATGGCTTTCTATTTCATTCAGAATAAATTCCAAAGATTTTCCCATGGCCTACAAAGACCCCATGTGAAATGGGCTCGCTTCCATTTATTCTTTTTTAAAAAATGGAAGTACAGTTAATGTGCAGGCTTCCCAGGTAGTGCTAGTGGTAAAGAACCTGCCTGTCAATGCAGGAGATGTGAGAGATGCAGGTTCAATTCCTGGAAGATCCCCTAGAGGAGGACATAGCAACCCACTGCAGTACTCTTGCCTGGAGAATCCCACAGACAGAGGAGCCTGGTGGGCTACAGTCCACAGGGTCGCAAAGAGTTGGACACGACTGAAGTGACTTAGCAGCAGAAGCAGCAGCAGCAGCAGCAGAGTTAATATGCAGTACTCTATGTTACAGGTGTACAATACAGTGATTTACAATTTTAAAGGTTATGCTCCACTTACATTATTATAAAATATTGGCTATACTCCCTGTGTTGTACAATATATCCTTGTAGTTGATTTCATACATAATAGATTGCACCTCTTAATCCCTGCCTGTGTGTGGCCCCTCCCCTTTTCCCTCTTCCTTGCTAGTAATCACTGGTTTGTTCTCTACATCTATGAATCTGCATCTTTGTTATTAGTCATTAGTTTGACTTTTTATTTTAATCTCCAACTTAACACAAAATTATTTTTTCTTGGATGCATGAAATTATCTCCATATTGCCTAAGGAGAGAATTCCCAAAATGTTCAAAATTTTCAAGAAGCAACATTTGCACAGGCCAGGACTTCCGGGTAAGCAGGCAAACTGAATACAGAGTCTATCCTACTTTTTAAATCACATTTTTTTTAAAGGTAAAGAAACAAAAAAAAGAAGAAAACCCACAAAGACAAAAAGAATGGGAGCAGAGATAGAACATGAGAGAAACAAAGTCAAGAAGCTGGAAGATTGAGTGGTAACTGACCTCCAATACCTGAGAAAACAATCTTAAGTCTGCTGAACAGAATCTACCAAGGAGCAAGTTGACGTCCACCTTACTGCCCTTTGAAATTCTCTGGAAATGGTAGTAAGAAATTCTTCTTAAAGGGCAGGAGCAGGGGCTGAAATAGGAAGATGAGTTTAAGGAGCAAATAAATTTTTAAAGGGAAAATTGACCTTCTCTGTTCCAATTATCTTTTTCTCAATACAGCTGACACCTAGAGATTTCCTCTCTGGAGAACTAAACTGGAAAGAATCTGGTGTTGCTCATAAGACATACTGCTGAGGGCAAAGATGAGTAACTATACTAAAAGAGGAAAGTTGCGTGAATGCTGACGCACTGACGTATTCGGCAACCTTCCAAACTCAGCCCCCAGAACGTTAGAAAGCAGGATATCTATGACCCTTAAGCACAAAATTGGAAAACCTGATCTGTCTGTTGGAAAAGACCTTCAGAGATACAACTGAGGGTCCTACAATAAAATACCTGGGCTACTACCAAGGTATCAAAGGTCCGTAGTTGACAAGGTGCTCCCACAAACATAAACTTCCAAGTAATATTGTTTGTGTCTTTTCAACCTAATCATTGGACAGAATAAAGCCAACTAAATAGAAAACTCCAAAACAACAAATAGAACAGAAAAGAAAAACTTTTAAAAATCATAATATTCATTTAAGAAAAGAAATTACATTCTGGAAAGGATACTTTTAAAAATAAGAATATTCAGAGAATAAAGAGTTCTTGGGAAATAAAATTAGAATGCAAAAATTCAACAGAAGAGCTGAAAGCTGCTACTTAATGAATATCCTAGAAAGAATAAAAAGTTAACAAAAAGATATAAAATACAGAAAAAAAAAGGTTAGTGGATTAGGACTTCAAGTACTAGACTAGTAGGAACTCCAGAAGGTGAAAAGAATAAAAAGAGAGGGAAGGAAATGATTTAAAAATATTTCAAGAGAAAGTCCTTTGGATTGAATAAAACAAATTTTCAATTGAAAAGGCCCAGGACAATAAAATTAAAAAGACCTGTCTCCCTGAAAGTACATGTCTTCATGAAATTTCACAATACTAGACAAAAATAAAATACTAAAAATTTCTAAAGGAAAAAATAGGTTATACTTAAAGAGTCATGAATAAAAATGACACACTTTCCCAAAGCAACAATGAAAATTAGAAGACAGTGGAGCAAGTCCTTCAAAATTCAGAAGAAAAACAATATTCAACATAGAATTATATATCTGGGCAAAACTATCAATCAAGGTGTAGGTATAATAAAAACATTTTCAGACATTTAATATTTCAAAAGATTTATCATTGAAGTACTTTTCCTCATGAGGTTACTGGAGGATGTACTTCCTGAAAATATGGGAGGGGTCCTAAATAAATAAATGGAAAATTGAGTTTCAGGATATACACAGTGTAACACAGGAGAAAGAAAGGAATCCCAGTGATGATAATGTATAAACCTTCGTAAGCTTAAGGAACAACCATCATCAATCCATGCTGAAGAATAGAGGACTTCAGGAGTTATGTCTTCAAGAATACAGGATAATAAAACTCACGTGCACACACAATGAGGGGCTACATTATCTGCTCAATGAACCTACTGAGAGGAGAGTTACATCTCTAGCAAAGATGAAATACTTCTAAGGTATTCTTTTAAAATGAAAAGGTAATCACCAGTGTCAAGGAAATAAAAAAGTTTTACCAGAGAGAAAATATTATCATGGACACCATGTGGCAGGGTATGACTAATTTAAAGAAATTTGTGATATTGTGATAAACTGTATTGAGAGGACAAGTGCATATAAGCTCTTGGAGGGGGTGGAGGGAGTACATGTAAGAGAGTTAAATTCTAACCAAGGAAGAGAGTTAATGAATAATATCCAAAACAACTAAAATTCAGGAAACAGAATAATCATTTTTATAAAGGTAATAAAGTGCCCGAAGAATCTAACAAGTTGAAAGTGGTTGTCTCTGAGGAATGGAAATCGGTCATGATGAGAGACAGGACCGGGAGCTAATGGATCTTTTTCATGTTCAATTCAATAGTACTGTTTCCTCTTTAAAAGTATGCATGTATATTAATGGATAGAAATAAAACATTACAACTTTCAAATTAATGTGTCAGCTATCAGACAAATAATTATCTTTTGAAATAGACTGAACTTAGTAGCGAGCATTTTTACATTTCTAGTAAACCTTTCTAGCTTTATTTTAAAATTTCTGCCTGAGACCAAGTCCCCATTGTCAAAATTAACTTGAACACTGAGACAATTATCAAAGAGACAAGACTGCTTTTTACCCCCTGAAGAATAATTAAGTGCTCTGATTCTCTTATCCACTTTGCCTGTGCAAAATTCATCAGAGAAAGATAAGTAACACTAGAATATGGAAAGACAACTTCTCTTGGGAAATTTTGACTTTTTGCAGAAGTGAGTTTAGGGCCAAAATTCTCAGGATAATCGCCTCAGTACTCCCTCCTCGTGAAAAGAAAGACGTTCTTTGACAAAGAACACCTAGTGGAGTGGTGAATAAAAGCTTTCTCTTCATTAAATCCATTCCTCTTTAGTGACTGAGATGGTCAAGCAGTTCAGAAAGGGAAACAGGACAGACTCTACTAAAGTCATTGTGAGACTTGGATCTTTTTAAGAATTTGTCCTCTTATTCAGTTCATCTGGGAAAAATGTGTTCCACACACACACAAAAAGAAACCAGTAGTAGGTGAGAAAGCAAGGCTCAAGAGTGATTAGGTAATTATTTCTGTTCAGGACATGATAACCTGTACAGATAACTGCTTGATCTTTTCAGTGGCCTCTAGGAAAACTCAAATGATTTTTCAATAAAACAGTCCATATAACTGAAATATCTGTAGAAAAGAAATAAATAGCTGGACCTCATTTTGGTTTCACAGTATTTTAATTGTTTTCAAAATGCTAACCTGAGTCTTTAAAAAAAAAAAAATCCATGATTGCTTTCTGGTGTATAGTTATCAAATAATTGTATTCATCATTCTTAGAGCAATTTTCAAAGTGATATATTTATCAAGAGGTGTCCAATTTCTTAATTTTTTTAATTATTAGAAATTTTCTCTTTGCAAAACAATATCTAATACACATTGAAGGTAGATAAATGCTACAGTGGACCTTTTGGAAATCCCCTTAGTTTAAAAACAAATTTCTTAATACATCTGAAGAAATCATTAATGTCATACCCTGTGGCAAAAGAAAATATTAAAGACATAAAAATCATGCCTGAGGTGACCCCAAATAAAACGCTATCTTGCGGATCCAAAGGTGAATCTAGCAATGTGCCCATGTGCAGTTCAAAAGACTGGTAACCCAGGCAAAAGCATTTCTCCCCACGCTCTGCCCACAAGAAGGCAGAGCTTTGATTCATAGTTGCAAATCCTGTTTGCTGAGCCCACAGGTGATTGAGAGCTGGCCACTCAGACCTGACCCAGTCTGAAGCCTTTGTTCAGCGGCAGCTCCTTCCTCCTCACAGATGCCTCCTCTGTTGGCCGCTGCTGTTTGTCAGCAGTCCACAGCTGGGCCATGTGGTTTAAAACTGAGCCTTCTGTCTTTCCTGGTTGAGGGGGCCCTGTTCGCCCGCACTGTCCAGGAGCAGCTTGCGTGTGCTGCTGCCCCTCACTCAGCATCATCTCCAGATGAGTGGGTCAGGAGCTATGTGCCAGGATGGAATTTTCATTCCTAGCGATGATCTGAAGTTGCATTGGTGAAACTCTATAACAGGCCAGGTTTGCAGGCTTCCTGTGACCTTTCAATGGTTGTTTGACTCTACAGCTCCTCCAGATCTTGGCCAAGTCTAGGGTCTAATTGCCATTTGGCACCATGTTGGCATTCTTGATACAGTGTTTGCATTTGGTTTTCCTGGCAATCAAGGGAGTGTTTGATTTTGTGCTACATGAGCAGACAACTTTCCAACACAAGCTCTTTATATATTCCAGAAGCAAGCCTTTTATCAAATATAACTCCCAAATATTTTATCCCATTCTGTGTGTTATCTTTTCACTTTCTTAAAGAGTGCCCTTTCAATTTTTCTTTAAATATGAAGTGCAGTTTATCTATAATTTTGTTGTATTGTTGCTTGAGGTTTTCATGTCATAATAAAAAGTCATTTCTAAGTCCTAAGGTCATAAACATGTAGGCCTTTTAGTTTTCTTCTAAAAGTCTTATAGTTTTAGCTTTTCGTTCCCATCTTTGTTATATTTTGAGTGAACTTTTGTATACAGCATGAGGTAAGAGTCCAATTTTACTTTTTTTTGTATGTGGATAGACACTTGTCAGAACACTATTTGTTGAAATCAAATAACATTTAAAAAACAACATCTATTTTCTCCAAGGGAAAAAATACTGAAGAAAGTTAAAATTCTAATAAGTATCTAGCATCTAATTTATTTAGGCATGATCATAATGCTAAGTTTAATCACCAACCTTACCTAAAATATACAGACTTGTTAGCATAATTTAACATAAACATTTCACATACACAAAGGTAACACAGTAATTATGTTCAGTCTCATCAAGATGTATTTAATAGACTACAGTATCATACAGTATTATATAAAAATTCTTACTTTCCCTTTTGTATATTTACAACTTTAATTTTACTGCAATAAATCAGTTAATTCAAGGAAAGCTTTAGGCATGTCCTAGAACTTAGAAAGCTTTCAAAGACAGGTTTTCAGAGGAAAATGGTGGAAAACTTTACTTTGAATCATGTGCTCAGTCACATGTGTGTGCTCAGTCGTGTCTGATTTTTTATGAACCTATCATAGAAAAAGCAAGAGAGTTCCAGAAAAAAACATCTATTTCTGCTTTATTGACTATGCCAAAGCCTTTGACTGTGTGGATCACAAGAAACTGTGGAAAATTCTGAAAGAGATGGGAATACCAGACCACCTGACCTGCCTCCTGAGAAACCTGTATGCAGGTCAGGAAGCAAGTTAGAACTGGACATGGAACAATACTGGTTTCAAATTGGGAAAGGAGTACGTCAAGGCTGTATATTGTCACCCTGCTTATTTAATTTATATGCACAGGACATCATGAGAAATGCTAGGCTGCATGAAGCACAAGCTGGAATCAAGATTGCCAGGAGAAATATCAATAAGCTCAGATATGCAGATGACACCACCCTTATGGCAGAAAGTGAAGAAGAACTAAAGAGCCTCTTGATGAAAGTGAAAGAGGAGAGTGAAAAAGTTGGCTTAAAGCTCAACATTCAGAAAACGAAGATCATGGCATCTGGTCCCATCACTCCATGGGAAATAGATGGGGAAACAGTGGAAACAGTGGCATTTTATTTTGGGAGGCTCCAAAATCTGCTGATGGTGACTACAGCCAAGAAATTAAAAGATGCTTACTCCTTGGAAGGAAAGTTATAACCAACCTAGATAACATATTAAAAAGCAGAGACATTACCAACCTAAACAGCATATTAAAAAGCAGAGATATTACTTTGTCAACAAAGGTCCATCTAGTCAAGGCTATGGTTTTTCCAGTGGTCATGCATGGATGTGAGAGTTGGACTGTGAAGAAAGCTGAGCGCTGAAGAATTGATGCTTTTGAACTGTGGTGTTGGGGAAGACTCTTGAGTCCCTTAGACTGCAAGGAGATCTAACCAGTCCATTCTAAAGGAGATTGTCCTGAGTGTTCATTGGAAGGACTGATGTTGAAGCTGAAACTCCAATATTTTAGCCACCTGATGTGAAGAACTGACTCATTTGAAAAGACCTTGATGCTGGGAAAGATTGAAGGTGGGAGAAGAAGGGGATGACAGAGGATGAGATGGTTGGATGGCATCATTGACTCAATGGACATGAGTTTGAGTAAACTCTGGGAGTTGGTGATGGACAGGGAGGCCTGGCATACTGTAGTCCATGGGGTCGCAAAGATTTGGACACAACTGAGCGACTGAAGTAAACTGAAGTGACTAATGGACTATAGCCCGCCAGGCTCCTGTGTCCATGGGGATTCTCCAGGCAAGAATACTTGAGTGGGTTGCCATTTCCTTCTCCAGGGGATCTTCCCAACCCAGGAACCGAATGAGGTCTCCTGCAATTCCTGCCTCCACAGCTGGATTCTTTTACCACTGAGCCATATGAGAAGAGGGCCCTTTGAGTCACATAAGTGGCTTTATGTGAAAATGAAAGTAATGACATCTATTTACCTGCCCCTTCCCTGTATTATAAATTTCCTAGCAGAAAACTAAGTATCAGCAATCAAGCTGTTTATAACTGTCATGGCTTGAAAATCAACATTTACTTGGTTTTTTTTAAAGTTGCTATCAATATTGGGAATTTTCTCCTGTGTCGTCACGATATGCAAATTTATGTTGCCATGTCAGTGAACATGAATTTGAAAACACTCCAGGAGACAGGAGAGGACAGGAATGCTGGCGTGTTACAATTCATGGCGTGTCAAAGAGTCGGACTCAACAACTGCATAACTACAATAGTTCTTATTTCTGCTAGAATATCTTTCATTTACTCTCTAACTGTAGTATTGTATTCCACTGCCAAGGATCACAAAAACTTTCACCTAAATAGTAGCCAAACAGAAAGGCATTACAGCTTTGGGTTTGATACCAAAATCTACAATATTAAAAGTTTTTTTTTCTTTGTATACATGATACTTACATATTTGAAATTCAAACTACTACTAGAGTTCATTACATTCTCAGTACCAAAATTTTTATTTTTTGTAATTAAATCTAAGACTCAAAATAGCCATTTGAGATCCAGTGACTCTTCAGCACATTAAAACTAATTTATTATCTTGATCATTCATTGCCTAACTTACCAATACATTATGTAACCCATTAAATACAACTTTATGAGATGCAGCTTGGTAACTATGTTGCTCCATGTTTACTTAAAAACATATATTCCAAATTAAACTAAGTCAATGCAATATAAAAATAAATCACTAATTTAACGATCTTATTGAGGTAAATTCACAGACAATAAAATGCATACATTTAAAGTGTAGAATTCAATGAGTTTTCACAAATGAAAACACTCATTGACAAATGTCATCACTAGCATAATTAAGATGTAAAAGTTTTCAGTCAATTCGATAATTTCCTTATGCCTCTTTGCAGTCGACTCTACTCTCACCCCAGCCTCAAAGTACCACTGAGTGCTCTGTCACAGTCGGCTAGTACTGCCTTTTCTAGGTTTACATATGGTGGAATCATAAAGTACATTCTCTTCTGTGTCTGCCTTCTTTTACTCAGCAAATTTGTTCTGAGATTCATACATATTCAGTGCCTGAGTACTTCATTCCTTTTTATGGTTGGGTAGTGGTATTCCCATGGATATACCCAAAATATTTACCCTCTGACCTGCTGCTGAATATTTGAGTTGTTTCCAGTTTTTGACTACTGTAAATAAAAGTGTTAAATATTTGTATATACGTCTTTGCACAGATATACTTCTATTCCTCCTGGGCAAATACTCAGGAGTGAAATTGCCGGGATATGTGCTACTTATCTATTTAACCTTACTGAATAAATAAATATTCTGCCAAAATTGTATCCAAATTAGTTGTGTCATTTTATATTCCCACCATCAGTATATAAGTTCCGACTGTTTCACATTATGGGATGTAGAGAAAACACTTTTATGTTTCTGTTGGAGCTAAAAATATGAGATGCTGAGTTAAGAACCAGCTTTGGGAAGTTAATTCAGCAATGTGTGGGTAGTAAGAGAGCTACCGAGAGAATCACCTAATTTTGGACATATATGTTTACTATTCAGGGGGAAATGAGATCTCTGACTTTGGAGACATCTCTAAAATCATAAAAGTTGGAGGCGAAGTTGCTTAAATGGTTATTAAAGAGATGCATTTGTATTTTAAAAGGTTAGACTGTGTTGTTGGATTCTGATTGCTAGAATTTTGTTAAGGATTTTTGCATCTATGTTCATCAGTGATATTAAAAAGATCATACACCATGACCAAGTGGGCTTTATCCCAGGGATGCAAGGATTCTTCAATATCTGCAAATCAATTGATGTAATTCACCACATTAACAAACTGAAAAATAAAAGCCATATGATTACCTCAATAGATGCAGAGAAGGCCTTTGACAAAATTCAACATCCATTTATGATAAAAAGTCTTCAGAAAGCAGGAATAGAAGGAACATACCTCAACATAATAAAAGCTGTATATGACAAACCCACAGCAAACATTATCCTCAATGGTGAAAAATTGAAAGCATTTCCCCTAAAGTCAGGAACAAGACAAGGGTGCCCACTTTCACCGCTACTATTCAACATAGTTCTGGAAGTTTTGGCCATAGCAATTAGAGCAGAAAAAGAAATAAAAGGAATCCAAATTGGAAAAGAAGAAGTAAAACTCTCACTGTTTGCAGATGACATGATCCTCTACATAGAAAACCCTAAAGACTTCACCAGAAAATCACTAGAGCTAATCAATGAATATAGTAAAGTGGCAGGATATAAAATCAACACACAAAAACACCAATACAGTATACTAACACATATATATGGAATTTAGAAAGATGGTAATGATAACCCTGTATGCGAGACAGCAAAAGAGACACAGATGTATAGAATGGACTTTTGGACTCTGTGCGAGAGGGAGAGGGTGGGGTGATTTGGGAGAATGGCATTGAAACATGTATACTATCATGTAAGAAATGAATCGCCGGTCTATGTTCGATGCAGGATACAGGATGCTTGGGGCTGGTGCACTGGGAAGATCCAGAGAGATGATATAGGGTGGGAAGTGGGAGGGGGGTTCAGGATTGGGAACTCAGGTACATCTGTGGCGGATTCATGTCAATGTATGGCAAAACCAATACAGTATTGTAAAGCAAAATAAAGTAAAAATTAAAATTTAAAAAAAAAAAGGTTAGAATGAGGAGCCAAGTGTTTTTCTATCCCAATTCCAAGGAGAAAAGCTTCCTCTGGGAAGAAAGGAGGTAGGAGCTGCTCCTTTCTTCTCTTCATAAGCAGAGAAAAGAGGGAGGTGGGAGGGGGGTTCAGCATGGGGAACACATGAACACCTATGGCTGATTCATGTCAATCTATGGCAAAAACCACCACAATATTGTAAAGTAATTAGTCTCCAATTAAAATAAATAAATAATTTTTTTTTAAGTCCATGTTTCTCGGTCTCTTGCCTTTGGGGTGTGGGTGTACTTGTATAGGAGATTTTTCCATCTGACTTTCATCTCATTGCTTCAGGGGTAATTCATGTGTCAAGGAGACCTGGTATAGTTGGTATTATATAAACAATAACAAAATCTGGTCTTCTCATCCAAAACACCATGCGTATGCATTCAAAACAAAATTAATGAAGATCAATACACGAAACTCACCCTACATCCTCATCAGCATCTGCTATTACTGATACTTTCAACTTTAGTTATTCTAGTGGGTGTGCAGTGGTATCACATTCTGGTTTTTATTTGCATTTCTCTAATGATTAATGATACTGAACATTTAACTTGCATAACTTCTGTTATGATATTTCTGTTAAAATCTTTTGTCCATTTTTATTGAGTTATTTACCTCTTACTACTGAATTTTGAGGTTTCTTTATGTATTTGTGATACACATCCCTTGTCATATATGTGTATTGTGAAACGTTTTCTCCCAGTCTGTGGCTTATGTTTCCATTTTCTTAATAGTGTCATTCATTTGGCAGATTTTTTTCACTCTGATGGAATGAGAATGAACATATGTATCAATGAAACAAAACTGAGTCTAGAAGTAGACCCACATTTATGGTCAATAGAGTTCCAACAATGGTGCCAGGGTAGCCCCATGGAAAAAATACAGACTTTTCAACAAATGATTGTGAGACAACTGGATATTCAATTGGGAAAAAATAAAACGTGTTCTAACATCACACCGTACATTAAAATTAATTCAGTACAGAATATAGACCTAACCATAAAGCTAAACCCATGGAAGATCTATGAGTAAACACTTTGGGTAGGCTAAGATTTTCTTTGGACATCAAACGCATACAGCAGGATATTTTAAAAACATTTAAGTATAAAGTCCATGAAGTAATGATTGCTTAATGATTGCCCTAAGAAATGTTATATTTTCTATCTCCCAAATAAAACACCTTGCACAGTCAGATGAATATTGCCCAGAAGATTAGTCATTCCCTTGCCAGTAGAAGAGGGAAAAATACCCACATGCTGACTGAAATGAGATCACTTTTCTGCCTGAGACACAGGCTGACGGTGGGGGTTGTGTTCCAAGGAACTAGAGTTTTTTATCCCGTTCCTTGGTTTAGTCTACTTTTTAACCACACTGATTCTCTCTCCTCATTCCTCTGGGGTGATGGTTACCTCTAGGGTTGGCCCAGTTTTCATTTGACTTTCAACATGCCCTAATTAATTTTCTCACCTGTAGTTATACTGAGCTGGTCCTCTGGTGTGACTTCTAAGGAATGCTGGATTTGTGAGAGGAGGGGCCACAGTCTCACGGTCTCGCTAAGAGAGAATGACAGCACCGAGCGCAGTTATCATCCAGAAGAGATTATCAAGATGTTCTTTCACTGACTGTTACTTTTGGGAGAACATCGTTATCTATATTTTCTCTCTTTTTTTCTCTATACACATTTAAAGGAATCCTTTATTTTCTTTGAGGAATGATATAGATATACAAACAATATATACAAATATATATCTGTATAGACAAATCTTATAGCACCTGTGTACCTCCACGCAACATTTAACAAATCTGTTTGAGATGGAGGTTGCTTCCTCGCATTCGGCGGCTCTGGTATTCTTCTCAGTCACCATGCACAGAAGATTTCTTACTTTCTAAAGCTGAACACGATCTTTTCTCCCAGCTCTCTTCTTGGTTGTTTGAAGTGCTGGGCTCTGCAGTCCCATTTCTCTCTATGCCGAATTTGCATATCTCCTAGTCACTGACCATAGGCACCAGCATTCTTGCATTTAAAATCAATATCTCTTATCAATAATCAGTAGTCTTGCTATTAAAAACAAAATTGTTAAAAAGAAGGTATGCTGACCGACTCTACACAAAACTGGAGAATGAGGGAGAAGCCTGGTGCAGATTCAGCAGCAGTGAAGAGACAGTGTGATCAGTAAAGAACAGGCTAGCCCTTATTTCCTTGTCTTTAGCATAGATTTATAAAGTTGTAAATTGGATCCTGTAACTCATTTCCAGGGAAAAGGAAAAGCACAACAAAAACGTCTTTGAAAGCTAACTCTATTAAGCTCTGCCTGTTCCCTTTCATCTCTTTCTCTAACTATGAAGCTCTTCACAGAGGCACTTTGGAGTTTTATGTTTCAGAGAACCAAACGGGAAATCCTCTCTGAAAATGCCCCATGCCTTCTTACATTTGCTTTGTTACTATGATAATAAGAAATATGTCAACCTTACACAGTATACATTTTATTTCTAGTTTTGTGTCTGAGCAATTTTTGGAAGTACACAAACTCTCTCAGGCTTAAATACTAGTCAAAGATTGTGTCTTGGGGGTTAAAGAATATAACAGATGTGTGAGATATCCAAGAGAAGAAACATGCAAATGTACAATTATGGTATTGTCTTTTGAACATTGTTTTATGAATTTTTAAAATATAGATAGAATCTCGCTACAATAATATTGGGTATATCTTAAACATTTTCAGTGTATTGGAATTAAGTGATATGGAATTTTACTTGAAATACATGAGTCATCACTTGGGAATTGAAATAGTTTGCAATCAAAATATATTTTTGGAATGGTCTTTGATCTACATTAAAGTAGCTTTTATTCCTCAAATTTACGTTTAAGTGCTGTGAACAAATGTACCAGCAAGATATTTCGCACAGCAAAGGGAAGTAAACTCACATGTAAAGGTTATGTTGAACAATATTGGAATTGAATCATCTAAATGTAAAGATGGAGAAGGCAATGGCACCCCACTCCAGTACTCTTGCCTAGAAAATCCCATGGACGGAGGGGCCTGGTAGGCTGAGTCCATGGGATCACGAAGAGTTGGACACAACTGAGCAACTTCACTTTCACTTTTCACTTTCATGCACTGGAGAAGGAAATGGCAACTCACTCCAGTGTTGTCGCCTGGAGAATCCCAGGGATGGGGGAGCCTGGTGGGCTTCCATCTATGGGGTCGCACAGAGTTGGACACGATTTGCAGCAGCACAAATGTAAAGAATGCTTGATACCATGATTAAAGACCAGTGGAAAGAAATGAGCTGGCAACTAGGAAAAGAAAAATGCAAATTACCAAGAGTTTAGCTTCACCAATGAGTCTGGGAAATAAAGCAACGATGAGATACCAGTTTTCAACTATTCAATTAGAAATGACATAGACACATTCGTTGAGGATGGTTTATAAGTATTCACAGCAAATTATTAATATTGGCTACCTCAGAGAGATGAATTTAGAAGAATAAAGAGTAAATTAATTCTGTATGAGAGATTTTGGAAATTTCCTATCTGTTTAAAACAATATGTATTAGTTATGTAACTTGAAAAATACCAATATTCTAGAAAAGTAATAGGAAAATTACACATACACACACAGAGAATTCTCCATGTTGGGCCTCCTTATACACTGCTGGTTAAACTGTAAATTTCTGGAGTGCGATCTGGTAATTCAAATAGAATGTCTTAAATGCACATATTCTTTGATGCACAAAAATTCGCTTTCAGAAATTTACCCCACCAAAACCAATTATAGTTATAGGCAAAGGTAACTATGGGAAAGGGAAAGGGAAAGTTGCTCAGCCACGTCCAACTCTTTGCAACCCTATGGACTATATGGCCCATGGAATTTTCCAGGCCAGGGTACTGGAGTGGGTAGCCTTTCCCTTCTTCAGGGGATCTTCCCAGCCTGGGATTGAGCCCAGGTCTCCTTCCTTGCAGGCAGATTCTTCACCAGCTGAGCTACAAGGGAAGCCAACTATGGGAAAGTTTATTTTAAAACTTTCATAATAGCAAAATATTGGAGACAATCTAAGTGTCCAACAAGAGTAAGCCAGCTAAGTAAGTCATAAGGTGTCTGTGTGATACAATACTACAAAGCAACTACAAATTATACTATAAAAGAATATTGAATGGCATTGGAATGTTCATCATATATTGTTAAGTGAAGAAGTAAATTGTAAAGCAAGATGGCAGTGGAACCAATTTTTGTTTAAAATTACACAGCTGTGATTTTCTATATATTATATATAAGTAGTAAGTGGCAATATGAATTTATATCACTGTATTAACAATAGCTATGTCTCACTGTTAAGGGGACCTAGATAGCTTTATTATACCAATGCAACCTGAAAAGTGTTCAAATAGTTCTTAAAATCTATGGGAAAAAAAAAAGAGTCAGGGGAAGCTGGTTGAGTAATAGAGAACGGGAAGACTGTCTCTAAAGAAAAATAGACTCAGAAAAGAAAGGAACTATGGTGGTAGAATGCTAAGATAACCCCCAGTGAATCATATCCTTTTACAATTCCTCCCCTTGAATGTGGGAAAACCTTTAACTTGCTTCTGGCCAACAGTAAATGGCAAAGGTGATGACACAGTCACTCCCTTAACTTTCTTAACAGAGGTAATACTCTGTCTCAGTAGATCAGAGCAAGAACTTTCTTGCTGGCTCTGAAGAAGTCAGCTGTTCTGTTGTTAAGTGGCCCTGTGAAAGGGTCATGTGACAGAGAAGTGTGGAGGCCTCCAGAACATAAGAGTGGAATCCTGATGAGCAAGACATTAGATCCTTAGTCCTATAGCTACAAGGGACTGAATCCTGTCAACAATCACATGAGCTCAGAAGGGGAAAGAAAGTGAAGTTGCTCAGCGGTGTCCGACTCTTTGCGACCCTGTGATATGTAGCCTGCCAAGCTCCTCCATCCATGGGGTTTTCTAGGCAAGAATACTGGAGTGGGTTGCCATTTCCTTCTCCAGGGGATCTTCCTGACCCAGGGATCGAACCTGGGTCTCCTGCATTGCAGGCAGACTCTCCTGTCTAAGCTACCAGGAGGACCCCAAACTCAGGAAAAGACTGCAGGTTGGCTAACAACCTGACTGCTGCCTAGTGTGACCTTCAGCAGAGGACCTGTTAAGCCATGCCTAGACTCCTGACATCACAGAAATTGGGAAATGAAAATTATATGCCATTTTAAGCCATAAGCATGTGATAATTCTTTTCACAGCAACAGAAAACTAATACAGGGACCCAATGTAAGTATTTGTTACGGAATCTTAATTGAACTCAGGAATTCATTCACTCTTTCATCCATTCATTCAACAGATATTTCCGTAATGCCTCCAAATACCTTGCCCCCTGCTTGGCATGGAGTATAATACATAATGTCTGCAGTTGAGGAGTTCGCAGCTGGAGAAGGAGAGGGGCAGAAAATGCCCAGCACAGCATGCCATGAAAAGTGTGATGCAAGAAGACACATGCATGACCCTGAGATCATATCATGAGGAGCCTGCAGAGGGGTTAAGACCACAGACATTGGATCTTCACTGACCTAAGTTTGAATCCTATCCCTACCACTTGCTAACTGACCTGAGGCCAGTTGCCTAAATGAAAACCTCACTTTCCTCACATGTATAAAATTGTTACAATAAGACCTACCTGTGGAGTTACTGTGTAGATTAAATTAAATAATATATAAGAACTAATTATCACATGTTAAGTGTTCACTGAATATGAACTATTATAATTATTATTTTGCCTGCTAGTGAATTATTATTTTGTCCAGGTCTGTAGTGGATGTTGGGAAACTTTTATTGTATAAGGACACAGAGTGTTCTGTTTGGTTTTTTACTTCAGCAGAGTCTTGCCTATTTTGACAGATACAGATATTGCTACCAGAAATGGGATAACTCCTAAAAAAGAAAATTAAAATATGTGGCAATTAGTTGAAGGGCTGAATGGTAGTGGTGAGGAAACATAATGAAGAATACAGATAAGGTAACTCATGTTAAACAGGAGAAAAACAGTTAGAAAACCCTAACCTATACTAACTTTTGAGGCAGGTCATGAACATAATGAACTTGTAGCAAAATGGGAAATGATTGAAACACAGAATCAGAAGTGTATGTTGACTGCGGTTGACTGTATTTGACATGGTACTCCGAGAAAGAAACGAACTGAAAATAAGCAATGACAGTTTGCAAGCAAAATGTAAAAAAAAAAAAAAAAATGGAGTTGAGGGAGAGGGCCTAGAAATTCAGAGACTTTTGGCATTGAAGAGGCAACTGCTTATGCTCAAACAAAAGAAAATGAGAAGGACTTTGAGTAAAGATGACTCACTGAAACTGAACATTGTACCTGAACCAAATTAAGGAGTTGTCTTTAGACCCATTGTGAAATTGATGGACAATTTAAAGAACATCTGGGCAAATATCAAATTAAGATGTAGTATTCAGTAAATCTTTTCAGTTGGTTAAGATGGCTCAGGGAAAAGAACCTCAAGGCAGCTTTTCCACCTGTGTCTGATAGTCTGAAGAAGCTGCAGTTAACTCAAGGAGGGCTTGCCGTGGTAGCTCATGAGAACACCAAAGTAAAGAAATATATGTGATATGAAAACTAAGTAATCCAGGTAGCACTAGTAGTAAAGGACCCACCTGCCAATGCAGGAGACATAAGAGATGTGAGTTCGAACCCACTCTAGTATTCTTGCCTGGAGAATCCCAGGGACAGAGGAGCCTGGCAGGTTACAGTCCATGGGTCTCAAAGAGTTGGACATGACTGAAGCGACTTAGCATGCATGCACGTGACAACTAAGACTTGAGCCGTGAGGACTGTGTGTATTGTCATTGGTACATAGAACTGGCTAGAAGTGAAAAGGTAAGAATCTAAGATTTTGAGAAAATCACACACACAAAAAATTACCAACCTAAACTAAAAAATACTTTGATTTTTTGCAACTTAAAATGATCCATAAGCCCTCAAACATCAGCGGTCTGTGAGTGAGCTGAGAAAATGCTATCCTAAGGAAGAATATTTGAACAATATCCAGGAAAAGTAGAAAAACTTCATTGCAAGAAGAGCCAACAGCTGTAGAAAACGATATCATTGAGCCCTTCCCAAGGGATGGGATGCAGGCCCTAATCATGTGGAACATTCCCTGTTCCCAGGGTCAGGCGTTGTTGCAGCACCCACCCAGGGCAGTTTCAGCCCTGTAGCGCTTCATCCTTCCTCCATCCTAGCGCTGCTGCGGCTACCCTACCCCTGTTATGCTGTTGCAGCCTGGGTGTGGGGGACAGACAACGGACCTTATTAGTTTTAGATCTCTGCAATAGGAGACAAGTTGGGACCAAAGTGGATTTGGAGATTTAGTGGCTTGGTTAAACTTTTGGTCTATAATTCCTTATAAAGAGGGCACTTTTTTTTTTTTTTAAATGACCGAAGGAAACTGAACTGTGTGTTGTGGGACAGAACTGCGTAGTCATCAGGGTTGTCCACCAGATATTTCCAGCTCCCCTTCAGGCACATGCTGCTGCTGGTGCTAAGTCTCTTCAGTCGTGTCCAACTCTGTGCGACCCCATAGATGGCAGCCCACCAGGCTCCTCTGTCCCTGGGATTCTCCAGGCAAGAACACTGGAGTGAGTTGCCATTGCCTTCTCCAATGCATGCACGCATGCTAAAGCGCTTCAGTTGTGTCCAACTCTGTGCAACCTTATGGACAGTAGCATATGCGAGGAGAACAATTGCTCTGCACCCTCGAAAGTGGATGTAGTCATATGACCCACCCTAGTCAATTAAATTTGGTCAGTGGTGCTGTGTTTTCTAGGTAAATGCTTTAAGCGCCAGTATGCAATCTGTCCTCTCTATCTGCTTAGGCAGTAGGCAACGCTCCAGACGAAGACCTGAGACCGAGTAGACCTGACGAAGTAGGCAACGAAGTAGGCAGTAGGCAACGCTCCAGACGAAGACCTCAGCAGCCTGAGACCGAGTAGGGATGATGTGAAACAGGGCTTGAAGCTGATCCATGGAAGAAGTTTGATGTGAGCAAGTTCTTGTTAAGCCAGTGAGGTTGCCAGGTTGTTTTCATGCCAGCGCAAAACTTCTCTGACCCTACTGAGACTTATCAAGTGTACAAGGATCAAGACTTGTTCTGATCAAGACTGAACAAGTGTACAAGAAGCTTGGCGATTTCATCCCTGCCTACCTCTCAAGCCACCTCCTAGTCATTCTCTGATACACACATGTACTCTGGCAGTACCGGTGAATGACTTTTAAAATAAAATCACTGCATTGTATGGAACACGGACTGGGAGGAAGAAACTAGAGAATGATAGTCACCCTCACAGGAAAAGACAACCCCCCATGATTATACAAAGGAAAGCACAGAGTCAGAACATGAAAGACTGAGGACCAGAACAAAAGACGTTTAAAGGCAAGGAAAGAGGAAGGACACACCCCATCAGAGAAGCTCTGGAGAAATCAAGGGAGACACACTTCACAACTGAAAAGGTCCGCAGCATCAAACCTGACCGATGAAACGGCGTGAGGACTAACAGGGGACAACTGGATATGACAGCAGGCCTCTGTTGTCTTCCAGAAGAGTTTCAAATGAGGAGAGGACCAACAAAAGGACTCGGGAGATTTGGAGACAAAATGAGGGGGAAGAATGGAGAATCAAAAAGGACTGGCATGAGCTTGCTCCTAGTCACTGCCTGATTCTTTTCCAGAAAGCAAATCATCTTCTCAGGTTGCTCCATCCCCAAGTTCAAAGGATCCAATCCAAGATGTAAGGTCTAGGTTACACTGGGCCTAACCCAGGTGTGTGATGGACAACCTTGGTGCTAAGTCTCTTGTTAGAACCAGAGTGAACTTAAATCTAAGCTACTCCAGGCCTGCACAAGCCCAGATCCTTGGATAAACCTGTCTGCGATGCCGTCTCTGAGAGTAACTTGGTATGGCAGAAGAAGTCAACTTTCATTATGTTTCTTATATCTGCATCTCATTCAGTCCTCATTAGAATCTTCTAGTATATATAGGAAAACCCCCACCGGAAAAATCAGGAAACCAAAGCTCAGATGTTTCAATGATGACCTCAAGGTCAAATTGTTGCAGGTTTTAAGATAACAATATCTTTTTGACTCTAAAGTCCAGGCACATATTGTAACTCTCTCCCTGGTGCAAAAACTTGCCTCTAGAACCCAAGAACTTGCAAGAGACTTATTAATTAACTATTAATGATTCCAAAGGAGTTTATATCTTCACAGCATGATGGAGTCAGCCAAGGCATAATAACAAATGTCTCTTCTTCCTGCCTCAATCTTCACCTTTCCCCTTGCTTGCCTATATTTGATTTCTATTTATAATTCAATTCCAGAGCAATTTATATCACTGCTGGGCCTACTGCAAACACCAAATTAATTGTGACTTGGTAGTTTGGGGTCATATCAGTATAGCCTTTCTCTAAGGGCATGGCTCATGAATGAGGGAGAGTTTATTTTCAAGTGACTAAAAACCAAACTTAAATCAACAAACTCAGAGCCCCTTGAGTATATCACTCAAAAATCTAATAAAAGTACATCCAGGGATCTTCATTAAAAACTGACATTCTTTGAGTGATATTTACTTAATGATATCACCTGACATTCCCTAAGGTAATGTTTTTCTGAAATACCTCTGAGTTCTTCCAAGGCCTAATGGAAATGTTCTGTGCTGCTCACTTCCAAGTTTCTATTTCTAGCCCTGATTCTCACCCAAGATACACTCTGGCCTGCTCCGTGGAGGTCATTTCAAACTCCAGGATGTCCCATTGTCCCCTCAAACTCAACATGCACAGCAATGGATCACCATTTATTCTTTGTGTGGAGAATTTTCTAAAGGATATTTTTGTATCATCTCACCTTGGGAAAAGGGGATAAAAGTTACACTTAATATATTTTAACTTAGAATATTTGGGTCTGAGTAAATTAATTGCTTCGTAGAGATCAGAAAGAACTGGTCATAAAATAATTTCAATTTTTTGTATTACTAAATTTTGTACCCTCCAGCAAGATTTTGAAAATTGAACTAATAATAATGTCATACTTGTTTTTCTGACCACCTTTTAAGTATGTATCAAGTGAGAATTAAAATGCCTCTTGCTGCTGTAGTACTGAGTGAGCAACTACCCTGAGTGTCTTTATGCATGTATGCTTGTATGCACGTGCATGCATTTGTATGTTTGAATACGTGTGCGCTTATGTATGCAGCCCTTGTGTTTGTGTGTGTACATGTGTATTTGTGTCTGTGTGTGCACTGTAAGAAGACTCAACCCGGGTCAAAATGGAACTCTTATAGTTGGGGAACCTCCTACTTGCTCTTCGGCTATAGCTCTGCTCTGCCCCCCCATCATGTCCACCGCCAGCCTCCTGAATCCACAGGAGGACTGTCTTGAATTGAGATCATTCTGTCTTAGAATTGGAGGGATGTAGTAGGGCAAAAGGACTGTGGGAAACAGGTTTTTTTTTTTCTCTATCTACTAGCTTTAAATGAAAACAGATACAGACTTTTTG
Organism: Ovis canadensis; assembly: GCF_042477335.2. Taxonomy (NCBI): domain Eukaryota; kingdom Metazoa; phylum Chordata; class Mammalia; order Artiodactyla; family Bovidae; genus Ovis; species Ovis canadensis. The sequence goes on from NC_091254.1 coordinate 41,464,372, forward strand.
TATTACATAGAACATAAAACTTTTCCCCCATGTCTTAAGAGCTATATTCAATATGGACTTACTGGATGCATATAATGCTTTAAAAAGTGTTGAAAGGCATTTTGAGTTCTGGATATCAAAATGAGACAAAGAAAATGAAGAAAAATATGATCTTGAGTCTATAAGTATAGTAAAAATTTACCCATTTAGGAAATTAAAAATATTTAACAAACTTTATTAAACCAACTTCATCGGAGCTCCATCAGATCAACCCATAGGGATAGGTTGGAGAGGATAAGCTATGTCCTGTTCCAATAACTAATATAGGGACCCTGTGGGACCTTTTTTTTAAGGTAGAGTCCATACACATAGACACACACACACACACACACACACACACAACGCTTTTCCTCCTGTCTCCAGTCATTCTCCTTCCTCTTCTCTCACAAACAATCCATCCCCAATTTCTCTCTGGTTCCTTTGCAACGTCTGTCCTATTGACATTTTCACAGCCTTCCCTTCAGTCTAGACTCATCTGTCATCATTCTGATGATCACAGCTTCCCCCTGATCACCCTGACTGCTGCCCCGACACCAGATTAATCTTACCACAAACTGCATTTCCTTATTCCACCCTGCTGTCAACTCCCTGGTTATCAACAAGCTGGGTGCATTTAAATGATGGCCACTGAATGAGGAGGGGCAGACTGAGAACATTTCTCGGCCTCTTAACTATAGAATGAGGATATTTTAATGGAGAAAGGAGGAATGATGTGTCAGCCTGTCTAGCCTTGTCTGTCAGTCAGCAATCTCCGGAAATACATGCACTCTGCAGACGCTCTCATGGTATATGCCTGTTGTGGTGAGTGTCTTGCCTTCCTCAAAATGCCATAAGCTTTCTGAGGACAGAGACAATGCTTTGAGCTGTGAGTTTATCCTTCACAGTGGCCAGTAGGATGCAAGCCCCCTCTGTGAACTTGGTTACCTAGGGCAAGTCATGCAATTTCTCTGAGCCTCATTCCTCATATGCAGGGAGATCAAGAATACCTGCGTGGTGAGTACCATGGTCGCTGGCACATAGTAGGGGTTGAGTAAACTGTGGTAACTGTGATTCTTTACTGAGCAGAATGCAGCTGCATTGGCTAAAAACCTTTGAAGAAGTGTGATAAGAGCATTTACTGCTCTGACAATCTGCCTGTGAGACAAAGAGGCAGGTGCTAGAGCAATAGAGGCCCTAAAACCAATCGTTATGGCCAGAATCTCATCCAAGACCTGGATTTGGATTGACAAGGCGTGTATGCAAAGCAGCTGGTTTTCAGGAAACCTCTAGTTCTCCACAGAGATCAGCAACACCATCAGCAACCACCAGAAATATCGAAACAGAAAATGAGCTGACTGAAATGAGTTTATCTTGAAGTGCATCTTAATCTTTTCACTCTGGTCTCTCAAACAAGTGCCCTGGGAATTGAACTGCTCTCTATCTCCCATGGAGAAAAGGTGCAAGCTCAGTACCTTGAGATAAACTATCAGTGGTCCAGGAAGGAAGCCAAGTTTTAGTCTCACCTTCCCCCGATTCCTGTGATGCTGAAGACCGGTGTTTGATCCCTGGGTTGGGAAAATCCCCTGGAGAAGGGAAAGGCTACCCACTCCAGTATTCTGACCTGGAGAATTCCATGGACTGTATAGTCCATGGGGAAGCAAAGATTCAGACATGACTGAGCGACTTTCACTTCACTTCACTTCTCCCCTTTTAAAGGTCATTTAAAAGTTCTTGTTTCTCTGCTGCCACTAGATGGTACTAGCCAGCTGCTTGTCATCTTTTTCATTTTGTTGTGTTTACTGCCTCTGAGCACTAAATTGAGAGACTGATGACAACAACATGCTTTACAGAAAGGGGACTTAAGAGTGTCCTTGGTCAGCCACTGGAAAGTCACTAAAGGTGCCATTTCTGAGCCGTGTCAGCACTTCTCTTCAGCCTTTATTTACATAAAGTCCTTCTTTGTCCTATCCTGGATAATGGAAATATTTAGTCATCACACGGATGATTCACGCCTATTTGCCCCTGTGTCTGGGGCCTTAGGAAGGCCTGGGAGAGATGCGGGCACAGTGACCTTGAACTGCAGGCAGACAGTGCAAACTAGCTCTGCCACTTCTCTCAGGAGCCCTGCCCTGCTGTCTCTTTGTTTAGAATATCTCATTCTTCCTGCTTCAGACTCCTACCACGTCCCCAGTGCCCTCCATTTTCAATACACACACGTGGACCTTCTTCTTTCTTTTTTTATGGAAGGAAAAGATGGCAGTGGCTAATGAAATAAGTCATGGATGCTACTAGAAGAAAGTGAAGAATGTGACCTTGACATCTGATTCCTTTCTTCCCTAAGCTGGTCTAAGAGAGTTGAGTAGACCCCTTCCCAACCCCCTAAGCTCTTTAATACTCTGTGGTTGTTCAGTTACTATGTCATGTTTGACTTTTTGCAACCCTGTGGGCTGTAGAATACTGCATGCCAGGCTCCTCTGTCTTCCACTATCTTTCAGAGTTTGCTCAAATTCATGTCCATTGAGCCAATAATGCTATCTAACCATTTCATCCTCTGCTGCCCCCATCTCCTTTTGCCTTCTTTAAAACACTAGATGCCACTAAAGGCCATTATCACCTGGATGACTGGATTGTAGGGACTGGGGAAGGGGATCCCAGTACTTGTTGTAATCTACAGTTAGGCTATGAGCACAAATAGAGAAACATGGGGGATATTATGCTAACCTAAGATTAGTCAGGAATAATCTTTTCAGGATGGATATCTCCAAGAGATTGCAGGGTTCATGCAAAATATTTCAACTGAAGCAGTATTCACCTATGATCTGGACATTTTAATTCCAACACAACCTCTACTGAGCTTCAGAATATCTGAATAATTCCTCAATCTTTCTGAGTCTCAATTTCCATATCTGGAAAAAAAATCTTTCTTTTTTGTATGATTGTTAAAAGAGAAAAATAAAAGAAAAATTGTTAAGAGAGAAATAAAGTTTGTAAGATTGTTAAAGAGACAGAGAAATAAAGTCTGTAAAGCTCATAGCATTTAGCAAGACTTTTCCCAAAGGTTCCTCCCTCCTCTCAGTGGCTACAATGGAAGATGGCCCCCCACCCCTTACCAGCATCACTCCAGCTCTCTCTAGGCTGGAGTCTGAGTTCCCAGGAACTGGTCCCCAACCTGTGGAATTAAGTAAGAGGTAGGGGAATCTTGAATCTCAAACCTCTGCTTTCACTTCTCATAACAACAGCAGTGGGTTCCACACCTGTCTATATGCCCCATTTGGCTTGAGAAGGGGAGCCAACAAATCTCAGGAGAGGTTACCATCTCTGAGACAGCTGCCTATTTCTATTTGTTTTCGTAAGAAGTATTTCATTTTCTTAAACAAGAGTTTTCTTTTGAAAAGAGAAACAATTTTGCTTCTTCTTTTGTGTGTGTGTGTGTGTGTTTTAATTCGCAGAAGAATTTCTTACAGGCCAGTGTGGCAAATCAAAGGGACAACGTGAAATGATGGTGTAATCTTTCCTTTCTCAGTTGAAGGACAGTATAGTGAAATTAACAGGTTTGAATATGAAGACTTGTACAGAAACACAGCACAATGTTAAGCTAACATATAAAATATTTCTCTCTGGGTATGGAGAACGAAAGGCTTAAACAGCAATAATCTGAGCTATGCTGTTGTTTCTGTTCAGTTGCTCAGTCCTGTTGACTGTTTGCGACCCCAAACTCCAGCATGCCAGGTTTCTCTGTCCTCCACTATGTCCCAAAGGAGTTTGCTCAAATTCATGTCCATTGAATTGGTGATGCTATCTAACCACACATGGAGGAAAGGACTGCTGAAGTTTTATTTCCTTGAGTAAAAGCTGTTCAAGAGCAACTTGCAAGCAAGAAGCTGGAGTGGGTAGTTTCTCATGTTAGAGCAATATTTACAAGGAATCTTCCAGTTATCATTAAAAATTTCAGGCACCTCAAAGCAGTCACAGTTAAAGGTGCACAAAAGTAAAAGAAAGCTAAGTGGAGGAGGAGGGGAGCCTACACAGGCAGAAAGAACAAAGAATAACATCTCTTGTACTACAATTTCTGATTTGTAATTTCAAAGGATCCTAGACCTTTAGAAAGTTTAATTTTAACACTTCAAAGTTAGAATGAAAACTGTGGTGTATTTGGTAGTGGATAACTGCAGCACTGTGATGGGAATGATTCCAAAAAAACATCTGGGGCTCTGGGTGAAAGAGAGCTTGGATGGATTAGTGATGCCTGGGTGCTGCAGGCAGGAAGGATAACCTGGTTCTGGGCCTCTCAAGCATACAATACTTCATGCGTAGGGCAATTAGGATATGCAACACATTAATAATTATCTGATTATATGATAGAACTTTGTTTTTCATAACCCTAGGGCCTGACAAAGAATCAGCGAATCTATTTGTAAGAATGAAAATAAATACTCCTGGATACTAGGAAATCAATGGAGTGAGAAGCATCAGAAATCTGCCACCTCACCTTGACAACAATTGCACTGCAGAATCTGTCACATTTTAAAGCAAGACAGAAAAGCATAAACATAAAACTTTTTCTTTGCCTTTTGGCCTCTTCCCTTCCCTCTAATGTGCACTGGGCATCTGCATTATGTGTTAACCAGACTCCCCAAAGAGCAGAAATACCCACTGAACCATAAAGATCAATTTTTCTCCTTCTAGTGCCAGCCATGTAACTCCTTAAAAGACAGCATTTCTTTCTCAGTCCTGAAGGATTCATGATGACCCACCACTTGCCTTGTACTGTAGACATCTTTGGTGATCTTAATATACAATGCTAAGAAATCATTTCCCTTAAAGATAGAGATTAGTGCAGAACAGACTAGTCATATGACCTTGGGAGATATCTGGCTACACCTAATGGAAGTTCTTAGCTTAAATATTTAGAACCTTATTAATGTTACTATGTTACTTGTACTTTGCCTATTTTACAAGACTATTTCTTGCATTACCAAACATGTGACTGAGCCTCAAGTAAAATTAATGATGATTAAGTGACTTGAAATGATTGACCAGATATAATATTCATATGAGATCAATGATCGTATTAATATAACTCTAGATATGGGAAGAAGCAACAAGAAGGGACCATTCTCTGGACTATAACAAATTAACATGACAGGTGGTCCAGAGGTTTTGATTACTGTTAACAAGCTCTAATCCAGAAAGAGCGCATTGAAGAGTCTATCAATTAAATCCTTTCCTGACCTGGGAATAGGACTGAATCTCTGGGCGGAGAGAATGTGGGAGTTATTCTGCAGCATTTTTTTTTAAATTGGAGGATAATTGCTTTACAATATTGTGTTGGTTTTTGTCATACATCAGCATGAATCAGCTGTAGGTATACATATGTCCCCTCCCTCCTGAACCTCCCTCCCACCTCTCACCCCATCCCACCCCTCTAGGTTGTCACAGAGCACCAGGTTTGAGCTCTCAATAAATCACACCAGCTATCTATTTTACATATGGTGATGTGTATGTTTCAATGCTACTCTCTCAATTTGTGCCCCCTCTCCTTTCCCCACTGTGGCCAAAAGTCTGTTCTCTAGGTCTGCATCTCCACAGCTGCCCTGCAAATAGGTTCATCAGGACCAGCTTTCTAGATCCCATTTATCTGTGTTCATATGTGATATTTGTTTTTATCTTTCTGACTTACTTCACTCTGTGTAATATTGGCTCTAGTTTCATCTACCTCATTAGAACTGACTCAAATGTGCTCCGTTTTATGGCTGAGTAACATTCCATTGTATACATGTCCATTCATCTGTAGATGGGCATCTAGATTGCTTCCATGTCCTAGCTATTGTAAACAGTATTCTGCACAATTCTTTTAGTACAACTTTTCTGTAAGCTTGGAATTATTTCAAAATAAAGAGGAATAAAAGGAAGTTGCTATCACAAAAATAAACAAATGAATGAATAAATATTTGTCTCAGTTTGGGTTCCACCCAAAACAGAGCCAGAAACAATGACCTGGGTGGAGTATTGATCTGAGGCCTGATGTCAGGATTGTAGGATCTGAGGAGAGAGGGAAAAGTGAGTGACACAGGAAAGGAGGAAAGCCAATATGATTGTGTTCATCAAGTTTGCTGTTGTAGATAATCTGAGCTTGACTTTGCAGATTTCTATCCGTTTTTATGAAGAAATATGTCAATTCCTTTTAACAGTGTTTTGTATAGAATGTCTCTCAGACCATCTAAAGAGAGGCAGAGGGCATGTGGGAAGCAGAGAATGTGAGAGGAAGGGAAAAGCTTTCATTCACTGACTCTCGTCTCCTATCAGTGGAGAGTTTTCCAGAACATTCCTTTCAGATCTTCAGGAGAAGAGCTTGGGGCAGAAAAAGGAAAGGATGAGCACAGAGTCAGAGGCGGCATGCTGGCAGCTTGAGAAAAGCCAAGCTCGGAGCTGATGTCAGAGGTGGGAAGAGACATCAGCTATACTCACCCAAGAGTTCTGTCTAAACACATATAAATAGTAATCAAACAGTGGTCATGCACCAGGGAAACTTTGCCCAGGGTGTTGGGGATTCCAGGAGGAGGCACTTAAGTCAGCTTGGCAGTGGGAGTAGGCTGGGATGTCAGAGAAAGCTGGGATTTAAGTACTAACTAGGATTTGGCCAGAGAAAGAGGAGAAAAGGACATCCCAGCAGAGACACACTGGAGGAAAAGCAGTGCTGAGGCAAGAAACAGCAGTATGTGCTGTGGAGATCCACTCAGAACTTCAGAGGTGGTACAGATTCTTTAAGCTAAAGACATCTGAGAGTCAGCAGATGCAGGGGAAAGCCTCCCAGCTTCCCTTATCAGACAAAAAGCAGAAACTTCTCACAAACAAGGACTGACAAAATTTCTCTCTTTGAGGAGGCGTCACCTCCCAGGAGAGAAACCAAGAGTAAACCTACCATAAATCCCTTCTCTTTGGGGAATTTCATGGCCCCAAAGAAGATGGAAAAATCATACCTTCCTAGACAAACATTATCACAAAGTTCTTATCTCTAATTTGTTCTTCTAAATGAAAGCAGCTCCTTCGCCCTTTCACTATTTGCCTATCTCTGTTTCCTCTAACCTTAGAAGAACCTAATTACAGAAATGAGATCGCCAGGTATTCAGACTTAGTTTGTTAAGTAGTTTAACAAAACTTCTGACTTGCGCTCCACTCAGTGCACCCAGTCTCATGCCTAACCTTTTCGTTTTTCCTTAAAGAAGTATAAATGAAGAATAAGTAATTAATAAATGACCAAATCTCTCCCCTAGCTTCCCCTTTAGTAATGGGTATTGATTTTCAAGCAGCAAGAAGCTGGACCAGTAACATAAACACCCGGTTTTCTTTCCTAATGAAACCTTTTTTTTTTTTTTATGAAATTTATTTCTCCCCTCCTCTTTCTCCTGTCAAGTATGTATTAGTAAGTCTTCAGCTTTAACCATTTAACTAGCTAGTTTCTTATTTTTTAGCTTTCATGTGCATATGAATAAACTTTTTCTTCTGTTAATATGTCTTTTGTCAGTTTAATTCACAGATGCCAGGCACTGAACCTAAGAATAGAGGGAAAAGATTTTTCTTCCTAACAAACTGTATGTGGACATGTGTGTGTGTGTGTGTGTGTGTGTGTGTGTTAGAGATAGCAGCAAGTAGATTGAATGTATTAACCACGAAGAAATAAGAGATAAGGTTTGAGAAATAGGAAGCAGGAGCATTGTTCCTTACAGGGAGGACAATTGCCAACTAAAGAAATATTGTTGCTCAGTTGTGTCTGACTCTTTTGACCCCAGAGTCTGTAGCCTGCCAGGCTCCTCTGTCCATGGATTCTTTTACTGTTGAGCCATGAGAGAAGCCCTATATACATATGTATATGTATCAAGTTGATCCTTGAACAACACAGATTTGAACTTCAAAGGTCCACTTATCTGTGAGTTATTATATATATAAACTTCCCTGGTGGCTCAGCAGTAAAAGAATCTGCCTGCTGTGCAGGAGATACTTAGCATGCACACACGTGTGTATATATATAACGGCTGCCCTGGTAGCGCAGACAGTAAAGAATCCGCCTACTACGTTGGGTTGGGAAGATCCCATGGAGAAGGGAATGGCAACCCATTTGAGTAATCTTGCCTGGAGAAACCCATGAACAGAGGAGCCTAGCAGGGGTAGCTAGGAGTTGGACATGGCTGAGCAACTAACACGTTCACTTCATATATATATATATATACATACACATATATATATATGTATATGTATATAAAATGTATATATATATGTGTATATAAAATAACTCACAGAAAAGTGGACCCTTGATGTTCTAAGCTGTGTTGTTCAAGGGACAACTGTGATAAAATTTCCAACCCTCAAAATTCCCTCTCCCTCTTTCCTATCAATTCGTAATCCAATCCCTGGTAACAACTGAACTGATTTCTGCCCTTATACTTTTCCTTTTTCAGAATATCATATAAATGGAATCATACAGTATGCAACAGTCTTTTGTGCTGGATTTGATGTTAAGTTTTTGGGCCTCAATCTTGCTATTACTGATATCAGCAGATTTTTCCTTTAATTGCTGTCTGTGTGGCATTACATTATGGATATACCACAACTTTTATATTCGTTTACCAGTGGATAGACATTTGGATGGGTTCCAGTGTGGAGCTTTATGAATAAATCTGATATTAATGTTTACCCACTGGTCTTTATGGATGAGCCACTTTTGATGTTTTGATGTTTTTCTAACTTCACAGTTAATGTCCCAAGCAGTGAAACAGTAAGGTTCTGCAAGTCCCTGGGGGTATAGGAGGTCTCAGGAATTGAGGAAGTTCAGCTCGAATGGTTTTAACCGGCTATATCACTCTAAATTCTCCCCTTCATCCCCATCCGGCTTTGGTATTCCATTTAGTTTCAAATGCAGTTTTCTGATCTGACTCACATCTTAATTCCAGGCAGTTGTTAGAAATTACATTGGTTGCAAAATGGCAGGAAGAAAAGATCAAATCTCTTTTGGATTTAAATTTGGAATGAAATGGGACTTTTGTTTAAATTCAATAGAAGCAGTTAACAAAGGAATGAAGACCTTAAAGATGTTTCATTAAAATTACCCACAGTGCTACTCTGAATGATTCATGATTTTGAGCATTTAAATGAGTCATATTCACCCAAGCGTCTAAACTAATCTCTATTGTAAATGAGGTACATAGGGAAATTGTATTAACTGTTTAAGCACCATGCAAATTCTCCCCAGCTCAGTTTCTATCTCCTTCAAGAAAGAGCTTCCCTTATGGCTCAGCTGGTAAACAATCCGCACGCGATGCGGGAGACCTGGGTTCAATCTCTGGGTTGGGAAGATCCCCTGGAGAAGGGAAAGGCTACCCACTCCAGTATTCTGGTCTGGAGAATTTCATGGACTGTATAGTTCATGGGGTCGCAAAGAGGTGGACACGACTGAGCGACTTTCACTTCACTTCAAGAAGGAAGCTCATTATAAGCATACAGTGTGTGCCTGCGTGGGTGCTCTGTTGCCCATTTGTTTGTGACCCTATGGACTATATGTGGCCTGCCAGGCTTCTCTGTCTGTGAGATTTCCCCAGCAAGAATACTGGAGTGGGTTGTCATTTATTTCCTTCTCCAGGAAATCTTCCCAGTCCCAGGGATCAAACTGGCATCTCCTGCATTAGCAGATGGATTATTTGCCACTGAGCTACTTGGGAAGCCCATATAATGTGTGCTTTTCATTTAATTCATTGTGTGTGTGTGTGTGTGCACATGCGTGTGCACATGTGTGTGGAATTTATGTTATGTGATTTAATCTCCAAAAGGTTACATGTCACAGAGAGCACTAGGAAAAAAAAAAAGCCTCATAGAGATTATCTTATTCTTTATGATTAAATAGTCATGAAGCATCGGGAAGCAGCTACCATTTGTTGAGTGACAGCTATAATATACAGTAAAGTATAGCAATGTATACAATAAAGGTGGTATAAAGTAGTGTTAAAGAGACAGAATCTGGAATTTGACATGATTGGATTCTAATTCTGCCTTAGTCACTTTCCATTTATATGATCATAAATAAGTTTCTTAATCTCTTAGAAATTTTTAAAATGTTAATAAGTGTCACAGTATCTCCATAACAACATTACCAAAAGAACAAATGAATTATATAAATATATATTTACACACACACATATATATATGTCTAATACCTCATAAGCTCTCAAAAGTAGGAACTGTGTTGTCTCTTTTTATATAGACAATGGAGGCTCAGAGAGGTGGATTAATTTATTGAAGATCACATGTAAGTGGCTGAATCAGGTTATGAATCACAAGACAATCACTCCATACTTTATCTTATATGTCTTTACTCACCCCTGTAGAACTTGGTACTCTTCAGTACTTAGATAAATTTTGTTAAATTAGTTGAGGGCAGAGATAATGTCAGTAATCAGAAAGGGCTCTCTCTGTGCACCTTACTGTCTAGAAGGCTGGGTTAAGCCTTCAACTCCATCTCCTGAGAAAGTCCAAATCAAACTGAGATTTTTCAAGCAATTCTAGAAGGACCATACACCCACAGCCACCTCTGCTCCTCGATCTCTGACTGCACATCTGATCTTGGTCTCATACGTATAGATGGAAATGAGACACTGAGCTTCTTCATTTCCTCACTGACCTTCATTAAACTAAAGTCCAGGAAGCCACTCAGGTCTCAGAGTTGGTTTGAAGATTATTTTAAACTGAAGACATTTGAGGTACAGCAGATGCAAAAAGAAGCTTTGTCAGGGCTTCTCTTATCTGACTAAAGGGAGAATCTTCCTGAAGGTTGCCATGCGTCCCCTCCCCAGTAAGGACATAACTACTCACACTGGGATAGAGAGGCTGCATAAACATTATCACCAGCTGTCATACCTTCCATAAAGGTGCATTTGTCTTTCTGAAAGCCTATTTGTTTTTCCACAGAAGCTGTTTCTCTTCATTCTCTCTCTCCTATTAAGTCTCTCTCCTATTAATTCTCTCTCTCCTATAAACCCTTATTTCCATCTCTTCAAGCAGCCTCTTAATCTGAATGTTCTCAATATACATAATAAACTTTTCTCCTGGTAATATGTCTACTGCCAGTTAGTTTGCATCTTCCACCCTCACCCCAGTAACTGGAATTAAGTTGGTAGAGGGAAAATTTTTCTACCCCAAAATATCACTTATATGTGGAATCTGAAAAAAAAAAAGAAAGTACAAATGAACTTATTTACAAAACAGAAATAGTTCTAAGGTATAGTTCGGGCCAAGGCAGAAAAAGGAAAGACGGCCTCAACAGAAGTAGGTTACCTTAATTCAGGCAAGGAGGGGCGACAGTCGGCCTAACAACCAGGCTGAGCACGGAGAGGGATCAGGGAGGCTACATATTTATAGGGAGATTTGTGGAAGCAATAAAGGAAATGTTAATCAGTAGGGATGTTTTGTGTATTCTTTAGTTGAGATGGCATTTGTAGTTGTGCAGGGTGTGATAAGTCTTCTAGGCAGGTGTAGGGGGTGGAAGGTTTCCAGACAGGGGGTGATAAATCCCAGATAGATGCAACCAGCCTGGAGCATCATCAGGACAGGACCTAAAGTTCTGTTTTCTCCGAAGTTAGATGATTCAGCAAGGGCCTTTGAGACTATTGTTTTCTTTTCTAGGCCCAAAAGACTCCTTCAATAGTCACAGATGTAAAAACAAACTTATGGTTACCAGAGAGGAGAGGAGAGGAGAGGAGAGGATAATTTGAGAGATTGGGATTGACATATGTATACTCAGTTTAGTTCAGTAGCTCAGCCGTGTTCAACTCTTTGAGACCCCATAAACTGCAGCACGCCATGACTCCGTGTGCATCATCAACTCCCGGAGTTCACTCAGACTCATGTCCATTGAGTCAGTGATGCCATCCAGCCATCTCATCCTCTGTCGTCCCCTTCTCCTCCTGCCCCCAATCCCTCCCAGCATCAGAGTCTTTTCCAATGAATCAACTCTTCGCATCAGGTGGCCAAAGTATTGGAGTTTCAGCCTCAGCATCAGTCCTTCCAATGAACACCCAGGACTGATCTCCTTTAGGATGGACTGGTTGGATATCCTTGCAGACCAAGGGACTCTCAAGAGTCTTCTCCAACACCACAGTTCAAAAGCATCAATTCTTCAGCGCTCAGCTTTCTTCACAGTCCAACTCTCCCATACATACATGACCACTGGAAAAACCACAGCCTTGATTAGACGGACCTCTGTTGGCAAAGTAATGTCTCTGCTTTTGAATATGCTATCTAGGTTGGTCATAACTTTCCTTCCAAGGAGTAAGTATCTTTTAATTTCATGGCTGCAGTCACCATCTGCAGTGATTCTGGAGCCCCCCAAAATAAAGTCTGCCACTGTTTCCACTGTTTCCCCATCTATTTCCCATGAAGTGATGGGACCAGATGCCATGATCTTCGTTTTCTGAATGTTGGGCTTTAAGCCAACTTTTTCGCTCTCCTCTTTCGCTTTCATCAAGAGGCTTTTTAGTTCCTCTTCACTTTCTGCCATAAGGGTGGTGTCATCTGCATATCTGATGTTATTGATATTTATCCCAGCAATCTTGATTCCAGCTTGTGCTTCTTCCAGCCCAGTGTTTCTCATGATGTACTCTGCACAGACGTTAAATAAGCAGGGTGACAATATACAGCCTTGATGTACTCGTTTTCCAATTTGAACCAGTCTTTTGTTCCATGTCCAGTTCTAACTGTTGCTTCCTGACCTGCATATAGGTTTCTCAGGAGGCAGGTCAGGTGGTCTGGTATTCCCATCTCTTTCAGAATTTTCCAGTTTGTTGTGATCCACACAGTCAAAGGCTTTGGCATAGTCAATAAAACAGAAATAGATGCTTTTCAGGAACTCTCTTGCTTTTTCCATGAGCCAGTGGATGTTGGCAATTTGATCTCTGGTTCCTCTCCTTTCCCTAAAACAAGCTTGAACATCTGGAAGTTAATGGTTCACGTATTGCTGAAGCCTGGCTTGAGGAATTTTGAGCATTACTTTACCAGAGTGTGAGATGAGTGCAAATGTACAGTAGTTTGAGCATTCTTTGGCATTGCCTTTCTTTGGGATTGGAATGAAAACTGACCTTTTCCAGTCCTGTGGCCACTGCTGAGTTTTCCAAATTTGCTGGCTTATTGAGTGCAGCACTTTCACAGCATCATCTTTCAGGATTTGAAATAGCTCAGCTGGAATTCCATCACCTCCACTAGCTTACTACTATACATAAAATAGACCACTAATAAGGACCTGCTAGGGAACTCTATTCAATATTCTGTAATGACCTGTATGGGAAAAGAATCTAAATATGAATGGATATATGTAGATGTATAACTGATTCACTTTGCTGCACAGCAAAAACTAATGCTGCTAAGTCACTTTAGTCATGTCCTACTCTGTGTGACCCCATAGACGGCAGCCCACCAGGCTCCCCCATCCCTAGGATTCTCCAGGTAAGAACACTGGAGTGGGTTACCATTTCCTTCTCCAACGCATGAAAGTGAAAAGTGAAAGTGAAGTTGCTCAGTCGTGTCCCCATGGAATGCAGCCTGCCAGGCCCCTCCATCCAAGGGATTTTCCAGGCAAGAATGGGGTGCCATTGCCTTCCCCTGTAAATAAACTACACTCCAATAAAAAAAAATTAAATAAAAAAAATCCTGTAACTTCACACATGTGAAATACTGAGAGCTAGGAAGTAACAGGGAGGGTTGACTTTCAACTACTCTACCATAAGATAAGTTACCCTAAGTGAAGATTTTTCCAATCAAAGCCATCAAGGAGCCTAGCAGACAAGATTCGTCCTTTATAGTAAGCACTCTCTTTCAAAGGTAACTGTGGTTGTAAATAATGTTTTATGTTAAACACAGGTACTGTGCTGGTCTTGGGCAGACATATTCCACTGGGTTTTATTGCTCTCTACTCAACATGGCATAAGAAGCAATTGTTTTAAGGGACTAAAAAAGTTAATATTTTCATATTGTTTGTTTGATTTTGGGATATATTACATGCTAGAGTGATATTTTCATACTGAAGAATTTGTGAAGAATTCTCTGAATATCTTTCTTTCCAAAACTGAGAGTTTGCAGTATCTCATATCCTGACTTTCAACACTTCTATCTTCACAATTACCACCTTGATCTAAGCCACCAGTATCTGTCATCTAGGCTACTGCAGTAGCCTCATAACTGGCTTCTGTGTATCCACACAGCAATCAGTGATGTTCTAGAGATATAAGCCAGATTATATCACTCCCATTGCTTAAACTCTAAATTTGTCAATAGCTTTAAAATCTTCCTCTTCAGCCCTATCCCCTACCATTGTTTCTTCCTCCATCACCCGTTCCAGCCACTCTGACTCTTCCTATCACATGTCTAGATCCTTAGACTCTATACTGGCTGCCCCTCTGCCCAGAATGCTCTTCCCCTAGAGCACGCGACTCATTTCTTCTTGACAATCATATCCTAGATCTAATGCACTTCCTTCTAGAGTCCCCCCTAGATCAGTCACTCTCCCATGACACCCAGTTTTATTTTCTTCAAAGTACTTCTCTCAAGATGAAAGAATCTTATCATTAATTTGGGCAGTTATTGTTGTCTTTCACACTAGAATATAAACTCCTTGAGATCAAGTAGCTGGTCTGTTTTATTCACCTCTGTATTCTTAATATCAGCACCTAGGACGTAATAGGTATTCCACAAGTATCTGTTGAATTAGTGACTGAATGGCCTCTCTTCTCCATTCATACAGCCATGGTCTATCCCACACAGCCTTCCATCAGGCTATTGCATCAGTTTCTCACCTCCTTAGCAACAGGCTTTGTCTCTTGATCTATTGTCATCTTTGTGTGTTTCACATACAGAAGACCTATTGATTCTACTGCCCTCTTTAAAGACTTCTACTTACTTCCCATTGCCTGCCAAAATAAAAATAAAAAGGAAGGAAGGAAGAGAGAAAGAAAACAGGGGAAAACTCTTTAGGTAAGCTTACAAGGACTTCTGTGATCTGGATCCTGCCTACCTGTTGAGGCTTCTGTCCAATACCCCACATGATGCCCAGGAACTCTATGATTGAGTGAAACTGAGCATCTCACTAACTAACAAATAGAATAAAAATAAAAGTGGTTAAGTATGCTTCAAGTCACAGATACTGCATTCTTTCCACTTTATCATATGTGCTTTTTTCTCCCTTTCATTCTAGTGTTCAAGCCACTCCTCATTCTCCACAAAACCTCCAACTCCTCCCATGACCCCCAGCCTCTCTCAGAATAATTCATGTTTTCCAGCAGTTTCCATCCAGTTTTATGTTCTAAATAACCTCTTCTATTTAGACATCAGAATGTCTGGAAGAGCAGTTCTGGCTGGGGCTGGATCCCACACCAGGCAGAACACGACCGAGCCTAAGAAGCCCTTGACTCACAGCTTCTCATCTTGTTAAGCCAGCTTCCCCACTGAATTAATTTCATTAATTTAAAATCCAACCCAGTGAATTTATAATAAGCAATATGAGCCACATGATTCCTAAAGGTACTCTTTTAGCCTGAAATAGTTAATGTGGCTTGTAGATTGACCACGAGGGAGCAACTACGAGCTTCGGGTCCTATTCATAAGGCCATTAGGGATTCTAGCAAGTGTTTGGAGCTACAAATAAATGAGTTTCCTGCTAAGTGGGCCATCTGGGATTGTCCCCAGGAAGCTTCTAAAAGTCAATATAGTCTCTTGATGAAACAGATTCTGTATTTCTAACACCAGCTGCCAGGCTCTCACTAGATCTCCAAGGGTAGCCCCAAATAACACAGACCACAAGTTGACAAGCTTCAGTGTCAGGAGAACAATAAACTTTACCTAAAACAACTGCATTTTTCTTGACCAACAAAGCTTCTGACCTTCCTCCTGAGTAGAAAGTCTCAGAAGACACTGAGACGTGCACAACGGATCTTTAATTCTTCCTCAAGGTAATGCTTCTTCCAACTTGATTAGTTAACTGTGGCCTCTTATCCCTCCCCCATATACCTAAAATATGGGGAAAATATATTAACTTGATCCAAATACCTGGTGATTCTTAATTGCTTCAGTTCCACTTGCCACCATTTCTTGCAAAAACAACGGTATTTGTTTCTTCTGGCATAGAGATATGCAAACGAAGCCCTTCAGAATTCTGGTTATTTGGTCATAGAGTAATCTTATCTTCTTTGTACTATCTACAACTGATTTGCAGTCTTATTTTGATGATCTGCATTAGATTTGTCTGGATGGCCACCTGTAGACCAAATTTCCGCAGCTAAAGGACTGTCATGAATCACTGAAACTATCTGGACAATTTTAGACCAAATGCTTATATCTAAGCAGCAGATAACTACATCATTCCTGAATTTCTCTGTAGTTACCCATAAAATTGACAGACATAATAAAATAGTTGTTGTTTAAGCCATTATGCTTTGGGTAGTTTGGTAGATAGCAATAGACAACTGTAGCAAGGAGGTTATGTGGTATTTTCTAGAACTAGAGCCTCTTCACAGCCAAGCTAGAAGAAAGACAAGATTTCTAACCTGCAGTTCCTGAGCCAGGTTTAAACAGAAATACTGACATTACTCACCATAGTGCTTCAAAAGCAAGAATTCATTTGTGTCCTCGTTACAGCACACACTGATCACTGAGAAAGGTTTTCTTATCTCTCCTTGCTATTCTTTGGAACTTTGCATTAGTGGGTATATCTTTCCTTTTCTCCTTTGCCTTTAGCTTCTCTTCTTTTCTCAGCTATTTGTAAGGCCTCCTCAGACAACCATTTTGCCTTTTGGCATTTCTTTTTCTTGGGGATGATCTTGATCACTGCCTCCTGTACAATGTCACAATCCTCTGTCCATAGTTCTTCAGGCAATCTGTCTATCAGATCTAACCCCTTGAATCTATTTGTCACTTCCACTGTATAACTGTAAGGGATTTGATTTAGGTCATGCAAGAATGGTCTAGTGGTTTTCTCTACTTTCTTCAATTTCAGTCTGAATTTGGCAATAAGGAGTTCATGATCTGAGCCAGTCAGCTCTCGGTCTTGTTTTTGCTGACTGTGTAGATCTTCTCCATCTTTGGCTGCAAAGAATATAATCAATCTGATTTCAGTGTTGACCATCTGGTGATGTCCATGTGTAGAATCTTCTCTTGTTGTTGTTGGAAGAGGGTGTTTGCTATGACCAGTGCGTTCTCTTGGCAAAACCCTGTTAGCCTTTGACCTGCTTCATTTTGTACTCCCAGGCCAAATTTGCCTGTCACTCCAGGTATCTCTTAACTTCCTACTTTTGCATTCCAATCCCCTATAATGAAAAGGACATCTTTTCTGGGTGTTAGTTCTAGAAGGTCTTGTAGGTCTTCATAGAACCATTCAACTTCAGCTTCTTCAGTATTACTGGTCGGGGCATAGACTTGGATTACTGTGATATTGAATAGTTTGCCTTGGAAACAAATAGATATCATTCTGTCATTTTTGAGATTGCACCCAAGTACTGCCTTTCAGACTCTTTTGTTGACTATGATGGCTACTCCATTTCTTCTAAGGGATGCATTCCCACAGTAGTAGATATATAATGGTCATCTGAGTTAAATTCGCCCATTCCAGTCCATCTTAGTTCACTGATTCCTAAAATGTCGATGTTCACTCTTGCCATCTCCTATTCAACCCCTTTCAATTTGCCTTGATTCATGGACCTAACATTCCAGGGCCTATGCAATGTTGCTCTCTTTTTTTGGATTTTACTTCCATCACCAGTCACATCTACAACTGGGTGTTTTTGCTTTGGCTCTGTCTCTTCATTCTTTCTGGAGTTATTTCTCCACTGATCTCCCATATCATATTGGGACTAGAGATCTCTTCAAGGTTAGAGAAACCAAGGGGACATTTCATGCAAAGATAGGCACAATAAAGGACAGAAATGGCACGGACCTAACAGAGGCAGAAGATATTAAGAAGAGGTGGCAAGAATACACAGAACTATACAAAAAAGACATGACCCAGATAACCACGACAGTGTGATCACTCACCTAGAGCCAGACATCCTGGAATGCAAAGTCAAGTGAGCCTTAGGAAGCATCACTACGAACAAAGCTAGTGGAGGTGATGGAATTTCAGTTGAGCTATTTCAAATCCTGAAAGATGATACTATGAAAGTGCTTCACTCAATATGCCAGCAAATTTGGAAAACTCAGCAGTCGCCACAGGACTGGAAAAGGTCAGTTTTCATTCCAATCCCAAAGAAAGACAATACCAAAGAATGCACAATTGCACTCATCACACATGCTAGCAAAGTAATGCTCAAAATTCTTCACACCAGGCTTCAACAGTACATGTAATGTGAACTTCTGGATGTTAAAGCTGGATTTAGAAAAGGCAGAGGAACCAGGAATCAAATTGCCAACATCCGTTGAATCATCAAAAAAGCAAGAGAGTTCCAACAAAACACCTACCTCTGCTTTCTTGACTACATCAAAGACTTTGACTGTGTGGATCACAACAAACTGTGGAAAATTCTTCAAGAGATGGGAATACCAGACCACCTTACCTTCCTCCTGAGAAATCTATATGCAGGTCAAGAGGCAACAGTTAGAACTGGACATGGAAGAACAGACTGGTTCCAAATAGGAAAAGGAGTATGTCAAGGCTGTATATTGTCACCCTTCCTATTTAACTTATATGCAGAGTACATCATGTGAAACACCAGGCTGGATGAAGCACAAGCTGGAATCAAGATTGCCAGGAGAAATATCAATCACTTCAGATATTCAGATGACACCACCTTTATGGCAGAAAGTGAAGAAGAACTAAAGAGCCTCTTGATGAAAGTGAAAGAGGAGAGCGCAAAAGTTGGCTTAAAACTCAACATTCAGAAAACTAAGATCGTGGCATCTGGTTCCATCACTTCATGGCAAATAGATGGGGAAACAATGGAAACAGAGAGAGACTTTATTTTGGGGGGCTCCAAAATCACTGCAGATGGTGACTGTAGCCAAGAAATTAAAAGATGCTTGCTCCTTGGAGAAAAGCTATGACCAACCTAGATAGCATATTAAAAAGCAGAGACATTACTTTGCTGACAAAGGTCCAACTAGTCAAAGCTATGGTTTTTCCAGTAGTCATGTATGGATGTGAAAGCTGGAGTATAAAGAAAGTTGAGTGTTAAAGAATTGATACTTTTGAACTGTGGTGTTGAAGATTCTTGAGAGTCTCTTGGACTGCAAGGAGATCCAACAAGTCGATCCTAAAGGAAATCAGTCCTGAATATTCATTGGAAGGACTGATACTCAAGCTGAAACTTCAATACTTCGGCCACCTGATGGGAAGAACTGACTCATTTGAAAAAACCCTGATGCTGGGAAAGACTGAAGGTAGGAGGAGAAGGGGATGACAGAGGATGAGCTGGTTGGATGGCATCACTGACTCAACGGACATGAGTTTGAGCAAGCTCCAGGAATTGGTGATGGACAGGGAAGCCTGGTGTTTTGCAGTTCATGGGGTCGCAAAGAATCAAATACAACTGAGTGACTGAACTGAACTGCAGCATACAGATAGCTAGGTATGAGCAGAGAAAAGGGGTAAGGGACCCCATGGCCGGAAATCACATAGACACAGAAAGACAGGAACCTCCAGACTAACAGGAAGCCAGACATTTTGGGTGATAAATATCCTGGAAGCAGACAAAGAAAGGTGGGAAAAGGCAGGAATCTCTGTGTGGGAATGTAACCTGTTGCTCACTATGCTCTCATTACAACAAAGTTAGCCTTACAGATGAGACATACTCATCACATACCAATACCACAACACTTCTAATCTAAGCTAAATAAGGACAAAGATCCCACCTCCCCTCAGGAAATAAAGATGACAGCAGAGTACATCCCCCAAACTCCTCCTTCCCCAGTGAATATTCTGCCCCTTTGTTTGTGTGTTCCCCTATAACCGGCTTCCAAAGGAACCCAGGGCAGCAGCACCTCACCTGGCTGCCCACTCTTTCTCTAAGACTGTATTTTTGCTTAAATAAACTCTCATTTTACTTTCTTAACCTTCCTGCTTAGTTTTGTGTCAAAGAAAGAACCTTAAAATTCACCGGGAACATTCCCAGGGCTCCTGGGTACCACTCCATTGATAGTTCTCCTCTATGACATCCTACTTTTATTAACTGAACATAATCATGATCACCATAATCTTATCTATCATTTTATGCCTTCGTTTGAATAACTTTTCTGATCTTCCCTTAGAAGTAGGCTTGGTAGAGGAGAAAGAAAATAGCTAATGTGATTTGGGGTTGGGGCAGATTTAGCTAATGAAAAGACAGGATTCTCTGTTAAATTTGAACGGCAGATAAACAACAAATGTTTTCTAGTATAACTGTGTACCACTCAGTATTTGGGATCTGTATTTTTTTAAATATCAGGCATTTATCTGAATTTCAAATTGAACTGAGATTCTTATAAATATTTAATCTGGTAATTCCTAGTTGGGAAAATATATTAAAAAGGAGCCTGGGGCTGTAGAGAAAAACATTTATTTACTCAACAGTATTATCTTTTCAGCCCATTATTTTTTCAGTATTCCATACCCTTACCCTTACATAGAAGAAGATGACTGCTTCAGTGCTAAAACATTCCTGAGGCTGGCAAAGGACTTGAATTCTCTGCTTTCTTAGAAGTGGGTTGGCAGCATCTGTTTCACATGTAAAGAACTTATGCCACTGAACACGATTTATCAGAGGTCACATGTTTAGTCCTTGAAAAAGAGCTTGAAATTCAGAATTAACAAAAAAATGTCACAAAGCCCAAATACATCATTCCTCTTAGAGACCTGACCAATTTTCAAGCTGATTTAAATACCACTATGTAAATAAATGAAGAGGAACTAAAAAGCCTCTTGATGAAAGTGAAAGAGGAGAGCGAAAAATTGGCTTAAAGCTCAACATTCAGAAAACGAAGATCATGGCATCTGGTCCCATCACGTCATGGCAAATAGGTGGGGAAACAGTGAAAACAGTGTCAGACTTTATTTTTGAGGGCTCCAGAATCACTGCAGATGGTGATTGCAGCCATAAAATTAAAAGATGCTTACTCCTTGGAAGAAAAGTTATGACCAACCTAGATAGCATATTCAAAAGCAGAGACATTACTTTGCTGACTAAGGTCCGTCTAGTCAAGGCTATGGTTTTTCCTGTGGTCATGTATGGATGTGAGAGTTGGACTGTGAAGAAGGCTGAACGCTGAAGAATTGATGCTTTTGAACTGTGGTGTTGGAGAAGATTCTTGAGAGTCCCTTGGACTGCAAGGAGATCCAACCTGTCCATTCTGAAGGAGATCAGCCCTGGGATTTCTTTGGAGAGAATGATGCTAAAGCTGAAACTCCAGTACTTTGGCCACCTCATGAGAAGAGTTGATTCATTGGAAAAGACTCTGATGCTGGGAGGGATTGGGGACAGGAGGAGAAGGGGACAACAGAGGATGCGATGGCTGGATGGCATCACGGACTCGATGGACGTGAGTCTGAGTGAACTTCGGGAGATGGTGATGGACAGGGAGGCCTGGCGTGCTGCGATTCATGGGGTCGCAAAGAGTCAGACACGACTGAGCGACTGAACTGAACTGAACTGATGTAAATTAACATGAGAAATTTGAAAAATTAGAAACTAACAATAGTAGAAGGAACAATTGACCAGAAAATAAGGTGACAGCAGAACTAGAAAGTCATACATACCAGGAACTCCAAAAACCGCTGGATAGCAGTCTCCCACAGTCCCCAAGCCCCACTATCCACCATCAACCATCATACTGTAGTTGTCGTTGCAGGCAAAACTATCAAAGTCAAGTACAAACACCAGATATATTATGATGACCTTAAATCAATGAGACATTACATAATTTAGTCTATTCAACTGAAGAGGGAAGAATAGTACACAACCATTTCTTTAACGTTTATATTTTCAAAAGTAGGGGGGAGGTGCTGATGCTTAAAAAAGCAAACTCCTTTTATCTGGAAAATTCACATATGTGAATTACTTAAAGATGCTCCATTCATCTTAGTGTTTTAACTTGCTAGCTCTAAGACTGTGTCTCAGAAGTACAATGCAAACACACTTCTATGAGATGCCCTCTTACCATATTCTCTTGGTACATGTTTTCTTGTAAGGCATTAAAATGTCAGAAGAAAGAAGAAGGGGGAAGAAGGCAGACAGTAAAAGTACAGAAGTACAGGAAAATGCCAAGAGCATTATCAAGAGTACCAACTTTGCCATCAAAACATGCCACCTTCAAAATGTTAACTGGGAGTAGACCACTTCAGCAGATTTACTGAGAAAACAGGAAGAAATATTTGTGGAAAACGTAATTCTAGGAAATACTTTTGCATTTCCTACACAATTGCTTAAAGAGCCTAGACTTATAGGAAGAGGACATTCTGGATAGTGTTTCCTGGCTTTTATTCAGGTTGTGATTCTGCAGCATAATAAGCACAGCCTCAAGTGATAATAAAAGACAATGGATGAATATGTGCTCACCAGCAGGTATATCTTTCCCTCGGCTCAGAATTTAAGAACAGGCAAAGAAGAGTGGTATAAAGCTAGTTTTTCTTCTGGACTTATTACATTGCAGCTTACTAACAATAAACTTGCCCCAGAGAAGACTCGGTCTGGTATTAGGAACCCCTGCCTTAGCATCCAGCCAGATATCAGTCAGATTCAATGAGCTATGGGTGACTTCATCACTAATTTGAGTACTATTGAAGGAAGTTTAATTTCCATACCAGCAGCATCAGGGTCTGGTAGGAACTCATTTCAAATACAAATGCTCACCCTTCTCCTCACACACTACTGAATCAGAAATGCTACAAATGCGCCCTATCAATCTATGTTTTATCAAGCTGTCCAGGTAATTCTGATGCTGGTCAAGGTTTCAGAGTCACTGATTTAGAAATAAAAGCTGACTAATTTTTATAGTATTGGAAATTCTATCATCTCTCCAATAATGTGAATTATTTCTGTGATTGTCTGATTTTCTGTTTCTTTGGTTTCTTAACCAAAATTGTCTATCTTCCTTTTCTTCTTTAGCTATACAGATAGAACTGTGGCTACTACTTTCCATGAGAATTACAGCATAATTCAAACACTACGCAAGCCATATGATTTGCCAGGTAACAGTGGCAAGTGCTAAGCAGGGTTCTTGTTAAGGTTCTCAACATTTTGATCTGTGGATTAGAGACTTCTTACACCCGCTGGTCACATCCTCTCTCTTCCAACAATATCCCTCCTTCCTCTTTTACTGTCTGCCAGATTTAGCCAATAGAAATATTAAATTTGAATTTCAGACAAACAACTTATTTCTTTTTTAAG
The DNA here is from genome assembly GCF_042477335.2 of Ovis canadensis. Classification (NCBI taxonomy): domain Eukaryota; kingdom Metazoa; phylum Chordata; class Mammalia; order Artiodactyla; family Bovidae; genus Ovis; species Ovis canadensis. Next base: position 41,487,771 of record NC_091254.1, read on the forward strand.
TTCAAGTGTGTCCCAGGCAGTGTTTAGGATATACTTATACTTCAAAAAATATTCACTGTTTATTTGAAATCCAAATTTAACAAAGTATTTTATGCGGCAGCCCTCCACCCAGGGACAGTGGAGAGCCTGACCAGGAGAGAGCTCAGAAATTTAAATCAATTCAGTACAAACACATATACTTTTCCTATGAAGTAATAGAAACTAGTGAGTATTTCTACCATATCCTTCATTACTAATGAAACGATTTACAAATAAGTGGCTTTGGAGGTGAAGTACTAGACTGTTTCCATCTCTTTCCTCACCATGGGTTTCCAAGTTACTTCACTCCATGCACTGAAGAAGAGGCAGGGCTGGGTGTGGGCTACTTATATGTACATGTAGACATAGGAGACCAGAGAATGCCAACCTAAATATACCTCTTTGGCATAAGGATTTCTGGAGTGAACTATTTTGGGAGATAGCAGATACAGGAGAAGCACTGGAAGTAGAGCATGCATTACGTTTTCATAAAGGAAATCACCTTTTGTAAAAATGTCTACCTCCCTGTACCAGGAAGAGAAGGATGACTCTAAGTCACAAGAGAGTCTTCTCAGTGGAGAAGGCTGTGGATTCAATCTGCACAACAAACAGTTGTTTAGCCTACTTTTCCTGGTCACCTTCCTATAACTTGCTTCCCCCACACCCATCTTCCTTTGTTTTAGCTGAAGATGGTATTTAAGCTCAAGTTCTAGCCACCTCTTTTGAGTTTACTCATGCCTGAGTTTCTTCCATGCATGCAGGAAATGTACAAGTTAATACATCCTGTTAATTTTTTTCCTGTTACTCTGTCTTTTATATCTGGAGTCTCAGTCAAGAACCTAGAAGAATAGAAGGAATTCTTTTTCCCTCCTCTACACATGTGTGGAAACGTGTGGGTACACAAGTATGCATGGCTTGGAGTAGAGAAGAAAGTACTCAAAGGCCATTATGTTATGTGGGGTCAGTTGCTAGAATACTCAGCTTTCTTAACCATAAAATAGGGAATTACCTCATTGGGCTTTTGGAGCCTCAAATAGAATAGTATTTTTGAAAGCACTTGGTAAACCATGAAATAAAATTCAGCATGATATAGTGGAAAGTGCATGGGCTTTCTCATCAAATAAACCAAAGAATGAATCTCAGTTCAGAGACTTAAAAGCTGAGCAAGTTATTTAAATCTTTAAATGAGTGTTCTCAACTGTAATGGAGGTATAACAACAAATACCTGCAACACCCTTACCAGGACTAGCGGAAGTAATGTAGAAAGTTACAGGAACAAAGGAGGTACCACAGGCATTCCATGAGCCAGTATATTACGGGTTAAAGTTTTGGAACTTTGGGTAGTATAAAACCTAATCTTTTTTCTTGCTCTAGGTTACGGTGATCTGATTTTAATAAGAGTCTGATTATACTCTTTTAAAAGTAATTAAAGGCAGCATAGATTTCTTTTTTAATTTGCCACCCAGATTGCAGGATCTGATGCCCTCATTAATGATTTAAAGAGCTACTTAAAATGTATTAGAGCAAAGTGACCAACTTAAATAATTTACAGTCTGCTTAGAATTACTCTCTTATATCCAGGATGGAAGGCAACCCTTATTCTTTGTGGAAGACATGAGGCTTAGGGTATTTATTTGAATAAACTGACACGAAAAAACCCAATTCCCATTAATTTGCAATGCAGTAATTTATTTAGCAATATCTATTATTAATTTTATTTGCAGTTGGATTAAATACATAAATATATCCATGCCTTGAAGTGTATTAGGACGACAAGACAAAGCAAAGAAGTGGTTGCCAGTGAAGTCCACTGTATAGATTTTGTGTGAATGATGGCCTTGTTATGAAGTTAACTATACAAAGCAATTACTTTGAGTTACATTGAACTGTCATATTGTACACACTTGTTTACCATTAATTGGTCCATTCTTCTGCAACCTGTCATCCTTAGGTAAAGGGATTTTTAAAAACAGATCAGCAATATAGGTGAGAAAGTACATTTTTTTTTCATAAAGGACTGTTGTGAAGAAAATCATATCTGACATATCCAATGAGCATTTTCTTTCTCAGGTTCAAATTTTGTGACCACCTGAACATTTTCACTTTCAGTTAGTTTTTTTTTTAATCAGCTGAACTGTATTCATCTAGGAGGAAATGACTGAAAACATAAACACATTGAATTCTGAATGTTCAGAGGTGAAGGGATTAAAAAATAGGTTGCTGCACTGCAAAATCTCACCTAAAACGGTGTGGGTGCCCCAGAGTGCTCATTAGTCCCTGTGAAACCACCAAGTACCAAGGATACCAGCCCCAACAGAGCCACCGATTCTGTGAGTCATTCATTTTTCTTACATGGAGTCTTTGTGTCCTGATCTAGAAAATGAGAAGAGTGAGCAATCGGGGGTATATGTTGGTTCACTAGGGCTGTCATAAGGAAGCACCACAGACTGGGAGGCTTAAACAATAGAAACTAATTTTCTCACAGATCTGGAGCTTAAGTGTTCAAGATTAAGGAGTCAGCAGGGTTAGTTTGCTCTGAGACCTCTTTCCTCGGTTCATAGATGACTGCTTTTTCCTCTTTGTCTTCATGTGGCCTTTTCCCTGTGTGCTGTCTTCTTGTAATGACATCTACCATATTGCATTAAGGCTCATTTATGTGACTTAATTTTATCTTAATTACCTCTTTAAAGGCCCTGTTCTAAATATCATCACCTTCTGAGGATCATAAATTTTAGATTCTGACCAAGAAGTACTGTCCCACTTGCCTACCTTCTATCCTACTCTGGCCCCACCCCCAGTGACTGATGTTGTCAAGCCTCTTCCCACCAAAATTAGCCTGATCATCTCCTTAGAGCCAAAATATCCACTAACTTCGTATTAGTTATCTATTTTGGCTATAACAAATCACTGTAAACTTAGTGACTTAAACTGCCACATGTATTATCTTATAGTTGTGGAGGTCAGAAGTCAAAAATGGATCTCACTGGGCTAAAATCAAGAAGTCAGCAGGGCAGTGTTCCTCTGGAGATTCTAGGGGAGAATCCATTTCCTTGCCTTTTCCAGTTTCTAGAAGAGGTGCATGTATTTGCTGGCCCATAGCCCCTTCCTCATTTCCAAAGCCACCCGCATCAAGTCCTCTCACTGTTATCTTTCTAACTCTTTCTTCTGCCTCCCCCTTCCATTTATAAGGACCCTTGTCACTACATTGGACTGACTAGAAACTATTTGTTTTCTAGGACTGCCATAACAAGACCACAAACTGGATGGTTTTAAACAACAAAACCGCATTCTATCATTTTTGTGGAGACTGGAAGTCCACACTCAGAGGGTTAGCAGGGTGAAGCTCTCTCTGAAGGCCCTAGAGGAACATCTGCCCTGGCCTCTTTCTAGCTCCTGGTGGTAGAGGGCAGTCTCTGGGATTCTTTGCTTACAGAAGCATCACTTCAATCTCTGCCTCCATCTACACATAGCCTTACCTCTTCTCATAAAAATACCAGTCATCCTGGATTAAGGACCCCCCCCCTAATTTGTAGATTACATCTACAAAGATCCTATAACTTATAAGATCCTATAAGGTCATGTTTATATGTTCCAAGTGGGTGTGGATTCAGGGGGCCAGGAGACATTATTCAGCCCAGGACAACAAACTTAACTCCATCTGCAACCCTAATTCCCCTGTCATGGAACCTAACATATTCACAGATTCTATGTATTAGGATGTGGACATCTGTGGAGAGGGAGGAAGCAGTATTCTGCCTGCCTCAAACCTGATGAATGCTGCAGCCCTAACTGTACCTCTGAGAAAACTATGCATTTTGCCCAACCTCCTAAATTCAGCTGTCATCCCACTAACCTCTGTTGCCTGTTTCTGTAAAAAGAGGTGCAGCAACGGATCGGCATCAGGGGGAAATCGCTTTCCGGGGTGGACAAGCCATGCTGCTATTCAATGTAGAAAACTGACTTCCGGTCCATGACTGTGTGGAGGTCTTCCTGAGACCACCCAGCCTCACTTCTCTCACTGCTGTATACAACTCCCTTACCACCTCCACTCCTGATGGCAGGCCTTCTCTGTGCACAGGATATCTTATTGTTGCCACTTAGGCTATTCCACTCAATCATGCAAACACCACGCATTTCAACTGCTTTATTCCATAAGTTTTCTCTAAACAAGTGATAAACTATCTAATTCTGCCACACTATTCATAAGTCCACTATTCATAGAAATTAAAAATGCAAATAATTTGAAACTCCTCCCCTTGAAGACTATGTCCCTTCCCTCTGCATCGGAGGGAGCCTGGAATTGCTTTGATCAACAGAGTAAAGTGGAAGCAATCCACCTTATTTATACTATGCCACTTCTGCCTGGTCATCTCTGATCATTCACTCTCATGAGGGTCTCTTTCAAAATATTTCTTCTGGGATGTCAGTTGGCATGCCATGAGAAGCTCATATCATATGAAGAAGTAACACATAGCTGGTTGACAGTCTCAGAGTCCCTGCTAAGCCTGTCTTTAGCCATCCTAGCCCAGGGACCAGATAGGCAAGCGAAAAGACACCTTGGAAGGAGATCTTCCAACCCCAGTCACCAGCCTCCAGTCATTTGGGTCTCCCCAGATGAGGTCATGGTGGGCGGGGGGTAGTACACTTCCTTCTTCAATTCTTAATGAGTTTCTAAAAAGGACTTCCTTTGCCATACTTTAAGGAAATGCAACTCACTTCTATGATAGCTTTTCTTTCTTTTCTTTTTCCTTTAGTTGTCCCTCCCTCTGTCTTTCCTTCCTTTTTCAACTCCTAGAGGATGAGAGCTGAACATAGCTAACCACTTTGCTTCCTCTAGCAAGTTCCCTTATGAGAGCCTTGTGAAAGCTGATGGTTAAATTTTCAGAGATTTTATGAACCATTTGACATCATGTTGATATCTTGAGATTGGCCATGGTGGGAGTATTTATAGGCTCCCCTGTTAGCTCAGTTGGTAAAGAATCTGCCTATAATGCAGGAGACCCTGGGTTTGTTTCCTGGGTCAGAAAGATCTGCTGAAGAAGGGATAGGCTACCCATTCCAGTATTCTTGGGCTTCCCTTGTGGCTCAGCTGGTAAATAATCCACCTGCAATGTGGGAGACCTGGGTTTAATTCCTGGGTTGGGAAGATCCCTTGGAGAAGGGAAAGGCTACCCACTCCTAGAGAATTCCTTGGACTGTATAGTCTGTGGAAATGAGCAAATGCTGAAAACATCACTGAATTCCTTCAAAGATGACTTCCACAAAAATAACTGTAATTCCCCTGAACCAACACAAGAAGAGTAAGTCAGCTTTGATTCATACTCCTCCCAAGCTTACTGTACCACAAATTTTTAGAAAAAGTTCATTTTTCAGGAAAAATACTAATAGCAACTATTGAAAAAGAAGAAGGTATTTGAGTGGCCTAAATTTGAAAATGCTTATGCTAATTATCACACTCAGACACTTTGATCAAGGGAAAAACAAGCAGTATCTTTTCTGAATTCTGTGATACTTCAATTTTATTTTTTAAAATGGATATTCCTAGATATTGTGTGTAAACATACACTTAAAAATGGTATCAGATTTTAAATTGGTTCAGTGAGTTTCTATACAACAAAATTCTATTTTGGTATGTATAAAACAATCACATTTTACATTTACTTTTGGAGTAAATTAGTTTTATCCTCTGAGGAAGCTTAAAATAATATAAATTTATAATTGGTGATAGAGGAAAGAGACTAAGGGGGAAATCAGATTTGTATTTTTCTTCTGTCGCTAAATGAAATTTTCTAAGCATCAGTATTTTCATCTATAAAACAAAGGGCTCAACTTTATGATCTCTAAAGTGACTCTCAACTTTGAAATGCAAAGATGATTGACTTCAATCATATTTGCAAAATGAGGTGAAACTTATAAGTAATTATCAGGTTTATTAAGTTCAAAACCACTTTTAATTGTTTAGAATTTCACTTTACTGGAGGGTAGAGCTAGAAGTCTAAAGATTTTGCTGAAAATACTAGTTACTTTGTCTTTAAGAGACCAGGTAACGGAATAAATTGTGGTGTATGCACGCAGTGGAATGCTCCTCAGCAATAAAAAAGAACTACTAGTACACACAAGTATATCAGTAAATTTCAAAAACATCATGCTTAGGGAAAGAAGCCACCCTCAAAAGGGTACATACTCCATGCTGATTCCATCTATACGAAGTTCTAGACAGGCAGCACCTATCTAGAAATCAGAGATAACAATCAGCTTCGTGGTTGCTTGATGGGGTTGGTGTGATTATCTGGTGCTAAGAAGTTAGAAATATTCTGTCTTGATAGGCTTGCAGATACATGACCATGTACATTGTTCAAATGATAAACCTGCATTATTAAATTGGCATATTTCACTGTTGCTAAATTATACTTTAATTTTAAATATTAGAAAAGAGAATAGCCTGACATTCAAAAAATATATGATTAGCTTATAAAAAATCAGTTTACATAGTTACTTCTGTTATCATTGTGCTTCTTGGATTCTTGATGGAAACAAGTTTATTGAAATAATTTATGGCTAAGACATACAAAAACACGTTTTAAAATGTTAAATAATACGTTGTTTTGCTTTTCAATTATCAGTGTAATTCATGCTCACTGTGTAAACTTAAAAACATAAAACAGCTAATGATCTCATAGTCACAGTCTTTGGTATAAACAAACATCTATGTTCTATTAAAGCAGAAAATTACTGATGAGAATATTAACAAAGCCATATGACTACCGTCTTGCAGGCATGGGTAGTGGGTAGTCATGGTGAGAATTCAAACACGAGAATCCCTTTCACACACCAGTACCTCTCCACATTCCTGCAAATGGTCTTCTAGGAAACTGAATTTAAGCCACCCCACTGTGACCTTGTCGTCAAGGGCATTCATGATCATTTTATTGTTTGCAATCTGATCCAATGAGCCTTAGCTCAATTTCAAATTTCCCCAACAATCCAGGTTTGATAGGTCTTAGAGTTACCAGTTCTTCTTCCACATAAGAAAAAAACCTCAAGTTATCATCTTGAGCATCTGGGGAATGAGGGTGAGGGTGGAGAATAACCTCACTGTATCTAAGTGACTTCTCACCCATTTCCCATTTACCTACCACATCAGCTACTCGGTTTGAGTAGTACTCTGCTCTAGCAAATTAATGTTGCATTGCTTTTGATTCATATGTCCTAATGGTCATTTATGCTGATCATTTGGATGACAGAGAAAATAATAATTGGAGAGTTCAGACACAAATATTTGATTTTCTAAGATGTTTTAAGGAGGGATTGGGGGCAGGAGGAGAACGGGATGACAGAGGATGAGATGGCCAGATGGCATCACTGACTCGATGGACGTGAGTCTGAGTGAACTCCAGGAGTTGGTGATGGACAGGGAGGCCTGGCGTGCTGTGGTTCATGGGATCGCACAGAGTCGGACACGATGGAGCAACTGGACTGAACTGAACTGAACTGAACTGATGTTTTAATGGTTACAAAATCTGCCATCTATTTGAAGTATCCTACTTGAATGTCTCTTCAGCTTCTAAACACATACTCTGATATGATAAAAACCATGTTAATGCAACACAATGTTAATGTAAAGTAGGTGCAAATGAAAATTGTTGCTGCTATTGAGAACACTGACAATGGAAATAAAAATTGCTAATATAATGTCACTCATGGTTAAGGGCTTATAAAACAAATCTCTTCATTTAAAATCACATAACATAAGCTGTTTGGGTTTATCTTTAGAATATTAGCAGAGTGGGAAATACACTGGTCTTTTAGATTTTTGAAAATAAATAATTTAATTATTTTTTATATCTATATAAAATAAAAATTCCCATCTATCACCACTGAAATTTAGTAGAGGAAAAGTAAGATAAAAAATATTTAAGAGAAAATCCAGTAGACATTTTTGGTGAAATATAAAAGGAAGAGAATTTGGGAACGGCAGTGTTGCCCTTGAGGGCAGAGTGGAGCCCTGTTTGTTTGATTTATTGTTCTTTATTATGTAGCTCTGATTCATGAAATTCCTCCAAAATGCACTGATACAACCAATCTCCACTCTCTTGTGGAAAGACTAATCCTTTACATAAAGATACTTGGATTTCTTATTTGTAAAATGGACCATGGAGTTATTAGAAAACATTAAGAAGTGTGATTCATTCACAAAATCCTTGTGGATGCCCTCCCTGTGGTTGGTACTGCTCTCAGCTATGGAGAGCAAGACAGATCAGATGGCTTCTATGTTTTCAAGAAGGTGGATCCATGAGAATTGCATTTGTCTGCGAATACAAATATCTTCCCCAAACAGTGTCTGCAAAGCAGTGCTGGTCTCGAGTACCCAAAGAGAGACCCATAAGAGCTGTCTGAGTGGCTTAGCCTGGGGTGACAGCAGTGGAAATAAAAGATGCCAATACCTAAGGGATATATCCTGAATTAGAGCCAATGGGTCTCACTAATGGATTAGATGTTTGGGGTGAAATAAGGAAATAATTTTTTTTAATGACTTATAGTTATTTGTTTTGATAATTAATGAAATAATAATTCAATCTTATTTTAACCTAAGCATTCTGTGTTATTTTATAGTTTTATATTTTATCATTTTAAAAGCGTTTGAAACCTGTAATGGCATTTGAAATAACTTTTTAGGAAACTGTGACTGGTACAAGGTTAGGAAGCCAGGTGACTAGCTTGTCTCCAATATTAATGTAAAGTAATAACTTTGTACCAAGTCCTGAAAATAGGAACTTTGCAAAAATAACCTAATTTTTACAGCATCTCTATGAGATTCAAATTAATAAACACCTTATGAAGATGAATAAACTGAGGCTCATATTAGTTAATTTACTTCTTCAGACTTATACACCCAGTTAGCAATATCAGAATTTTATTCTCGTTCTTCTGAACCTTAGTTATACATTCTTTCCACACACCAGCCTATAAATTCTTAGGAATTCCCTAAGTTCCAAGTTTTGTAATGGCAATACTTCCCTTTCTGAGCTAATTGTATTTAGCTACTGAGGAGTATGGTTGTTACTTTGGTTACTTAAAAAAGGGGAAATCAAGGCATTGAAGGAGTGGGCCATCCATCAGGTGAGTCTATCTGGATAGAAGTGTGGAGGGCAGAGGCAAGGAGAAAACATGGACTCAGGAAAACCAGCTCCGGGACAAGTAGAGAGAGAAAGATGCTGAGAACCTGGCGAGGCACAAGAGCAAAATGGCAGTGTTGTTCCTACCAGGAACCAGAGCAGAAGCAACTGTTGCCTTCCATATCCCACGTCAGCTCCATTTCAATAAACTCAATACACAAATGCCTTGTGGTCAGACACCTAAAACAGAGATTTGAAAATAATCCCAACATGCCGTCTATGTAAAAACATTGGCTAAATAACTCCATGTGAGAGGACGCACAACCTGTGGAGAACTGAGATCCACATTAGACAGCGGCCTTCTGCTGGCTTCACACAGCTCCTAGGAGGTCGTGCTGCCGAGGGGTGGGTTTCTCCTTGGTCATTCACACCCAAACGGCACCTCCTCCCATGTAGCTCAAATTTAATTTTCTTTCATCTTAAGAAAAAGAAGAAGCTCGGCCACTTTGAACCTGTTAGAGACATTAAGAGAAAACAGCCTATCTGCTTGTTATATCTATTAAAAACCAAACAAAACGGCAGAACGGGCAGCCCGGGTTACCTCGGTGATTTCCTTCCCTTTGTTCTGAGCTGAAATTGTGCAAGGTCAATGTAGGGAGGAAACGATTTAAGGAGTGCAACTATTACACATTAATAGCAGGGAAAGAAAAGGGCCCTCTGCTAGGCCAGTACTAACCAGGTTAAAATGTGTGTGAGGAAATCATATGCAAGCATTTTAATCTAAGGCAGAAGAGCTGGTGCATGTTTTTATAACTAAATGGAATGGAGGACATGAGCTCACTGAGGAAGGTGGGGACAGTGGCTTCTCTCTTGCCTTCCTGCTCAGTTCCCTGACATTCCATGATATACCACAAAGTGATCATTTTCCTCCCTCCATGAAAGTAATAATTCTTTCTTTAAAAAAGGGGCCAGAAGTCCACAGTTGACTCCATGTGAAGCTGACTCAGACTGATGGAAGGAGAGGAAAAGTGGATGCAATTTCATTTCAGGTTTCTGAAAGCTATTTACAAATGAGGGTAAAAGACATTCCAGAAATGATGAGGATCGTGGTAGGCAATGTCCCCAAATAGATAATTAAGATGGAATGGGATCTATACTATATATTTAATTTAATTATGTAGAATATATCATATTTATATAACTAATTAGTATATGCTGCTGCTGCTGCTGCTGCTGCTGCTGCTGCTGCTAAGTCACTTCAGTCGTGTCCGACTGTGTGACCCCATAGACGGCAGCCCACCAGGCTCCACCGTCCCTGGAATTCTCCAGGCAAGAACACTGGAGTGAGTTGCCATTTCCTTCTCCAATGCATGAAAGTGAAAAGTGAAAGTGAAGTCACTGAGCCGTGTCCAACTCTCAGCGACCCCATGGACTGAAGCCTACCAGGCTCCTCCATCCATGGGATTTTCTAGGCAAGAGTACTGGAGTGGGGTGCCATTGTCTTCTCTGAATTAGTATATAATTAGTTATAATATATTAATATATACTTATTATATTTATATATTATATAACTATATTAATATATTCAGTTCAGTTCAGTCGCTCAGTTGTGTCCAACTCTTTGAGACCCCATGAATTGCAGCACGCCAGGCCTCCCTGTCCATCACCATCTCCCGGAGTTCACTCAGACTCACGTCCATCGAGTCCGTGATGCCATCCAGCCATCTCATCCTCGGTCGTCCCCTTCTCCTCCTGCCCCCAATCCCTCCCAGCATCAGAGTCTTTTCCAATGAGTCAGCTCTTCTCATGAGGTGGCCAAAGTACTGGAGTTTCAGCTTTAGCATCAGTCCTTCCAAAGAAATCCCAGGGTTGATCTCCTTCAGAATGGACTGGTTGGATCTCCTTGCAGTCCAAGGGACTCTCAAGAGTCTTCTCCAACACCACAGTTCAAAAGCATCAATTCTTCAGCGTTCAGCCTTCTTCAAAGTCCAACTCTCCCATACATACATGACCATAGGAAAAACCATAGCCTTGACTAGACAGACCTTAGTCGGCAAAGTAATGTCTCTGCTTTTGAATATGCTATCTAGGTTGGTCATAACTTTTCTTCCAAGGAGTAAGTGTCTTTTAATTTCATGGCTGCAATCACCATCTGCAGTGATTTTGGAGCCCCCAAAAATAAAGTTTGACACTGTTTCCACTGTTTCCCCATCTATTTGCCTTGAAATGATGGGACCAGATGCCATGATCTTCATTTTCTGAATGTTGAGCTTTAGGCCAACTTTTTCGCTCTCCTCTTTCACTTTCATCAAGAGGCTTTTTAGTTCCTCTTCACTTTCTGCCATAAGGGTGGTGTCATCTGCATATCTGAGGTTATTGATATTTCTCTCAGCAATCTTGATTCCAGCTTGTGTTTCTTCCAGTCCAGTGTTTCTCATGATGTACTCTGCATTTAAGTTAAATAAGCAGGGTGACAATATACAGCCTTGACGTACTCCTTTTCCTATTTGGAACCAGTCTGTTGTTCCATGTCCAGTTCTAACTCTTGCTTCCTGACCTGCATACAGATTTCTCAAGAGGCAGGTTAGGTGGTCTGGTATTCCCATCTCTTTCAGAATTTTCCACAATTTCTTGTGATCCACACAGTCAAAGGCTTTGGCATAGTCAATAAAGCAGAAATAGATGTTTTTCTGGAACTCTCTTGCTTTTTCCATGATCCAGCGGATGTTGGCAATTTGATCTCTGGTTCCTCTGCCTTTCCTAAAACCAGCTTGAACATCAGGGAGTTCACGGTTCACGTATTGCTGAAGCCTGGCTTGGAGAATTTTGAGCATTACTTTACTAGCGTGTGAGATGAGTGCAATTATGTGGTAGTTTGAGCATTCTTTGGCATTGCCTTTCTTTGGAATTGGAATGAAAACTGACCTTTTCCAGTCCTGTGGCCACTGCTGAATTTTCTGAATTTGCTGGCATATGGAGTGCAGCACTTTCACAGCATCATCTTTCAGGATTTGAAACAGCTCAACTGGAATTCCATCACCTCCACTAGCTTTGTTCGTAGTGATGCTTTCTAAGGTCCACTTGACTTCACTTTACAAGATGTCTGGCTCTAGATGTGTGATCACATCATCATGATTATCCGTGTCATGGAGATCTTTTTTGTACAGTTTATCCACGTATTCTTGCCACCTCTTCTTAATATCTTCTGCTTCTGTTAGGTCCATACCATTTCTGTCCTTTATCGAGCCCATCTCTGCATGAAATGTTCCCTTGGTATCTCTAATTTTCTTGAAGAGATCTCTAGTCTTTCCCATTCTGTTGTTTTCCTCTATTTCTTTGCATTGATTGCTGAAGAAGGCTTTCTTATCTCTTTCTCGCTATTTTTTGGAATATTCTTAGGCTGCACAGGTGCAAGAGGGCCTAGAGGAGCTATCTCACATTGAAGGTCAGGAATGGTGGCCGTGAAGAGATACCCCACACCCAAGGTAAGAGAAACCCAAGTAAGATGGTAGGTGTTGCAAGAGGGCATCAGAGGGCAGACATACTGAAACCATACTCACAGAAAACTAGTCAATCTAATCACACTAGGACCACAGCCTTGTCTAACTCAATGAAACCAAGCCATGCCTATGGGGCAACCCAAGACAGGCGGGTCATGGTGGAGAGGTCTGACAGAGTGTGGTCCACTGGAGAAGGGAATGGCAAGCCACTTCAGTACTCTTGCCTTGAGAACCCCATGAACAGTATGAAAAGGCAAAATGATAGGATACTGAAAGAGGAACTCCCCAGGTCAGTAGGTGCCCAATATGCTACTGGAGATCAGTGGAGAAATAACTCCAGAAAAAAATGAAGAGGTGGAGCCAAAGCAAAAATAATACCCAGTTATGGATGTGACTGGTGATAGAAGCAAGATCCAATGCTGTAAAGAGCAAGATTGCATAGGAACCTGGAATTTCAGGTCCATGAATCAAGGCAAATTGGAAGTGGTCAAACAAGAGATGGCAACGGTGAACGTCGACATTCTAGGAATCAGCGAACTAAAATGGACTGGAATGGGTGAATTTAACTCAGATGACCATTATATCTACTACTGTGGGCCGGAATCCCTCAGAAGAAATGGAGTAGCCATCATGGTCAACAAAAGAGTCCGAAATGCAGTACTTGGATGCAATCTCAAAAACGACAGAATGATCTCTGTTCGTCTCCAAGGCAAACCATTCAATATCACAGTTATCCAAGTCTATGCCCCAACCAGTAACACTGAAGAAGCTGAAGTTGAATGGTTTTATGAAGACCTACAAGACCTTTTAGAACTAACATCCAAAAAAGATGTCCTTTTCATAATAGGGGACTGGAATGCAAAAGTAGGAAGTCAAGAAACACCTGGAGTAACAGGCAAATTTGGCCTTGGAATGCGGAATGAAGCAGGGCAAAGACTAATAGAGTTCTGCCAAGAAAATGCACTGGTTGTAGCAAACACCCTCTTCCAACAACACAAGAGAAGACTCTACACATGGACATCACCAGATGGTCAACACTGAAATCAGACTGATTATATTCTTTGCAGCCAAAGATGGAGAAGCTCTATACAGTCAACAAAATCAAGACCAGGAGCTGACTGTGGCTCAGATCATGAACTCCTTATTACCAAATTCAGACTTAAATTGAAGAAAGTAGGGAAAACCGCTAGACCATTCAGGTATGACCTAAATCAAATCCCTTATGATTATACAGTGGAAGTGAGAAATAGATTTAAGAGCCTAGATCTGATAGATAGACTGCCTGATGAACTATGGAATGAGGTTCGTGACATTGTACAGGAGACAGGGATCAAGACCATCCTCATGGAAAAAAAATGCAAAAAAGTGAAATGGCTGTCTGGGGAGGCCTTACAAATAGTTGTGAAAAGAAGAGAGGCGAAAAGCAAAGGAGAAAAGGAAAGATATAAGCATTAATATATTAATATAATTATAACTAATTATATACTAATTAGTTATATAAATATGTTATAGTTTATATAATTAAATTAAATATATAGTATAAAATATAATTTAAATATTAAATTTATAATAAATTAAATATTCTAATATATATTCCTCATCTGGCAGGGAGCCAGCCTAGAGGAAAGAGACAGAGGGGCCTTGATGCCTCTCCTCTTTGTAGGTTAAACTAATCACCACGTTGGGCAGGTGTTGTCTTTCTTTAAATGTTCCTAGGTCCCAGCTTTGAAGATGTGCTAATGGAAGCTCTGAGTTCTAGGCTCTATACTGAGCCCAGAAAGCCTGAGCCTCTGAGTCCCAAAAATCTGGTGTGACCCAAACACAGAGTGTGGTGAGCACTTTGTTTCCAGCAACCTCTGAGTGAACTGGATAACTTGGGCAGAGGGCAGAGGTGAGCTGCTGTGTGCCTGACTTATAGGAGAGTTCTTCGTTCCAAAAGATTGTGTTACCTACTCAGTAAGGACCACCAGCCCATTTTCTCCTACTGTTACTTACTACCGTGCTTTCTTAACTCTGAGGTATACTTTTTCCAGCTTAAAATCTCTGAAATTGAGTTGCTGTTGTTCAGCTGCTAAGTTGTGTCCGATTGTTTGCAACTCCATGGACTACGGTATGGCAGGCTTCCCTGTCCTTCAGTATCTCCTGGAGTTGACTCAAACTCATGTCCATTGAGTCAGCGAACCCCATGAAACTGAGATGGGTCTTAGAATTGGTGGAGTAATTCCCAATTCTTTTCTCTGAAGAGGAGAGAATGAGTAAATAGGTTATCTTGGCTGATACAATTGAGACCTCTGCCTCCAGCACCTAAGGCTGCAAGGGATGAAATGATTAGGAAGAGTGTTCAGGGCTGCATATCCAAGACAAGTGAAGGCCAAGGAGGTGGGGCCTGCAGTCTCCTGTGACTGGATGGTAATTGTCTTAGAATCAGGGAACTAAACACACATCTGTCATTTTGCTTTGTGTTTGCTTCATCTTGATTTTGTTTCCCCCATAAGAACTGTAGTGAGATAAAAAAAGGCCTTTGTGGACACAAGAGAGGACATTAGGGGCACTTTCCTGGTTACCTTTTATGTTGCTTTTAAATATATGTCTTCTCAGATGTCTAATCTGCTCTTCAGACCACTGGGGTTCCACCACCTCCCCAAACTACTCCAGCACTACAGCCCAGCCCTCCCCCATTATTCCCAGAGTACTTCCCTGACCTTCCCCCATATTCTCAGGGCTCTGTTAGGTGACCAAAGCTACTCTGGAGAAACAAATTTAGGCAGAGATGTTAATAGGTAATAATATTCTTTCTCCTTGAGTGTTTGCATTTTTAAAGAGCTCTGGAAGACACACAGTATCTTAATTCAAAACATTTGTCTTTGAATTAAGGGATCTTCAGGACATCTGGAAGGACATAATAGAGCAAGAGCATATTAGTATCCATCAGATCCCATCACATAGGTGTCCACATGCTCTGTCTAAGCCCAAAGATTCTGGGTAGCAAGAAATGTCAAACGGAAATGTAAGAATCTACCTCTTGGCCCCTGGCATTTTCATTACAGCTCTGGTGATCCCCACAAGAAAGAGGGAAAAGAAAGAAACCAGTTTTTCATGTGCAAATTGCTTACCAATTAGTTTTTAATGAACAATTTATTCTTCTTTCATGATAATACAAGGCTGAGGGTATTTACCCAATCTAATTTCTCCTCAGCTTAATGGGAGCATTTGACTAGTCCCTGCAATAAATTCATCAAAGTAAACATTCATTCTGCTGTCATTTGAGAGGCACTGTGCCAGCCATTGGGAAAGATTAAAAATATATGAGACATGGTCACTGCTCTCAAGGCACTTAATATCTAGCTGGAGGGAAATGTTTATACGAGCTCACTTACGGATTCAACACAATGACACACGTAATGGCACAAAGCCTTAGGAAACGAATTGCCAAATTCAGTGCTGCAGTATTTCAGAGGCAAACAGTGTGAATAATAAGTCCTTTTTGGGTGAGCTGAAGCTAAAGAATGGCATTATGGACATCTGTTGCTTTTGTTCACTTAGTACCCTTATAATTTTTGGAGAAATTTCCTCTCCCCATTCCCATGGTCTTGCAGGCCACCCAATAGGAGTTCTGCACAGTAAGGCACCTGATCCAGGATGTGTCAGTCAGGGTTCTTCACCCTCCGACAATAAGAATTGGTCCAAGTGGACACCTGGATCACCTTGGGCCAATCAGAATCATTCCTTGGATTTCTGGGAAGGACTGGGAAAGTCCTGGGAAAGAGTAGCCCTTCTCTCCTGGGATGGGAAAATGGGATGAGAATAAACAGGGTTGTGAAAGGCCATTTCGTGTCTCAGGAAGAGAACCTTCTTACAGTTGAAGCCAAAATTCAGGAGAAAGTAGTAATAAGAGAAGAAAGAGACATATTCCTGACATTGTTTAAGCACTTAAGTATAGTAAGCCTGAAGGTCCACCTCCTGACTTTACGTGTCAATAAATCCCATCTGTATCTTATTTGTCAAATACACTCCTCACCATTTCTGGACTCAAATTTCACATTAGTCTTCTTAATATGGTCCCAAAGGATCACTGATACTCTGTTCATTTATTTTTTTTCTAAACTTTTTATCTTTCTGTGTTTAATTTTGGATAGTTTCTATTGTTATGTATTCAAATTCATTGATCTTTTCTTCTGCAGTATCTAATCTACTTAATCCCATCCAGTGATTTTTTTTTCATTCTAGATATTGTTTTTCATATCCAGAGGGTCTATTTGGTTATTCTTCTTTTTTTTTAATGTATTCCATTTCTCCTCTCAGCATGTTCATGTTTCCCTCTACACAGTTGGTAAAGAATCTGCCTGCAATGCAGGAGACCTGGGTTCTATTCCTGGGTCGGGAAGATACCCTGGAGAAGGAAATGGCAACCCACTCCAGTATTCTTGCCTGGAGAATCTCATGGACAGAGGAGCTTAGCAGGCTACTTTCAATGGCATTGCAAGAGTCAGACACGACATAGCGAATAAACCACTACACCTTGAGTGTATGGAACACACTTATGATAGCTGTTTCAAGCCTTAAAATTTAAGGCACTTGTCTGCTAATAACATCGTCTTTGCCATTTCTAGCTCTGTTACTTTTGATTGATTATGGGTCATATTTTCCTGCTTTTATACTTTTCTGCTAATTTTTACTGAATGTTAAATACTGCAGATTTTATATTATTGAACTTGTTTGGCATGTAGTTAATTTCCTTGAGATCAGTTTCTTTCAACAGTTGCTTTAGGCTTGATTAAGGCCTAGAGCAAACTTTGGGCTTCCCTGATAGCTCAGTTGGTAAAGAATCCACCTGCAATGCAGGAGACCTCAGTTTGATTCCTGGGTTGGAAAGATCTACTGGAGAAGGGACAGGCTACCCACTCCAGTATTCTTGGGCTTCCCTTGTGGCTCAGTTGGTAAAGAATCTGTCTGCAATGTGGGAGACCTGGATTCAATCCATGGGTTGGGAAGATCCCCTGGAGAAGGGAAAGGCTACCCACTGCAGTAATGTGGCCTGGAGAATTCCATGGACTGTATAGTCCATGGGGTTGCAAAGAGTTGGACACAACTATGCAACTTTCACTTTCACTTTTCGCTTTCAGAGCAACCTTTAGACTACGGCTAATTTAGTCCAATTACTGAGGCAACATTTTCCTGAATGTTCTAGCTATTCAGGAAGGTGTTCTGATATTACGGATTCTATGTGAACTCCAGGCATTATTCTGTCTACTGTTTTCCCTCCTAGCCTCATAGAACTTGAACATTTGCATGCACTTGTTGATATTTAGTCAAAGATTCCAGAAGATGAGCTGAAAATTTCCAGCACTCTCTCTCCTTCTCTTCTGGTTTCTCTGTCCCTGTCTCTATCTCTGTATCTATTTGCTCTGCTATTTTTCCCTTCCAGTTTTTGCTGCCTGATTTCTGATGTCTGTCTCTTTAATTCAGTAAGAACACTGGACTTTGTTTGGGTCCTCCTCTTTGTGTTACACCTTGAAACTGCCTCCTAACTGGAGCAATTATAAGGTTCATCTCATTTACTTCCCTTGTGTTAGGATCACATTGTCTGTTGTTCAAGGTGTGAAAGTAGTAATTTTCCATATTTTACTTGTTTTTCTGGTTGTTATGATGGAAGAGCAAAGCTCATAGCACTTAATCCTTTGTGGATGAAGACAGATGCCCCAAACTCTAATGTTTTAAATTTATTCTTTTCATAATTTCTCTCTCAGAGGAACAACCTATAATTTTTACTTTACTTAAGAAAAAGCTAAAATAGCACCCTGATATTAACAAATTTATGTTTATCCTACTCAACTCCTTATTACTATCTTAGGTCTCTACTTTTCTACTTGAACTCATCTCAGGAGCCACAAGCTATGAGATATGATTTCATCTGTCAAATGGAGATAATAAAAAGTTTGTGGTGAGGATCAAGTGAGATGAATTACATAAAGCCTGACAATGACAGTTCTACAAATGGAAACTCTTAGTTTCAATATATGAATCACAGTAAATGGGAACTCATTTTCTTGAGCAGAAGTCAACATTAGTGGCTCCATTTTCCTAAAAATAAACACAATAACACACAAATACATTTCCTGTTATGAGTTCATTTGGTGCCAACTCTCTGTCCAATTGGCCTTGTTAATTTTGTTATGAAAGTTTCTCAAGAGTCCGAAAGTTTATTGAAAATGCACTCCCTTCAATTTTTTGGCTGTTCTCTAAATTAAATTTTAAAATAACAATAAAAAATAACAATGAAATGCATGCTTGGCATTGAATATCTTGCCTAAAAAACAATCAGTCCTGGTTGTCTAAGTCCTAGCAACTTTGGCATTCCAGAAGCGAAACAATGGGAGGCAAGAATGGCTAGACTAGCCTTATAACTTGAAAGATTAATTATATAATTTGCATTTCTGTTGAATCCTGGAAAAGAAGTAGCAAAATGCAGTGTATGCTTTCCATAAACATTAAAATGTATTAAGTATGTATGGAACATTTTGTTCTAGATTTTGTTTTCAAGATATTATTGATCTAATTTAAAAATAGTTCTCCCATCTGATATTTGCATTGTATATTGTATATCAACCATAAGTGAGTGAGTGAAGTCACTCAGTCGTGTCCAGCTCTCTGTGACCCCATGGACTGTAACCTACCAGGCTCCTCTGTCCATGGGATTCTCCAGGCAATAGTACTGGAGTGGATTGCCATTTCCTTCTCCAGGGGATCTTCCCGACCCAGGGATGGAACCCGGGTCTCCCACGTTGTAGACGGGCACTTTACCATTTGCATTAGTAGATCGCAACTATTTCTCACTTGGGAATCAGTCCCTTTTGAATACTTAGGCATTCTTTCTTCTTTACACAGTGGAAATTGAAAAAGTATCAGTTTATCCCAGGCACTCTACTGGGCTCTTTCACGGCTGCTGCTGATGCTACTGCTGCTGTCGCGTCAGTGGTGTCCAACTCTGTGGGACCCCATAGATGGCAGCCCACCAGGCTCCCCTGTCCCTGGGATTCTCCAGACAAGAACACTGGAGTGGGTTGCCATTTCCTTCTCCAATGCATGAAAGTGAAAATGAAAGTGAAGTGTCTCAGTCGTGTCAGACTCTTCGCGACCCCATGGACTGCCACCTACCAGGCTCCTCCGTCCATGGGATTCTCCAGGCAAGAGTACTGGAGTGGGGTGCCATTGCCTTCTCCTTTCACATGCTAGATCACATATATTCTCATTCTTTCTCATACAACATGTATATTTATCACTATTTTATACATGAAAAAACTGAGGCAGTGAGAGAGATTATGACTTGTGTAAAATCATACCCCTATTAAGTGGCACTTCTAGAAAACAAATAGGACCAGGCCATTATCCTTGAGAAACACTCTGCCTACAGTTTAAAAACAAAAAAAAATTTAAGCGTGAGGAATGCTTGAATCTCAAAGAGACCATGAAAGCACTGGCTCCAGTGGGTGGCCAGATGCCTCTCCCAAGGACCAGAGACAGTGCCTGTGGGGACAGTGCTGCCAGCCCCCGTGGGCCAAGACCGATGACTTTACCCAGCTTCTGATGCCAGGAAAACGACCTCCAGGGCACTCTGTTGTTTCTTCCAGAATCCTTCTGAAATTTTGCCCACTATCTAAGGAATTAATATATTCTTTAAAGAACCGCTGCAACTGAAGCATTTCATTTCCTATTTTGCTTCTGTCTATTTGCTCAGTAGTTCTCCATAGAGGTTTGAACAAAGAATTTACTACGGGGCTTGTATATTCATACAAATAACTTATTTCCCTACAAGACTATACCCTTTGTTCATCCAGATGCGGAAACATTTCTGTTTGCTTTTCTAGTTGATTTTTAAAAATTCTGATGTAAATTCATGGTTGAGAGTTATTGTATATTCTTCCCAAGCTCTTCCTTTAGCTCTGAGTAAGAGAAGGTTGTGCCCCTGAACTTGGGTTCCCTGCTGCTTCCAACAGGTGTGGATTTGCCACTGCCAGAGATCAAGCTGAGGTGCAGTATGAGTTCCACCTGGAGGCATATACATTCTGCTTTTGGCTGAAATGCTTTGAATTCACTCTATGCTTTATAGTAAACCTTTCTGGATCTGCAGCCTTAAATTTTTATTTCACCAGGTTGGTTCTTTTTTTTTTTTTTTTGGTCCTCTCCCTCTCTCTTGATGAAATTGAGGGGTAAATTCTTTCCCCCTTGGCATAACTTGACATCCCTGTTTTTGGCACATCTAGGGAGATTGATGGAGAAGGTGATGGCACCCCACTCCAGTACTCTTGCCTGGAAAATCCCATGGACAGAGGAGCCTGGTGGGCTGCAGTCCATGGGGTCGCTAAGAGTCGGACACGACTGAGTGACTTCACTTTCGCTTTTCACTTTTATGAATTGGAGAAGGCAATGGCAACCCACTCCAGTGTTCTTGCCTGGAGAATCCCAGGGACAGGGGAGCCTGGTGGGCTGCCGTCTATGGGGTCACACAGAGTCAGACACAACTGACGCGACTTAGCAGCAGCGGGAGATTGATGGAGTAACGGCAAT
Organism: Ovis canadensis; assembly: GCF_042477335.2. Lineage (NCBI taxonomy): Eukaryota > Metazoa > Chordata > Mammalia > Artiodactyla > Bovidae > Ovis > Ovis canadensis. The sequence goes on from NC_091254.1 coordinate 41,508,970, forward strand.
TTCTCCATTAATTTCCAGTATTCTTGCTGGGAAGATTCTATGGACAGAGGAGCCTGGTAGGCTGCAGTCCAAGGGAGCACAAAGAGTCCAACATGACTGAGCTACTGAGCACACACCCAGGGAGAATGAAGTAATAGTTTGAAGGTAAAAAGAAGTCAGGAGTTAGCACCAGCAATGCTTCTTAATAAGAATGAGCAGGGAAGCAGGGAACCCCAGAACAGCCCTGATCCAGAATCATCATTTAGGACCAACCCTTGGTCATCTGAGATGCACTAGAGTGATAAGACCTCATTGTGCAATTTCAATCTAATGGACTAAACTAATAGAAGTAAGAAAATCCTGTTGGGGGCAGACCTGTGGCCCAAACCACTCAAAGCAAAAACACAAAACCATTCAGTCTTCTCTATTTTTTTAGGAGTTTGACAGGCACATTTTTATAAAATAAGCACACTTTTTCTTCATTCTTTATAAATCATGATTCTGCTTGTCCCAAGGCAAGTGATGTCACTGATAACTTCATTGAAAGCTTTTGACTGAAAGCCCATGGGCAGGGATCTTTTTATGCAAGGGGATGGAGGCTGTGTTGTGTTAAGGAAATAGCTCTATGTTTTTGTCATAAGTAGACATGAAGTAGGCTTCCCTGGTGGTTCAGGTGGTAAAGAGTCTGCCAGCAATGCAGGAGACCCAGGTTTGATCCCTGGATTAGGAAGATTCCCCTGGAGAAGGAAATGGCAACCCACTCCAGTATTCTTGCCTGGAGAATCCAATGGGCAGAGGAACTTGGTCATCTATAGCCCATGGGGTTGCAAAGAGTCGGACACGACTGAGCACGAACGCATTAGACAAGGAATAATAGAAAAAACATAAGTTAATCTCTGCCTCTGGTTCCTGACACAAAGCTCCTAAAACCTTTGTAGTTCTCCGCTGCTACTGCTGCTGCTGCTAAGTCGCTTCAGTCGTGTCCAACTCTGTGCAACCCCATAGACCACAGCCCACCAGGCTCCCCCATCTCTGGGATTCTCCAGGCAAGAACACTGGAGTGAGTTGCCATTTCCTTCTCCAATGCATGAAAGTGAAAAGTGAAAGTGAAGTCGCTCAGTCGTGTCTGACTCCTAGCGACCCCATGGACTGCAGCCTACCAGGCTCCTTTGTAGTTCTCTAAGTGACAGAAACATCGGACACAGATGCATAAAATATAATTTGCATAGATAATACAAATACAAATACAAATACAAACAATCTATACTCTAGTTAAGGGTATTGTGCCAAGGGTATTGTTAATTTCTTAATGTTGGTAATGGTATCATGGACACGGAAGATGTGAACATCAGGAGACACTGAATGAATGGAACACAGATACTGTCTATACTAGTTTTGTGTGCATGCATCTGACTCTCTGCAACCCCATGGACTGCAGCCCTCTGGGCTCCACTGTACTTGGAATTTTCCAGGCAAGAATACTAGAGTAGGTTGCCATTTCCTTCTCCAGGGGATCTTCCAGAGCCAGGGATTGAATCCATGTCTCCTACAATGGCAGTTTCTTTACCGCCGAGCCACCTGGGAAGCCCCATACTAGTTTTGCAACTTTCTTTAAATTTAAAATTATTTCAAAATAAAAGTATTTAAAAATTTAAAAATATTTCAAAGAAAAAAATAGTACATTACTGACTGGTGGGTAGGGAGGACTAAAGAGAATCATTTCAAATGCACTATTAAGCACCTCTTTATACAGGTCAGGAAGCAACAGTTAGAACTGGACATGGAACAACAGACTGGTTCAAATTGGAAAAGAAGTACGTCAAGGCTGTATATTGTCACCCTGCTTATTTAACTTATATGCAGATTACATCATGAGAAACGCTGGACTGGAAGAAACACAAGCTGGAATCAAGATTGCTGGGAGAAATATCAATAACCTCAGACATGCAGATGACACCACCCTTATGGCAGAAAGTGAAGAGGAGCTAAAAACCTCTTGATGAAAGTGAAAGAGGAGAGTGAAAAAGTTGGCTTAAAGCTCAACATTCAGAAAACGAAGATCATGGCATCTGGTCCCATCACTTCATGGGAAATCGATGGGGAAACAGTGGAAACAGTGTCAGACTTTATTTTTTTGGGCTCCAGAATCACTGCAGATGGTGACTGCAGCCATGAAATTAAAAGACGCTTACTCCTTGGAAGAAAAGTTATGATCAACCTAGATAGCATATTCAAAAGCAGAGACATTACTTTGCCGACTAAGGTCTGTCTAGTCAAGGCTATGGTTTTTCCTGTGGTCATGTATGGATGTGGGAGTTGGACTGTGAAGAAGGCTGAGTGCTGAAGAATTGATGTGTTTGAAGTGTGGTATTGGAGAAGACTCTTGAGAGTCCCTTGGACTGCAAGGAGATCCAACCAGTCCATTCTGAAGGAGATCAGCCCTGGGATTTCTTTGGAAGGCCTGATGCTAAAGCTGAAACTCCAGTACTTTGGCCACCTCATGTGAAGAGTTGACTCATTGGAAAAGACTCTGATGCTGGGAGGGATTGGGGGCAGGAGGAGAAGGGGACGACCGAGGATGAGATGGCTGGATGGCATCACGGACTCGATGGACGTGAGTCTGAGTGAACTCCGGGAGATGGTGATGGACAGGGAGGCCTGGCGTGCTGCGATTCATGGGGTCGCAAAGGGTCGGACACGACTGAGCGACTGAACTGAACTGAATATGCTGAATGTTGTTGAAAATGCTAAAAACACAATATCAAATAAAATTTTATTACCACACGTAAGGGCTTGACTTAGGGTCTTGTTGGGAGATGCACACTGTATGTTACTGCTGCTATGGTTGACGTTTGGATAAGAAAAACAGAAGCACAAAGAAGAAATTTCAGTTACAAGGTCATGTTGGGTAAAAGAAGAGTCAGTGTCTGGAAAGGATTCTTAGAGAAAGTGATCCTTAAGCAGAGTTGTAAGAGATGAGTTTAGGATTTTGGAAGGGGCTGGAGGACATTCTTGAAGCCTAGAGTCAGGAAAATGAGTGCAGAATATCTGTTATAGCAATGTCCTCCACCAAAGTATCCTGATTTCTCCAAAGATACTTTCCAGTGTTTGATGTATAACTATTAAGCTGATCCTTTATCCTTTATTAACTTTAGGAAAGAAACAAATGTACCTGGACCTCATCTTTAAAGAGAGACACATCTCTGAAAGAACTACAGTTACCCTTAAACTTTGAAGTGTTTCCATTAATAATTTAAAACTAGTCCATAATTTAAAATCTTATTGGGTTCAGATGTTATTAAATTTTCTTGAACTAAATTACTAACAGTGGTTTAGGAAACTTTCCATTGTCAAGGGAAATATGGGGTGCATACTCCTGAGTGGAATTTTTGGAGTAACTACTGGTGTCCCTGCTTTGGAGTTCCTTTAGCTGCTGAGATTGGGTCTAGAGATGTTATACAAATCCCAAAGGGCTGAAGACAACATTTCTGCCAACTGAGTTGTTTTGTTCTGTTCATTCCTTTTTACTGTTATGGAATGCCAATGTAATGTTGGTGAAACATTGGGAAGTCAACCCACATGTCTGGATATACAACAAAGGATATATAAGAAAGATTTTATCCACCCATCCATCTGTTTATCCATCCATCCATTCATTTAGAAATGTTAACTGAGTACCTACTGCATACCTAACACTGTGCTAAGGACACAGCAGGGTGCAAAGTAATCTTGGTCCCTCCTCTGAGCAAGCACATACCTCACGGAGAATGTAGACAAGAAAATAGGCATTTATATCCAGAATGAGAAGAACTCTGAAAGAGGTGAGCAAAGAGGTTGAGTTGACCCCAGCTGAGCTTGAGGTATGCCAGGTGAGGCATAGCCTCTGTCTAACAGGGTAGTGGAATGCTGGCCACAAAGTGTGTAGGGAAGGAAGGAGAAACATCTTTGTGGCAGGCGTCAGAAAAGCCCTTCCCCCCTTGGTGCCTCACAGATATGAAGTACTCCATCAGTGTGTGCACAAAAGTTCCCTGATGTCATGAGAACATCCTGCTTTATTAGGCTAGAGTCACTGAGGCACTAAGGAACAATTCTGGTGACAAGAATGGAAAGCTACAGGAACTTTTGCTTCTTTTGTGTGGTGGTTTATTTGCTTTCTTTTCCCCCCTAATCTTTGAGTCATTAGGTCTCTGAGGATTAGAAAGGATATGAGGAGGTCTCAACCTGTACTCATCTGCAACCCTTCATCCCACACTGATTTATTTCTTTGTGCTGCAATGATGTGTTTAAATGATTAAGAAGGCAGAACTAGCCCCTGCTGAACTAGCGCCTTCCTAGGGTCTCCAGTTCCATTATTCCAAACTAGCTGTCTCTCCATCCCTGGCCTTGAGCCCTGATATCTTACTGAGAATTAATCTCAGCTCAAAACAGCCTTCAAATTATTGTGTACTGGCCTCCCAGTTCTAAAAGTCTTCCAAGGAATTAGTTGCAATTCACCATCTGCTGCCCCCCCACTCAAACTAATGCCCCCTCCATCACAGGAACCCCAATGAACAGTGTCTTTCTGTCTAGAAGAGTTCTGAAATCCAATCTAGTGCAGCCCTTTATACATTTGGAAATAGAAGACAAGATTGAGAGATAGGGTACCCAGTAAGTTTAAGTCTCTGATTAGCGGAAATTGTTTATTAAAATATCAGTGATCTATTAGATTTGTCTAGCGGAGGTGTTCAGTTCAGTTCAGTTGCTCAGCCATGTCCGACTCTTTGCGACCCCATGAACTGCAGCATGCCAGGCCTTCCTGTCCATCACCAACTCCTGGAGTCCACCCAATACCACGTCCATTGAGTCAGTGATGCCATCCAACCATCTCATACTTTGTTATCCTCTTCTCCTCCTGTTTTTAATCTTTCCCAGCATCAGGGTCTTTTCAAATGAGTCAGCTCTTCACATCAGGTGGCCAAAGGATTGGAGTTTCAGCTTCAACATCAGTCCTTCCAATGAACACCCAAGACTGATCTCCTTTAGGATGGACTGGTTGCATCTCCTTGCAGTCCAAGGGACTCTCAAGAGTCTTCTCCAACACCACAGTTCAAAAGCATCAGTTCTTCTGCACTCAGCTTTCTTTACAGTGGTGGTGTACCTAGCGTACTACTTTTCACAGATTTTTGAGGTATAATCAACACACAATAAATTGCAAACATTTAAAGGGCACAGTTTGATAAGTTCTGACATATGTATATACCTATGAAACTATCACATAGTTAAGATAATGCACATATCCATCATTCTCAAGTTTCTTATTCTTCTTTCTCATAAAAAGTGGTAAAATATAGATTTCTTTGGCCATGAAAGAAAAAAGGCTGGTTTCATAAATAGATGCAACTCTAACTGGACACTTTCCATCAAAGTAAGAAGCAACATCCTACAGTGGGGCCTGTTTAGCATCATTCTAACAAGATCGAGTTGCTGAACAGGTTGATAGAGGACTATGTGACCCAGCCACAAACTGGACATGTAACCCAGCTAGTCAGCAAGCTATTCTGATGTGTGTTGTCTGGATGAATATTTCCCCTTCCAATATTTTCACTTTCACTCCCATAGCATCTTACTCTTATGCCTGAAACAAAACTATACCATTGCATTGCAAAAGCTACTTATTTTTTTCTTTCCCCACTATGATCTTGATAACAGTCTTCATTCATCTTGTATCCTTGATGCAATGCTTAACACAAAGTGGAGCTCAGTGCATTCTTATTGAAGAGAAAAATTAATGAGTGTTGTTTTTCCTGAAAGTATCTGGGCAGATGGTTAGGAAGGGACTCAAAGTACATGACCGACTAGTGACATGATACAGTAACATCATCTCTGAGTCTAAAAGCAGCGTATTTCACCAATCAGGAGGGCTTGAATCACGTACTATCAAACACTGTCATCACTGGGAAATGTTTCTTTAAGGTGATATCCTTATTGAACCATGCTCAGTTTTCTGAAGGAAAAAAAATATTGGAGGAAGAACAGATAGAAGGAGAAATTATTTTTTCTTTTATAACTAATTGTAAAGAGATTCATTTGTTTGCCCACATATTCTAAGCATCGCCTGCATGGTTTTTGGAATATTTGATTTTTCCTTTGAAATTATCTCAAAAAAGAAAAGCACTGCTTCTGAGAGCTATGAAATCTCAAAGGCAGTTAGAAATTCATTTATCAATTTAACGCAGGAAGATAAACAGGGTATTGAGCAAAGATACCCTATTATGCTGTAGCAAAGTTATATTTTGGTTTTTGCTTGGTCTCTACTTAATGATTCTGTACTAATGGAAACATTGATCTTACTTCCAATATTGCATTTCAGCATTCTCCTAAAATTCAAATTTCCCTTCAGCTCTTGCATTTGTTTCTAAGCATGGTGAATTGAATCCTCCCTGTGGTTATGCTTAATATCACAGTCTATTGCATGCTGTCTTGAACACTACACCACCTACACACCACAAAAAAATAGCTATAGAGTGATCTTCTGGGCTCCCTAAATACCCATGCAAAGACTATAATAGACCTTACCAGAGTCTGCTGCAATTGTTCACATGTCTGAATAAGTGGACTGGGAGATCTGTGAGGTATTTTCCAACTTATGTAAAATTTTCACAAATTCACCAGATAGGGTCCGCTTATAAGAATATGAATTACTGCTTTAAAGCAGGAAATAAAACAAATAGCCCAGCAATCCCACTTCTGGGCATACACACCGAGGAAACCAGAATTGAAAGAGACACATGTACCCCAATGTTCATCGCAGCACTGTTTATAATAGCCAGGACATGGAAACAACCTAGATGTCCATCAGCAGATGAATGGATAAGAAAGCTGTGGTACATATACACAATGGAGTATTACTCAGCCGTTAAAAAGAATTCATTTGAATCAGTTCTGATGAGATGGATGAAACTGGAGCTGATTATACAGAGTGAAGTAAGCCAGAAAGAAAAACACCAATACAGTATACTAACACATATATATGGAATTTAGGAAGATGGCAATGACGACCCTGTATGCAAGACAGGGAAAGAGACACAGATGTGTATAACGGACTTTTGGACTCAGAGGGAGAGGGAGAGGGTGGGATGATTTGGGAGAATGACATTCTAACATGTATACTATCATGTGAATTGAATCGCCAGTCTATGTCTGACGCAGGATGCAGCATGCTTGGGGCTGGTGCATGGGGATGACCCAGAAAGATGTTATGGGGAGGGAGGTGGGAGGGGGGTTCATGTTTGGGAATGCATGTAAGAATTAAAGATTTTAAAATTTAAAAAATAAAAAACTAAAAATAAATAAATAAATAAATAAAAAATAAAAAAAATAAAACAAATAGCACACACACAAAAAAAATAAAAATAGTTTCTAAATTCTCCTTACCAAGGAGAATTCAAGAGAATTTTATCTCTTTTGGAAATTCCATTTACCATTACAATTATGTATTTGACAATTTCCTCATATATTAATTTGTTCTTTTAAAAAACTTCACTGAAGTCTAACTTTAACCCACTTTTAAAAAATATTACTGCAAATATACCTGCTGTCAAGAAGTTTGAACCACAGTGGAAAAGACAGGTGCAAAAAACTGCAACACGAACACCTATACAAGTAGAAATTATACACAGAGTGTCCTAGAAGCAGGGAGAACAAGCAAAGAAAGCCTGCTGATTATGGGGTGGGTGGGGGTGATGGCCAAGGAAATCTCCCACAGGAGGCCATGCTTGAGCTAGACATAAAGGCTGTATAGGAATTTTCTATCAGGATATGAAAGGAAGGGGAATCTAAACAAAGAGGACAGCACAGGAGGTATTAGAGGGCAGAGCATACTCTGAAAATGGGGGAAGTATATCAGGGAGTGTCTAGAAATGAGCTCCAGAGATAACCAGGAAAGAGCCTTGTACCCTGCTGGTCCAAGTTTTGAACTTGACCCTATGGGAAATGAAAAACCACAATTTAAGTGCAATTATAATACCTTACAGTGATCACAAACAAAAATGTAGCACAATGTTTGCAAAGAATCTTCCTAGGAACATTGGCATATTAAGAATTAATGACTTAAAATGATTTCTGGTCAAGTAAATTTGGGAAAATGATGGGTTAAGCATACTTAAACTGTTTAAGCGGACTTACCTCTTGAGAAACCTATATGCAGGTCAGGAAGCAACAGTTAGAACTGCACATGGAACAACAGACTGGTTCCAAATAGGAAAAGGAGTACATCAAGGCTGTATATTGTCACCCGGCTTATTTAACTTCTATGCAGAGTACATCATGAGAAACGTTGGGCTGGAAGAAGCACAAGCTGGAATCAAGAATGCTGGGAGAAATATCAACAACCTCAGATATCCAGATGACACCACCCTTGGGGCAGAAAGTGAAGAATTAAAGAGCCTCTTGATGAAAGTGAAAGAGGAGAGTGAAAAAGTTGGCTTAAAGCTCAACATTCACCAAGTTCAACAAAACTAAGATCATGGCATCTGGCCCCATCACTTCATGGGAAATAGATGGGGAAACAGCGGAAACAGTGGCAGACTTTATTTTTGGGGGCTCCAAAATCACTGCAGATGGTGATTGCAGCCATGAAATTAAAAGACACTTACTCCTTGGAAGGAAAGTTATGACCAACCCAGATAGCATATTAAAAAGCAGAGATATTACTTTGCCATCAAAAGTCTGTCTAGTCAAGGCTATGGTTTTTCCAGTGGTCATGTACTGATGTGAGTTGGACTGTGAAGAAAGCTGAGAGCCGAAGAATTGATGCTTTTGAACTGTGGTGTTGGAGAAGACTCTTGCGAGTCCCTTGGACCGCAAGGAGATCCAACCAGTCCATTCTAAAGGAGACCAGTCCTGGGTGTTCATTGGAAGGACTGATGCTAAAGCTGAAACTCCAATATTTCAGCCACCTGATGTGAAGAGTTAACTCATTGGAAAAGACTCTGATGCTGGGAGGGATTGGGGGCAGGAGGAAAAGGGGACAACAGAGGATAAGATGGCTGGATGGCATCACTGACTCGATGGACATGAGTCTGAGTGAACTCCAGGAGTTGGTAATGGACAGGGAGTCATGGCGTGCTGTGATTCATGGGGTCGCAAAGAGTCGGACATGACTGAGCAACTGAACTGAACTGAATGGAAATTTCTCAAAATCTTTACTTTGTTCATCTTTGTTTTGTTTCTGCAAGAAAGGGGATATGTAACTTTTCCCACTTATTTCACTATAGAAATCTTTTATTTTTCTCTTCACCAAATAACTCATAGGATTAGAGTTTTAAAGAATATGCTTTGGAAAATATTAAGGACATTCCAAGTGTTGCAAGTGTTAAGAACAGATTAGGACATTCAGACATGACTGAGCATGCAGGTACTCTGCACTAGTGTTTAACAAGTGCAGAATTTTAGTTTGGGCTTCCCAGCTGGCTCAGTGGTTAAAAAAAAAAAAATCCATCTGCCAATGCAAGAGACTCAAGAGATATGGGTTCAATCCCTGGGTTGGGAAGATCCCTTGGAGTAGGAAATGGTAAACCACTTCAGTAAACTTGCTTAGAGAATCCATGAATAGAGGACCCTGGTAGGCTGCAGTCCATAGGGTTGTAAAGTTGGACACGACTGAGCACAATGAAGTAAGTGAGACGAGCTGCTGAGTGCCAAAGAAGTGATGCTTTTGAACTGTGTTGTTGGAGAAAACTTTTGAGAATCCCTTGGGCCGCAAGGAAATCCAACCAGTCCATCCTAAAGGAAATTGGTCCTGAATGTTCATTGGAAGGACTGATGCTCAAACTTAAACTCCAATACTTTGGCCACCTGATGTGAAGGACTGACTCATTTGAAAAGACCCCATTGCTGGGAAAGATTGAAGGAGGGAAGAGAAGGGGGTGACAGAGGATGAGATGGTTGGATAGCATCACCAACTCCATGGAAGTGAGTTTGAGTAAGCTCCGGGAGTTGTTGATGGATAGGGGAGCCTGGCGTGCTGCAGTCCACAAGGTCACAAAGGGTCGGGACATGACTGAACGACTGAACTGAACTGAACTGATGGTAGTTCTATCAGAAGATCAATTATACCAGCAGCTGGGGCATCAAGAAAATGGAACCAAACCATGTTTAGCTACTGGAATAGCCAAAATGGCCAAGACCTGGTCTGGTGAATCATTTTGACATCTGAGATATCCCTGAGATATTAATGCATTAGAGTCACAGAGTTTAACTCAACAGAACTTTTCAGAAGAGGTCAATCTAATACAAAGCTTAATGCTCCTCCCCACTTTTTTAGCATAAGGAAATTTAGTCCACAGCAGATTAATGATTTTCTCAGAAATGAGAAACATGAATCATATAATTAGCTTTCCATGCTCTTATTTTCCCTGGAGGAGAGCCAGGGTGTGAATATTTATAAACACTGGATAATCACCAAACAAGTTATGTTTGTCTTTGTATTATATTTCTTCACTTATATTTGAATTGAGATCCATGTGCCATTTAGGGAATAGATGATGCTCTAATAAAACTAGTGAAGTCATACTGCCAAGACTTGACTTCAAAGGAGCTGGAAAACTGCTCAGCATTTTTATCCTGCCCCCTGCTGAATTTCTGCCCACACCCAGCACTGTGCTGGAGAGAAAGGTCAGCACCTTCCAGGCACACCCCACTGGACATAGGGCTCTTTCTAAATTCACTCTGTGAGACACATGGCTTCTTTAGTGAAGGGGGTCAAAAGGTAATTATGTATTTTTGCTTTAGTATAGTTGTATCATAGTATGCATTTATCTCTTCAATAATCATTTAAGAAAGTTGTATGCTAAATGATTATTTATCATTAGACTTTACATTGTAAATATATAGTTGCTGCTAAGTCACTTCAGTTGTGTCCGACTCTGTGCAACCCCATAGACAGCAGCCCACCAGGCTCCCCCGTCCCTGGGATTCTCCAGGCAAGAACACTGGAGTGGGTTGCCATTTCCTTCTCCAATGCATGAAGGTGAAAAGAGAAAGTGTAGTTGCTCAGTCACGTCTGACCCTTAGCAACTCCATGGACTGCAGCCCACCAGGCTCCTCCATCCATGGGATTTTCCAGGCAAGAGTACTGGAGTAGGGTGCCATTGTTAGAGAGCATTTAAAATCCAATATCAAACCACTATAGGACTCTATGACTCCACCTGAAGTGACATACAGTCTTTCCTTTTGAGCAACATTAGTGGAGAAGGAAATGGAAACTCACTCCACTGTTCTTGCCTGGAGAATCCCAGGGACGGGGGAGCCTGGTGGGCTGCCGTCTATGGGGTCTCACAGAATCGGACATGACTGAAGTGACGCAGCAGCAGCAGCAGCAGCAGCAGCAGCAGCAGCAGCAGCAGCAGCAGCAGCAAGGGAATAGTTTGCTTTTCTATTCTTCTCACTCCAAAGAGCTGGTATTTTGCACAGATCCATGGCAGTGATCTCCTTACCCACTGGCCGAATGACACTTTGGTCCTCACCGCAGTCAGATCAAAGGATTTCAATGCCTTTGAAATGACTCCACTGTGCCTTTACTCAGGCATTTGAAATGCCTTGATGTGATAGTCTCCTGTCCTCTCTGCTCTGAGATTTTTGGTAGCTTTCAATTTTCCCTGACAAAAAGATTGCTTTGCACAGGACATGCCAAGGAAGATTCACCTTCATTCCTGACTGTGCTACTCATTCATCAGTGGCAGTTTCTGAAGGTGTTAATTGAAATATTAACCACTTTCCTTGACTCTTAAAAATGACTGAAGGTCAACGACAAGCAACTTGCTTTACTCTCATGCATTTTTCCATTCTGGTGAATATGTTTGTAACTTGCCACTGAGACATACCTGTTCCACTTAAGGAGCTGCAATCCTCACACTAAGGGACAACATTCGGTTTTTAGTTGGAAGAAATAAAAGAAGGAAGAAAGGCAGAGAGAAAAAAGACTGTCCATAAATTCTAAAGAAAGATTGGAATTCTATACCAACTTTATTTCAGAAGAAATTAAAAAATTAAGAAGAAAAAATTAAGTTTCTTTCTCTAGGAAACAACCCTCATACACAAAGACAGAAAATTCACAGTGCTGTTATTCCAAAAACCTTGAGTCAATTATTTTCAGTCATCATACTATTAAAATGAGTGTCTTTCCTCAGGAGAAAAAAAATGCTTGTTTAAACTATTATAGATTTCTGTCAAGAAAGGCAAACATTTTTAATCATTCTAAAATGTTTTACTTTGCTTTCTTGATGATCATGACTATATCTGAAAAAGAAACTGAAGCAAATAAGTAAATATTTTAAAAATTAAGCTATAATTAAATGGTTGCAGTAGGAATACCACTCAGCCTCCATACATTAAACTTACTCAGCAGTCATTGACAAAATTGTCAATGTACATTTATGACTTGGAACATTATTCAAGACCTGGATCAAGTACAGTCTCTCTAGGAAAATTTCTCCCAAATTCTCGATATACATAGGCAAGATTGTACATCTTCTATTTCATGTCTACCTAGGAGTATCACATATTAATAATAAACATATAAATAATAATACTAATTATGTTCATTGCAATACTTGGAACCACAATACATCTCACCACTGTGAGATGTTCCACAACATCGGGAATGAATTATTCCTACTTCCAGTTCCCTGAAACACAGCCCAGGACATGGCAGGTATTATATGTGATAGGTCATTTGCTTTTTAAACATCCAGTGAAATACTCAATGTGATAATAAGTATGAAGTTATCTCTTAAATTCATTAGCATGATCTTTCAGCTCCTAAAATAGAGCATTCACAAATATTCTGAAGTATTTTGCTTCCCCATTTTGCCATAATGGATACAAATTCTAAACATACCAAATGGCTGTTTGTTTTCTTTTTTTATTCCAAAGCCTTAAACTCCAAAACTGAAATGTCACCTCCATTCTTGTTATGCAGTAGCTTTTAACAAGGCATAGTTGTTGAGACCAATGAAAAATATTTTGACAATATGAAGGTCTTATATGAATTAAATTTGTTAAGCCCAAAAAGCTCTGAAAAGTTTTTCTCTTTCCATATAGAGAATATGAGCATTATTTTCTAGCGGCAAAGGGAAAGAAGATTTAGAAGACTTGAGAGACTAAGTATATATAAAGAAAAGCTAGATAGGTATAATAAAAACATGGTGAAGACATATGACACGATCAAGTATTGTGGCCATGACAACACTGAGTACTTGAAATGTGACTAGTCCAAACTGAACTGTGCTATATGTGTAAAATCATACATGTTTTGAAGGATTAGTGCAAAAACATGTAAACTACTTAATTAATAATTTTATACTGATTGTGTTGAAATAGTAATATTTTGATATTACCAAGTCAAATAAGATCTATTTTAAAAATTAACTCCCCCTATTTCCCATTTTTTAAGGTAGCTACCAGAAAACTGAAAATCACATACGTGGCTCACATTGTAGTTCTATTGGACAGCACTGCTACACAGAATCACTGTTTTCTTTTCTACTTTTACTTTCAGCTTAAATTTGTCTTTAACTAAAGGGACTTCTCAGCTCCTAAGTGCATGCAGGGTAGTTATCTTTGAAAGCCCTCTGCTTATAATATCCTCTGGATAACTTATAACAAGCACATTTTAAAATTCACTGATGAGCTTGCAGGACAGTATGTAAAACACCTACCAGGGGAAAAAAAAATGAGTTGAAAGCAAATGAAAGAAATAACCTCTTAACCCAGAATCTGTCTGTCCTGGGGGCAAAAGGAGAGTTGTGGAGATGACTTAGAATCGAACAAAACCTTAGAACCACTCAAAATGGCAAAGCTGAAGGCGGGCTGTGACATTAGGTCAGGAACATGAAGATGACTATATTATTGTAAAAAATGGGCCAGAAAAAAAATCCACCTGCCAGAGAAGAAATCCTTTAAAGAATCTTTATTCTCTCCACTATGGTTTCAAAAGGAAAACAGACATACAAGAGAGACAATTAACACATTCAATATCTGGTTCTTAAAACACACACTCCATAAAAATTATAAGCCTCTGACAAACTTTCATCAGAGAAATTGGTATGAACAAGCTACATTAGGAATTTTAAAAAGAGAACATAATTACAGATAAAGCACAGATTACAAAATTCAAAGAGAATGCTATGAATAACTTCATGTCATTAATCTTGAAGCTTTCATACTAAGTCAGAGACCTAGAAATAACTGACCAATTCTAACTCAGAAAGAAATAAAAAGCCTGAAGAGTCTTATAATAATTGAACAAACTGAAAGAGTAGTTGAAAATCTTCTCACAAGGCAAGACGCCAAGCTTGGACAGGTGTGTTCTATGTACATTTCAAGGAATGGATCATTCCTATATCTTATACATTCTTTGGAAAATTATAAAAAGTGATATTTTCCAAATAATTTTATGAGGCCACAATAACTTGATTCTCAAACTCGGCAAGGACAGAATCAGAAAGAAAATTTAAATACAATCTCACTTATGAATATACATATAAAAATCCTACACAAAATGCTAGCAAATTCATCAATGGGTATTTTAAAATAATCTTTACCAAATTGGATTCAAGTTGATTTCATTTACTTGTACGTCCAGAAAAAGGCAACGTATCAGTGGTTGCCAGGAGTTGGAGCTGGTAAGAAGGAATCAGCCATGACAGGCACAAAAATGTTTTAGGATAAGTAAACTGTTCTAATCTTAACTGTGGTGACAAATACCCTGTATAAATTAAATGGAAGAATTTTGTCATATGCACATAAATTCCTTAATAAAAAGAGAAACAAAAGAAAGGCTTAAGAGGCTCCTCTGACCAAATATGGGAATTGGTGACAAATTATAAGCCAATGGATAAAATAAGAACCCATGAGATGGTACTGATAATGAATGAATTAACTAATGAGAAAGAGAATGGAAAATTCTTTCTTATAGGATAATGCTGCCTAATAAATACTGGAGAAATGATACAATTATAAACAAATCACTACATTGCAAACATCATAATTAAAACTGACAGAGGTAAGAATCCTCAATAGCCTCTAAATCTAAGGGAAAAACACAGTTGTCAAAAGTAGCCCTATGAAGTACTTAATAATCACAAATGGGAAATTAATAAGCGTACAGTGGAGCAACTGTACAATACATTAAATAAATGATCAAAATTAACATCACCAATAAGGAGCAACCAGATAGTCTGCATCTCTGAATATAATATCCCAGGATGGACAAAATCTCACCTGAGTTACATTCTAATGAAAATCATGAACTATCATCAAACCCAAATCAAGTGACATCAAACCCAAATCAAGATATCTGGCCTAATATTTAAAAAGCATCTACATCACCAAAGATAAACAAAGTGTGAGGAATCATTGCTGGATAAAGGAAAACAAAAAGATATAATCAGCTAAAGTTAACTTTCCATTCTGGACTGGATCCTGTAAAGGTGAAAAAAACTGCTATCAGACAGTGGAGTTCCTATTGCACTGGTGTCATCTTTTCTGTCTCTCTGACACAGAAATGACAAAAGATCTTGGCTAATAGGGACAGGTGATAGCCTGAGCTATGAAAAACAACCAAACCAAGCCTTAGTAAAATGTTTCTCTACTACAGATCAGTGTCTTCTCCCACCTTCAAGCCAGGGAGATGGTGACAATACTCATTATTCATTCATCAAACACTATTGTGTGTCTAAGCACAGTGAACAAGAGGTGCAAGACTTTCTCACTTCCTCCTTCTCAATGAACTCCTGCATGTTTCCTGTGAGCATCGTATCATGGCCTGATCCTACCCCCAGGGATCCAACCCCACCCTCCTTTTCTTTATATTCTGGGGATAATTTCTGACATTTTACAAGTTAATAATATCATGTCTATATAACCAAATGTTTCTGGGCATCTGCACTCATGTATTTCCTGACTACTTGCTGGAGAAATAAAATGATCCTACCAACACCAGACCCCTCCATAACAATACAGAAGTAGGAGAGAAAATAATTTAAAATTGAGTGCTATCGGTTTTACATTCATAAAAAAGGTAGCTGGAATGTGTCTCTAAGTCTGAACAGAATTTCACATAATTTCATTTATAAAAAAGAAAAACAGTAACAACTTTTCTCATCTTCATTGGAGATAAGCGGACACAGTTCCTTCTGAGAGACTTCCAAGTTTATCTTAGAGGTTGTGTTTAAGGTTCCAAGGTCAGAAGGCTCCTGACC
This sequence comes from Ovis canadensis, assembly GCF_042477335.2. Taxonomy (NCBI): domain Eukaryota; kingdom Metazoa; phylum Chordata; class Mammalia; order Artiodactyla; family Bovidae; genus Ovis; species Ovis canadensis. The sequence continues at coordinate 41,525,190 of NC_091254.1, forward strand.
TTGTCTTGTGAAATTCAAGGTCAGAAGTTTAATGAGGATTCCTGCTATTTTCAAGGAGACATCCTGAAGAGGGGAGAGTTAAGGAGGAAGCCACTTCCCTCCTTTTCAGTAAACAAAGTGAGCTTGATCATTTCACCCTTACACTTGAAACTTGATCGGTCTACCATTACCCACCACATATGTGTTCTTTTCTAAGCTGAAGTAGTCTCTTTTCCTTCAGCGTCAGACTACTCTTTTCTCTGAGTTCCTTACCCAGTATCACAGGGCATTGAACTGCCAGTCCAACCTGTCTTTGTCCAAACCAGAAATTGAGACCTTATATTTGCCTTTTGTCTGCTTTCTGCATTCCTTCCCTCTGATGATCTTTAGAAACACCTGGCCATTCCACCTCATAAATATCTATCGGTCCATCTCCTTGCTCTAGCATCACTCTCCTAATTCAAGCCGTGCTCCTCGGGACATCGGTGGAAGCTCCTTATCAGGTCTCCCCACTTCCAGCATGGGCTCTCTGGGGAGAGTGGGATTACAAGAACAGATATAGAAGCCTGAACAATTTGTGTTTATTTCTTTTTTGTCAAAAGGAAATAGAAATTTAATAGAAAATTAAGTCATAAAAAACCGTTCTTCAGAATCCTCCTCACACCTTTTTACCCCAGTTTCTGTCCCTCTTCATTTTAGAAATAAAGCTTGCTTTTCCCTTTCCACATTTTTCAAAATAGTTTTTCTCCTCTCTGACTTTTTTTTCCTTTTAGCAATCAACCACTCCCAAATATTAATGAGAAAGTAAGAACATCCTATGGAAATATGGAAAACTCAACAGTGGCCACAGGACTGGAAAAGGTCAGTTTTCATTGCAATCCCTAAGAAGGCAATGCCAAAGAATGTTCAAACTACCACACAATTGCATTCATCTTACACACTAGCAAAGTAATGCTTAAAATTCTCTAAGTTAGGCTTCAACAGTTCATGAACGAAGAACTTCCAGATATTCAAGCTGGATTTACAGAAGGCAGAGGAACCATAGATCAAATTGCCAATATCTGATGGACCATAGAAATAGCAAGAGAATTCCAGAAAAATCTCTTCTTCATTGACTATGCTAAAGTCTTTGACTGTGTGGATCACAACAAACTGTGGGAATTCTTTAAGAGATGGGAATACCAGACCACCTTACCTGCCTCCTGAGAAACCTGCATGCAGGTCAAGAAGAAACAGTTAGAACCAAACATGGAACAACTGACTGGTTCAAAATTGGGAAAGGAGTATGTCAAGGCTGTATATTGTCACCCTGCTTATTTAACTTCTATGCACAGTACATTATGCAAAATGCTGGGCTGGATGAAGCACAAGCTGGAATCAAGATTGCTGGGAGAAATATCAATCACCTCAGATATGCAGATGACACCACCTTTATGGAAGAAAGTGAAGAACTAAAGAGCCTCTTGATGAAGGTGAAAGAGGAGAGTGAAAAAGCTGGCTTAAAACTCAACATTCAAAAAAATGAAGATTATGGCATCCGATCCCATCACTTCACGGCAAACAGATGGGAAAACAATGGAAACAGTGATAGACTTTATTTTCTTGGGCTTGAAAATCACTGCAGATGGTGACTGCAGCCATGAAATTAAAAGACGCTTGCTTCTTGGAAGAAAAGCTATGACATCTAGACATAGACAGCCTAATAAAAAGCAGAGACATTACTTTTCTGACAAGGGTCCATCTAGTCAAAGCTATGGTTTTTTCAGTAGTCATGTATGGATGTGAGAGTTGGACCATAAAGAAGGTTGAGTGCTAAAGAATTTATGTTTTTGAACTGTGGTTTTGGAAAAGGCTATTGAGAGTCCCTTGGACTACAAGAAGATCAAACCAGGAAGTCCTAAAGGAAATCAATCCTGAATATTCACTAGGATAACTGATGCTGAGGCTGAAGCTCCAATACTTTGGCCACCTCATACGAAGAACTGACTCCTTGGAAAATACCCTGATGCTGGGAAAGATTGAAGGCAGGAAAAGGGGACAACAGAGGATGAGATGATTGGATGGCATCACTGAGTCAATGGACATGAGTTTGAACAAGCTCTGGGAGATGGTGAAGGACAGGCAAGCCAGGATTGCTGCAATCCCTGAAATTGCAAAGAGTCGGACACGACTGAGTGACTGAACAACAACAATAAGAACATCATAAAATAGAAAACAGCAACGTGTAGATTTTATTTGCTCAAGTACTGCTGGTTACTTCTTTAGAACCTCAAGGCTTGTCTGCACTGCAAATCCCCAGCATGAATGCAGGCAGTGGGTACTCAGCATGACCTGCACTGATGGTGAGAAACAGGTGAGGAAGGCTATCTGATGAGAAAGCTTTGGGGTTTAAGAGGTAATATTGTTCTGTTTGCAGAACACTTGTTCAGTTCAGTTCAGTTCAGTCGCTCAGTCGTGTCCGACTCTTTGTGACCCCATGAATCGCAGCACTCCAGGCCTCCCTGTCCATCACCAACTCCCGGAGTTCACTCAGACTCACGTCCATCGAGTCCGTGATGCCATCCACCCATCTCATCCTGGGTCATCTCCTTTTCCTCCTGCCCCCAGTCTCTCCCAGCATCAGAGTCTTTTCCAATGAGTCAACTCTTCGCATGAGGTGACCAAAGTACTGGAGCTTCAGATTTAGCATCAGCCCTTCCAAAGAAATCCCAGGGTTGATCTCCTTCAGAATGGATTGGTTGGATCTCCTTGCAGTCCAAGGAACCCTCAAGAGTCTTCTCCAACACCACAGTTCAAAAGCATCAATTCTTCGGCGCTCAGCCTTCTTCACAGTCCAACTCTCACATCCATACATGACCACTGGAAAAACCATAGCCTTGACTAGGCGGACCTTAGTCGGCAAAGTAATGTCTCTGCTTTTGAATATGCTATCTAGGTTGGTCATAACTTTTCTTCCAAGGAGTAAGCATCTTTTAATTTCATGGCTGCAGTCACCATCTGCAGTGATTTTGGAGCCCAAAAAAATAAAGTCTGACACTGTTTCTACTGTTTCCCCATCGATTTCCCATGAAGTGATGGGACCCGATGCCATGATCTTCATTTTCTGAATGTTGAGCTTTAAGCCAACTTTTTCACTCTCCTCTTTCACTTTCATCAAGAGGCTTTGGAAAGTCCTTTAAGGGCCCAGTTTTTTTGGTTTTGTTTTTTTTCTTTCCCAGAAAATAACTCGTCACAAGTTTTCCATCTGGGAAGGCACTGAGGCATACTTGGGAGGGGGTTCGGCAGACAGGCTGAGGGAAAGTGAACAATTACGCAACTAGGGAAATCTGGAGATGTTGGCATGGGCAAATGGTTTGAGTCCAGTGATTGCTACTCTGTTCACTTCTAGCTGTGTACATAGATCGCTATGGTGGGGATTTTTGTTTTTGCTGTTGTTGTTCTTTGTTAATCACTTATGATAGTGGCAGTTTACTTATTTTCTCCATTTCAAGCTCCGGTGGGAATCTCCTCAGCACCCCAAGTAAAGAAAAGAAAGTGGTGGTTGTTTTGGATTTTTCTTTTAATTGAAACTTTTAAATTTTATGAGAAGAAAACATGTCATACAGCTGTAATCTTTGTGGTGGCATTTGCACCACTATTCTGAAAGCTTGTCAGTGTTTCCTTCACAAATCAGTCCTGTTATAGCTTTATAGCTGTCATAAAATACCCCAGGGATGGAAATGTGCCACCTACACAATTTTTGGTTCACCTGCTGCATGGCATAATTAATACAGCTACTTTTGCTTTTACCTGATCTTTATCATCCAAAAAAAATGAGAGTATTATCAAACACACAAACTCTTTCAGCCTGGCACCTGGCACTCTATTGCATTTTATGGAAATAGGAAAGACAAGTTCAAATGTTGTGTGTACATCTAGTACTCATTCATAGCAAAGGCAGAAAAGATTTCCCCCCTCAAAGACTACATACAGACTCCCAAAATGCTGCATGAAAACAACCAGATCTTCTTTTTCAGGATTCCATGCACTGGAACCAAAGCCAGGCTATTTATTAAGAATAATTATTATTTTATGGACATATGTGATGATGCAGTTTCACTTACTCTTCATCAGGCTGAGAGAACAGTCTCATGATCCTAAGCACTCCTAATGGCATAGAAGGGTATCAGGACTTCATGTTGCTATTTGTTATCTAAAATACATATATTTCCATGATGGTCCTAAGCTTTAATATGAATGATTTCTGATTCATGCTGGAAAGTATAGCAGGAGCTCTGGATGAGGATCTATCTAACCTGGTTTGATAAGTAAGCCCCAAACTACTTAAAATTCCAGTTTCCTCATTTGCAAAATATGAGTAACAATATGGCTTTAATTTTTCTCTATTTAATTTTAAGGTAACACCTGCACGTGATAAAGTGGGAAAAAATCAAATGGTGCATAAGGACCCAGAAAAGATGCGTTTCTCCTACTGTCCTGCTTTACTGCCTGCCTCTTTCCTGACTCCAGTAGCCATCGCGTCTCTGTGAGTCCCTTTCCGGAGTGATTCCCTGCTCATGTGTACGTGCACATGTGTGAAGAATGGATACGCTCATGTGCATTCATTCTTTCTATTTATTCCAGACAATATTTATATAATATATGGCATTTTAGTTAATAATAATTCTTTTCTAGTTATAATGACTCCTTTTCTTCTTTTTTAAATATTTTTTTTAATGTGGACCCTTGTAAAGTCTTTATTGAATTTGTTACAACATTGCTTCTGTTTTATGTTTTGGCTTTTTGGCCAAAAGGCATGTGGAATGTTAGGTCCCCAACCAGGGATCAAACCTGCACCTCTTGCATTGGAAGGTGAAGTCTTAACCACTGGACCACCAGGGAAGCTCCATTTTCTTCTTTATAGTATTCTCCTCAGCAGTTATATGCTAACAAGCTCTGACTTAATTCTTCATAAGCATATAGCAGTAATCTTTTGTGTGAGATAGGGTTTCTTTCATGAAATAAATAATACATAAGTTTCTTGGAACACATCTCTCAAAAATAAAAAAAAACAACATGCTGCCTTCCACACTTACAAATGACCTTACCGAGGACAGTATAATAACTGCAAAAATGAACACATGACAGTTTGATTGTGACATTCAGAGGGAACTTTTGATGATAGCTGTTTCAAACTCTTTTTTTTTTTTTAATTTCTGCAGGCCTGTAAGTGTGCTCAATTTTTTACATATGCCAATTTAACTTTTTTTTTTCTCTACAAGACTTTTACTATTTTTTGTTAACTATTACTATGTCTTTCCAACAACCAACCAGTTCTCTAATTCTCTGAACACCAGCTGGGTGTGCTATAATCTGTATCACTTCTAACACTAACTACCTGGAGTTAGCATGCATCCCATAGATCAAGGGCTTTGTTCCATGACACCAACTGAGAATGCAACCTCTACGCCTTCACACTTCTGCCCAGCTGACTACGTTCGGATGGCATCATTGACTCAGTGGACTGAGTTTGAGCAAACTGCAGGAGATAGTGAAGGACAGGGAAGCCTGGCATGCGGCAGTCCATCAGGTTGCAAAGAGTCAGACATGACTACGCGACTGAACAACATCCAACTAAGCCCTCCATGTTTGAGAATTCACTAGAATGACTCACAGAATTTAGGAAAGTGTTGTGCTTTTGATTACATTTTAGTTATAAAATATATAATTCAGGAATAGTCAAATGGAAGAGATGTACAGGTGTGGTAAGTGGGGGGAAGGAGACATACAGCTTCCATGTTCCCACTGGACACGCCACCCTCCTAGGACATCCATGCATTCACCAATCCAGAAACTCTCTAATCTCATTGTTCAAACTGTTCAAGGGTTTTAACTAAAGTTTTATTACACATTACATATGCATAACTGATGGGCTTTCCCAATGTCTCAGCAGGTAAAGAATCCACCTTCAATGCCGGAGACACAGGAGACATGGGCTTGATCCTTGAGTTGGGAAGATCCCCTGGAGAAGAGCATGGCAACCCATTCCAGTATTCTTGCCTGAAGAATCCTATGCACTGAGAAGCCTAGTGTACTAGAGTCCAAAGGGTCGAAGAGTCAGACGCGACTGAGTGACTAAGTAACTAAGCACACAAGTGTAACTGATGAACTCATTATCCACTGATGTGCCACCTTGCTACATATAGTTTTAAGAGGCTGCTAATTGATTTTATTCTTTTTCTAGGTAGACAATATATCCATTCAATGCATTTTTCTCCTTCTTGCCAATATTTATGCATATTCATGCTCTTCTTTATTTCATTGCACAGCTAGCACTTTTCACACAATTTTGACTACTGACAGTGACAACAGGTTTCCTTATCTTACTTTTGAAACTAAGAAGAACACACCTATCATTTCACCATTTAAGGTGCTATCAGTTCTGGATTTCTGGTACATATTTTTTCTGGAGTTAAAGAAGTTTTATTCTATATTAATATGAGAATAATCTTTTTTTTGTTTTTTGAAGTCATGAATAGGTATTAAATTTTGTCAAATTCCTTTTCAGTATCTATTAAAATGATTAGGCTTATTTTTCCTCTTTTCATCTGTCAATATGATGAATTACAATGATATATTTCCCATGTTAATGTTTCTTGCAATGCTTGACTAAACACTTCTTGGTCTTTTAAAACATGGTTAATATTTTATTTTGAGTTTTTATACTCTCTTTCATAAATGAATGGCATAGAGCTTTGTTTCTGGTGCTGAACCACCCAGAATATATGAATAACAGACTAAAATCTTCTTCAGATATACAGATTTATTCTAATTGGTGTCTCAATTACATACATTTTGAAATACAAAGGCAGAGTCACAGTTTAACAATTAAATCCAAGGTTTCAAACTCAAATATGTAAACAGACAAAAAAATATCATACATAAATGAAACAACCTATGTAAGTGCCTCTGTGTACAGTGAACAAGTGGCAGGTTCTCTGTCAGAGAAGCTCACCAGCCTTCCAAGGGATCAACCACTACTCCAATCCAAACACTGCAGGTAGAAAAGTGAGCGTGGTGCTGCCAGATAGTTCATTCTGGCTTTTGAAGGATATCGTATTTTTTATTGGAGTATAATTGCTTTATGATCAACCTAGATAGCATATTAAAAAGCAGAGACATTACTTTGCCAAAAAGGTTTGTCTAGTCAAGGCTATGGTTTTTACAGTGGTCATGTATAGATGTGAGAGTTGGACTGTGAAGAAAGCTGGGCACCCAAGAATTGATGCTTTTGAACTGTGGTGTTGGAGAAGACTCTTGAGAGTCCCTTGGACTGCAAGGAGATCCAACCAGTCCATCCTAAAGGAGACCAGTCCTGGGTGTTCATTGGAAGGACTGATGCTAAAGCTGAAACTCCAATACTTTGGCCACCTGATGTGAAGAGTTGACTCATTGGAAAAGACTCTGATGCTGGGAGGGATTGGGGGCAGGAGGAGAAGGGGATGACAGAGGATGAGATGGCTGGATGGCATCACCGACTCAGTGGATATGAGTTTGGGTAAACTCTAGGAGTTGGTGATAGACAGGGAGGCCTGGCATGCTGCAGTTCATGGGGTGGCAACAAGTCAGACACAACTGAGCGACTGAACTGAACTGAACTGAATAATTGCTTTACAATGTTGTGTTATTTTCTACTGTAAAATAATATGAATCAGCCACATGTGTACATATATCCCCTCCTTCTTGAGCCTCCCTCTCTTTTAAAGACTTCAGTTCAGTTCAGTTGCTCAGTCATGTCCGAATCTTTGCGACCCCATGAATCACAGCACGCCTATTTCCAGTTAAAAAGAAGAAAAGAAACACTTGCTGGGCATTGTTTTTAACTTTAACTTTCAAATTAAACAATAAAGCTTAAGATTAACACATGTGTGTTCATCAGAAATCCTCATTCATTTCTTTAGCCAATCAGAAACAAAGAAAAAAAAATCCTGGGAATTTCCCATCAATAGACCAACAGAGAGCTTGAAAGAGACCCCAGAAAAGCAGGCTCCTTTAAAAATTAGTGCGTAATTTCAAATGTAGGAAAGCAGAGGTGATTCTGAAAGACAGTGAGTTCACTGAAAAGTACTTGCTAATCAGATTTTTATGTATAGTGATAAAAATGAAAATCTTGAATTGCCTCTAGATCTCATAACTAGCCAAATAAACCTAGACATGACAGTGAATCATTATTTTGGGCCTTGGATGAAACTATAATTCTCTAGGTTAAAAGTACAAAGTTAAAAAGCAGAAAACTTCAGATGTTTTTAGAAAAAACAAGCAAATGCACTAAATAAATCTTAGGTGCTAAGTGCTCACTCGTGTTTGATTCTTTGTAACCCCATAGACTATAGCCCATCAGGCTCCTCTGTCCATGGGATCTTTCAGGCAAAAACACTGGAGTGGGTTGCCATTTCCTTTTCCAGGGGATCGTCCTGACCCAAGGATCGAAGAATCGAACCCAAGGATCAAACCCATGTCTCCTACATCTCCTGCATTGGCAGGCAGATTCTTTAGCACTGAGCCACCCAGGAAGCCCATCTTAGGTATGCAAATTCCACATCCTCCATAACAACAACAAAAAACAGCTGCACATAACTTCTTGAGTCCTACCTTCTGCTTTTACTGGATGTATTATAATAGTTAATATGCAACCCTTGCTTCCCTTAGGCATACCTACTTGGGAGAAGGCCACCACAGAGGGCTGATATCAAAAGCAATGGTAAGAAAAGTACGGGAAAGAAGTCTAAGGCTTTGAACATACACATACATACACTCAAACACTGACACATATACACACAGAAGTGTCAAAGATGTTCTGAGCCTCCCAAAATCCTTTCCTATTCCCACGCAGAATCCCAGATGGTGCATGTATTCATTTGGGAGCCATTTTGTCCTGCTTGTTGAAGTCTAGAGTGTTGCTTTTTCCAACCATCATCATTAAGTTGGCAGTGAGTATGTGGCAGTTGATGGTTGGATGGCATAACCGACTCAATGGACACGTGTTTGAGTAAACACTGGGAGTTGATTATGGACAGGAAGGCCTGGCATGCTACAGTCCATGGGGTCGCAAAGAGTCAGACATGACTGAGCGACTGAACTGAACTGAACTGATGGCCCACTGAGTCTGGATGTTTGTTGAATAGCACTTTGCGAAATGCTACAGTAAAGGTAGAATCTTATTTTTTGTAATTAGTTTTTATTAGAGTGTAGCTGATTTATATGGAGAAGGCAATGGCACCCCACTCCAGTACTCTTGCCTGGAAAATCCCATGGATGGAGGAGCCTGGTGGGCTGCAGTCCATGGGGTCGCTAGGAGTCGGACACGACTGAGTGACTTTACTTTCACTTTTCATTTTCATGCATTGGAGAAGGAAATGGCAACCCACTCCAGTATTCTTACCTGGAGAATCCCAGGGAAGGGGAGCCTGGTGGGCTGCCTTCTCTGGGGTCGCACAGAGTCAGATACGACTGAAACAACTTAGCAGCAGCAGCAGCAGCTGATTTATAATGTTGTGCTAGTTTCTGCTGTACTGCAAAGTGAATCAGTTATACATATATCTACTCTTTTTTAGATTTTATTCCTATATAGGTCATTACAGAGTATTGAGTAGAGTTTCCTGTGCTATACAGAAGGTTCTTACTAGTTATGTAGGGCAGAACCTGTAGTATCACATCAGCATTATCTGATCTATCTCTTTGGATAATATGTTCTACCAATGTTACTGAGAATCTAATTCCAATGAGCTCTCATTTTTCAGTCGGATGTAGCATTTATCCTGACCCAACAGTTGCAAGTGTATTAGAGTATGTGAAACTGCAGTAACAAATAGGCCCAGCATGTAATGCCTCCAAATGACAGAAACTTCTCATTTACGACAGTTAGGGCGACTCAGAGTGGTTCAGGTCAGTGGGGGGCAATCTGTTCCACTCAGACGTTCAGGGCACCAGGCTAGTAATGACTGTCATTTCTGACAGATGTCTTTCAAAGTCAGCAAAAAATGGGGAGAATATGAAAGAACAAGTGTGGGAGATTTTTATGCAAGGCCTTAGACAGGGACAGGACAAGACAATGTCACTTCTCCTCATATTCCATTCACTATGAATATAATTTGGCCACACCAAACTGTAAGGGCAACTGGAAAATGAGTTCTGGCTGAGTTCTGGGAAGGAGAGGAAACAGATTTTGGTAAATAGCTAGCAGTCTCACCACAGATGGGAAGAAATACCATCTAGCTCAACTGTTTCTGGGGATCCCATAGGAAAAAACAGACCCTCTTTCTCTACATTTTTTTTTTCATTTCCTATTTCAAAAACCCTACACAGTACTCTGGAGAAGGCAATGGCACCCCACTCCAGTACTCTTGCCTGGAAAATCCCATGAACGGAGGGGCCTGGTAGGCTGCAGTCCATGGGGTCGCAAAGAGTTGTATATGACTGAGCGACTTCACTTTGACTTTTCACTTTCATGCATTGGAGAAGGAAATGGCAACCTACTCCAGTATTCTTGCCTAGAGAATCCCAGGGATGGGGGAGCCTGGTGGGCTGCCGTCTATGGGGTAGCACAGAGTCAGACGTAATTGAAGCAACTTAGCAGCAGCAGCACACAGTACTCATCTGGTATGTTAAAGTACTAAATAGCTGTGTTTCAGTATAAGTTACATAGTTTTGGATTTTGCGTGTTAGAGCCTTTCTGGACTTAGAACACCTCTGCCTATCTCACCTCCTACCTGTGAGATACAGTGCTGATACAAAGTAGGGGGAATATGGAAGATGCCAAACACATGATCTCTGCTCTCCAGGGCTGTGCAGTTGAGTTTCCAGAAAAGAGAAAGCAAAATCATAAACATAATAGAAGTGATACAATAATACAGTATTAAATATCCTTTCATTATAAGAACAAGGGAAGCAACATGCTATCACTGACAAGTTCCTGATACATTGCCTTATGCACACAGAATGAAAGAGTGTCTTAGGGATAAAGAGGAGAAATGGTTTTGAAGGTTGGTTACATTTTAATCAGAAAATCAATTTATTAATTTTATAACCAATGATTTTAGATCTTATTATAAAAAACCTCACGCCTAGAAAGCTTGGCAGTAAGCCAGCTGATTTTTTGTACATCCTCTAGGTTTCCCTTTTTGCATATTGGATGAGTTAAAAAAAAAAAAAACTCGTTAAATTGTATTTCATTTCCCTTCTGTCTTCCTTCATAAAATAATGAAATCAAAGGTGAGAATTACCATCGTAAGAGAAAAGCCCTGGATGAGTTCAGGGAAATGTGACTCACTAACAACTATTTAATCAAAGCGTTACACGATCCATCTGTAGTTTTACAAAAAAATCTTTCGGCCAAGTTTTGCTGTATTGAAATGCAGTATGAAACGGCATTAAACCACAAATTCTCTGAATTCAATAAGAGGAAATGTAAAAAGATATTTTCTTCAAATGCCTCCAGCTGGCCATATGCCCTAATCACATACAGGCCTCAAAATTGTTTTCTACTGACAATAATAGGATCTATAAAGAGTATTGCTGTGGAGTGATTTGAGAGCGCGGGAGCGTCCTGACCCTTACCTCCACCGAGCTTCGTGCGCCTGGCTGGGAATACAGATGCAGACATGAGTCGGAGCCCCGCGTGCAGGCAGCTGAAAGCTGCAGCGGCAGGTTGCTCAAATGTCTCCGAGGGGCAGAGGACAGCTGATTAGCTGCTGCCCTGCTGCCCTGGGAGGGCAACTTCACACAGAAGAGATGGCGGTGCAATTATTGCAATCATTCAGCAAAGGGGGAGCTTTAAAAAGAGGTTGCTGGAGCTGCTGCTCTGAGTCCCCGGCCTTTCCTAGGCTGCCCCACGTGACCGTGCACAGCGCCTGGGGAGATGAACACCAGGGTCAGCCCCTACCGGAGGGAAATAGGCGGGTGAGGAATGGGGGGCTCAGGGAGACTCCCCCAGTTAGTCACAAGGTGGGTCTAGACTCCTGCCTGGCTGAGCAGCGCTGCGGAGCCAGCACGTGAGCCCGGTGAGCAGTCCAGACTGAAAGTACTGAGGGATGGGGTAGGTCATCACTTACAAGAGGCCCAGTTAAGGTGGAAACAACATGGACCATGGAATGGAAAACTAGGTTCATAACATAGATCTGCCTCTTACACACCCCCTTCCCTCCTAGGGCTGCAGGAAAATTCACTTTCTTGAGCCCCACTTCGTCTGCGAAGGGAGAATTGTAGCAAGCACCATCTCCGGTGCAGCAATGGAGATGTCTTTGAAAACAGCCCAATGTTACAAACATCGTCAAATGATGTTAAAGAATACAAAAGAAATTCTAAACAGAGAGATCCTGACATGAGGGCCCTGTTTCTTTAGGGAGAATTGCACATTCATCAAGCAATTTGAGGAAAATCAGCAAGCAGACCAAAAAAAAAAAAAGCAAAATTACTTGATAATGACAAGAATGCATCTCATTTACTTAAGCACATATGTGCATTATATACACACTGAGGCATTCTTTCAGTTGATTGATCCTCGCAACAACTAGGGATGGAGCAACGTGAGCTCTCATCTCCCCATTGTGACACGTTTGTTGTGCCGTGCTCTGATCAACATGCTTTATGTGTTGTGACACATGACAAACAGATAAATAATGAGGTAGCTACCACTAGCCTTTTCATTTTAGAAACAGGGAGACCAAGGCACAGAAAAAAGCTGAGAATCATGCCCAAGGTCAGACAGCTAGATGGTGCTTAGAGGCAAGTTAAGAACCCAAAGACATAGGCTCCAGGGTGCTGCACCACCGTCTCAGAAGCTGAGCTTCAGAGACCAAAAGACCTCCTGTAAGCAAGGGAAGATTTTGTACTAAACCATGGGACTTTTGGTCCAGTGATTAGAAACCAAATATTAGAGTAAAGAAGCTTAACTGATTAGCTCGATTTTCTCAATATTATATATATATATATATATATAGCTTCCCTGATAGTTCAGTTGGTAAGAATCTGCCTGCAATGCAGGAGACCCCGGTTGGATTCCTGGTTTGGGAAGATCCCCTGGAAAAGGGAATGGCTACCCACTCCAGTATTCTGGCCTGGAGAATTCCATGGACTGTATAGTCCATAGGGTCACAAAGAGTTGGATGCAACTTTCACTTTCATATATGTTTTAAATAAAATCAATTCATTAGAAGAATTAAACATTCCAAGAGTTATATATATTGACTTGGATAAATCAGGACCTAAGTCTGAAAAATCATACGACGATTTATCTAAGTTATATCACAAAACTCCATTGACTAACATTGACATTTTGAGTCACTCCCTAATCGTCCACATTCCTCCTCATTTTTTATTTTTCTCTTGCCTTGAGGCATTGCTTGTTTCAGGCATTGCTTGTTTCAGGCATTGCTTGCTTGTTTCAGGCATTTGCATTTCCTACCAAACTTTCTTGTGAGCCAGAATTCCTGTAGCCTTTGTCACTTGCTGACTTTCTCCCTGGCTAGTCTGTTCTCAACTTCTTGATCAAATACCTAAACAATGCCCGCTCAGCTCTTGTTTCACTGGGACTTAAGGATGCAGTTTCCTTCCAAGGAGAACATTTCGGGTAATCCCAGTCAAGGCCTCCACGCCACCACGGATTAGCTTTCTGTGCACTCAGCGCTGTCGCGTTGTCTGCCAAAGGAAGGGAGGACACAGCGGCCAACTGTCCCCCTGTCGCAGAAGATAAATGTTCTTCCCCACCTCCGTCCTGTCAGAAATAAATCAGTCACTTCTGCGAGGGTCCTCAGATTGGGAATGGTCCCTGCTGTGGCACCAGGGAGAACCAGATTTGTGAGTTGGGTGGCAGTGTGTCCCAGAGAATACATACAGGCTTGGTAATCCCTCGGTAATGGTCCTCCTCACAGAGGTGCTGAGAGAAGCAAGATGAATGATCTGTGGGAGGGCTTCTTGACAGTTCGGGCCTGAATAGATGGTTCCTAAACAAGGATTCAGGATCTGTTTGATTTCTGACCCACTATTTAATGACTTTGTCGTCTAGGCATGTCACTTGACTTTTCCAATCCTCAGTTTCCTCAAGTACTGTAGTTCAGTTCAATGGTTAACAAACATCCACTGAGGGTCAGAATTAATTCATCGAACATTCATTAACTACTTGTCCTAAGTAAGATCTGTGTTTTCTCCTGGAAATAAAGATGTGAATAAACTGGGTACCATCTCAGCATCAATAAAGATACGATCCAGAGTTAGGCATCTACAAAACCATAAGGAAAATGCCTGACCATAAGATTCCTTTCAAAATTTAGTGAAATAAATAGAGCATGTGGAACAAAGTAGGCACTCAATATATATTACAGTCAATATGTTAGATCTTTAGAAATTTGCATATGTAACAACTGAATCAATATCAATAGCCTCAAGGAGATCTTACCTGAAAGCTTAGCCTGCTCTCCTTAGGGAGGACCCTTTATTTAAGGGGATCAAGGACTCTCTTCCCAGAAAACATAACATGAAAAACACATCTGAACTGAGCATATTGAAGTTTGTAAATATGGAGCAGCTAATTTTTTCATCTTGCTCCCCATTTACCATTTGGCATATGCTGAATCCTCTTGAAATCTGACAAGTAGGTTGGGCTTTCAGTGAGAAGAAAACTAAGAAAGTTCAAAGCTGTAATATTCCGGCAGCTAAACTAGGCAGCAGTGACTACAAAATGGCCTTTTAGAAATAGCCCTGCAGAAGTCACCTAGTAATGGCCTAGGTGGGTTAGACCCTCTCAGCTAAGGGCCAGCCCTGCTCTAGCAAAAATGAAAAAGGAAATGGAGGCAATTTTCCAAGTAATTTAGGGGAAAAAACACTTCCATCTCCATGCTCTTGAGGTACAATGATTGCTGCAAATCTCTGCCCGGGCCACGGAGACCAGGCCATTGTGGGACCAAGGCTGAGTCAGTCATCATCCAGGCAACATGGGATGAAAGCTGTGAGCAGAAGGGACTCAGGAGGAAAGCACATTCTTGTTGAGGATTAAGTCTGGATGGCTACTCTGCCCACCACGTTGATTTGCTTGTCTTTCATTTGCAAGTCACCAACTCAACACTCCTGTTTTGCTGATAGAATGTGTTTACTTATATTCATTCATATGGAATTTTTCTGGTAGTCATTCTCCTCACTTGAAATGTATCAGAGCGGTTACTTCTGAACCCAAAGAGCAGCGAGCACCGCAAGAAAGGTGGGCAAACAACTGCATAGCAATCATAATCAGAACTTGACCAGAAAAGGGCTTCCTCCCAGGGCTGCCAACCAAAATCACATCAAGCAATTTTAAAGGAACTAGGAATTTGTTTTCATTGCTTCTCCATGTCTGCATCTCTCTCTGGCAGGATGTTTACTTACTGATCAGTCTGAGCAATTGCACCAATTCATTAAAAGTAAATAAATCAACCTCACTTGGTGACTGCTTTATTATCCTGAAGTCCAACCTCTAGGAATAATGTTGCCAAGTTGAGCTTTGGCAGGAAAGGGATGCAGTGCCCACCACCCTGGTTTTGCCTTTTCTGGGCTATACACACTTGGTTACTTCAGATAAATCTCAAGGGATTGATTCTAAGAAATGACGCCATCACTTAGCCCATGATTTCTGACAAATAACCCAACCTCTCTGTACTCAGTCTTTTATCTATATGACAAATATCAGTGGGTATTAATTTACCCACATAAGTAAATCCCCATCGCAGGGCTTGGATAAAAACAAGTATGTAATAAGTCCTTCACTAGTGTCTAGTAACTATGCCGCTATCTTTTCCCTTTTTTCTAGGGTTCTCTGTGTGGACCAGAACCCAATGTGTAGATTCAACACTCTAATGTTAAAGGAGAATTTGTTACAAGGCAGCTGAAACTCTGACTTCATCCTAATTGTATTAAACTACTAAAGTTGACTGATCTTAGCAGGTAGTCTCTTGAGAGAAATGAAATAGACGACTGAAGCTCCACATGTTGTATTAGATGTAATTCCCCTTAATTCTTACTAACCTCCACTCTACTTTCAGATAGTTCAACAGAACTGAACCAGAAGTCTGAAACAGCTGTTATACTTTAGTTTCTCAACTTAATTTTAGATGCCCCAGTCAAGTCACCATTAAGCAGTAGGAATAACATTGTACCCTGGGATGACTTGCTTTGCTTATTTATTTTGATATTATGTTTACTATAAAATTAATTTATGCATGTGAAGAAATGAAAACAATTACAGAAAAGTGTGAAGTAGAAAGTGACTACGTTCTATAACCCTCTGCTGTTCCCCTTTTCCCCAAACTCCAGACCACATGTGCGTGCTTGATGGATTTGGAGGCTGACTTCTAGATGGAATTGGTGACACTGAATTAAGCAAATTCCATTCCTCTGGAAGACAATCTAACTGTTCACAAAAATCAAGGTTACAATGTTTGTCGGGAGATGGTTCTAAAGGAAAGCCAGTTCTGATCTTTGTGTTGGCTGGGCCCACCTTGAGGGGCTCAGATACCCACGCTGTAACTGTGATACAAACACTTGCAAACGTGCAACTTACTTCTGTTGAAGTCAAATTTGATACTGTATAGAAAATACCAAAGTATTTTGATTGCCATATGTGAGTAGAAAAGCTCTTTCTAACTGCTAAATTTCTTATCAGGTTTTCTTTGAGAATTACCACCCAAACTAATAGCACTGACTTTTTCAACCCACAGGGTATTCACTGAAATAATAAACAATAAACCAAACAGGCTCCATGTCCTTTATAGATGCCCAGCACATAACTGACGTATTAAAAGAAACGGCTTCAGTTCTGTATTTATTATACACACAATGCATGCAAAGAAATGTCTGCAATAGTCTTTTTATGCATTGTTCTGTCTCTCTTTTCCCACTTGGCCACCACCCTTGATTTCATCCTATTCATGAAATATTTCCCTAAGGCAAAATGGTAAAGACCAAAGCTTCTGCTGGAAAACTATCACTGGCTTGAGTGATCACTGGTTTTGTGAGTGACAGAAATCCCTCACAAAGAAAAGCCCAAATGCCTTCCATCCAGGCTCCCCTTAGCCAGATCCAGAGCACACGTCCAGACTTCTCACCCTCATCATCTATAGGCCATGGGCTCCTAAACACAAACTGGATTGCTTCTACAGCCTTACCCCAGCATCCCTGCCTCTGTACTGGACTATGGCAACTTGTTCTACACACCTGGAATGCTTTTCACCCTTTTTTTCTGTATCTTAGGTGTCATATTAATCTGTATAAGAAATAAAAACATTTTTTCAGAACAATAATGAAAACAAAATGACTGCAGCCACTCCTGCTGTGAATGTTGGTGTGGGGTGATGACTGGCTATTGGTAGCATCGACAGTGTCCATACTCAAAGAAGACAGTCCCACCGAAGCATTCAAGACAACCAAGATTAGGGAAATACTGCCTTATCAAGGCTTTGTGCGCTGAAATAGATGTGAATCGTTCTAGAAGAAAAACTTTGGTTTAGTAAAGTACTTTATGGTCTGTGTGTACATAAAGTCCCTTGGAATTTGATTTAGGGTAAGGACTACAGACAGTCGTTCTGTGTAGTAGCCAGGAGCCTATTGTTCTCTTCTGAGAGGTAGACAAGGTGCACTGCAGAGAGGAGCTTCACGAGAGAACCAGGAGATGAAGTGGAAATATTCCCCATGAGAAAGACCTGGTCGCGGAGCATGGCTGAGGGACTTATAATTACAGAGTTTTTCCTCCATCTTCTCAGCATTTGCAAATTTACCTAATCCCCATCCTTGTGTCTGTGGAAATTCAGGGAGGAGAGAAGGACAGAGGGAGGGTCAGCAGGTCGACACAGTGTGGAAAGGAAGGCACATCCTAGAGGTGGGGGCTCAAGGAGCTCGAAGATTCAGTGGCAGTGGAGATTCAAAGCCAGAGTGGCTGGGAGGAAATCAGAGCCCCACGAACCCCTGGAGTTGGTGCAATTATGCTGGGTTCCCCCATGTATGTTACGGGTATGAATCAGTTTTAATTCAACCTTAAAGGATATAGTAACCCCAGAAAGCTAAAGGACTTGGGTAATATACAAGAAGGTGATACATGAGCAAAATATCCATTCATGAAAGCTCAAGTGAAATGCCATATTGCCAACCAAGTAAGTAAAAATTAAGAGAAAATGGAAGAAAATAGGGGAGCGGCCTTGAAGGGACTTAGGAGCTGGAACAAGAAGGGCAGGTGGTAGACAGTTGTTTCAGCCCTCCCTGTCACTGAAACCTCATGAAGCAACAGCTGCCAATCACTTCCCTCACAAGCCCTGCCCCTGGCTTCTATCCATCGCTTCTGTGTCCCCACATGTCAGAAACATCCCAAGAAAAGATAATCCTTGCTGTAAAGGAGAGAGGGCTTGGGAGGAGAAAGGTGTCCAGAGATGTAAAAAGCCTCATACTGAGGTTGCCCAAATGTGTTTTCTCAGCATTCTGCTGTTTCAAGTAATGCTCAAAATGTCTCTCCACATTTGTTAAAAGAGAACTTTTGGACTGTTGGGCTTCGTAATGATGATATTGCATCCGTGTTTTTTCCTCCATATAAAGAAGATATTAAATATGTATTAGACACAGGTGACTCAAAGGTTTTAGCTGTGATTATTCTGTGATAAGTACAGCTCAAATATTCAAATCAAAATGAAATTTGAGCATATCTTTGGAGTTTTTGAAACTTACAGTATTGAAAAATTTCCTAAGTATTTCTCTGTTAATTTGTTATAGAATATATATTAGAGTAGAAATTTCATTTGACTACGCTTGTATTTGTTATAACTTAAAGCAACAGGATGAGGGAGAATAATAAAAACCTAGAATCACAGAGTTAGAAGGGACCACAGAGGTTGCCAAACCTGTTTGTTTTACAGTTGAGGATATAAAATCAAGACCCAGGTGCAGAAAATTGGATTTTACTATTCTTGTTCTATTATTAACATTCAGTTTAACTGAAAGTAACAATCTCTCTAATAGAA
Source organism: Ovis canadensis (assembly GCF_042477335.2). NCBI lineage: Eukaryota > Metazoa > Chordata > Mammalia > Artiodactyla > Bovidae > Ovis > Ovis canadensis. The sequence continues at coordinate 41,544,176 of NC_091254.1, forward strand.
GCTATAAACTGAGAACCTACCCAGTACTTACACAGTGGGAATTCATAATGATTATCGGATGGGGATGATTTCATTTTCAGCTCAGTTCTTCAATCCTCCTTACATTCACACCCTTGGTCATGTGACCTTTAAGTTTCTCCCAGGCAAAGGGTGGAATATATTTCCCTGCCCTCTGGCTTTGAGTTAAGCTGAGTGACAGGCTTTATCCAATAGAGTGAAGGGTCAGTGATGGTGTGTGAGTCGGATCTGGTCCCGCACCTCAAGAGGCCAGTGGGTTTCTGCTTGCTGCCTTGAACCACGCCCATCACAATGAGAATAACATTTCTTGTCTAAACCACTGGTACAAAAAGGATGAGAAACACATGGAACAGAGCCATCCCATCTCAGCCTACAGATGTGCAGTAAGAAACAGAGGTGTCAGGAGCTTCAGTCTGAAGCAGAACCATCCAGCCAAGCCCAATCTCAATCAGCCACCTCCTGCCAACCCGCAATAATAAATGTCCTTTGTTTATTCAAAAGAACTTTTAAATGCCAAGTGGCTTATTTTCACATTATTATATATATTCTAGGCTGAATTTTACCCCAAATTATAGTATGCCATGTTGTACAACTTCCTTGATCAAACAAAATATTCCAGAAGCTCTGGGTTGCCTGAAAATAAATTTAATTTCTTAGCCTTGCCATGATCCTTTGTAGATTAGCCATAGTTTCTGATGTGTTGCCTAACTTCAGTTGGATGACTGTAATTTGTATGTATGTCTGGAATGTGGGCTTTGGAGTTATGGCTAGGGATTCAGATCTTGGGTCTGCCCACTTATTTGTTATTTAACCTTGGCTAATTCCTGCATCTTAATCCTGAAGTCTCAATTTATTTATCTGTATTTATTTATAATCAGTTCAGTTCAGTTCATTTCAGTCATTCAGTCATGTCCGACTCTTTGTGACCCCATGGACTACAGCACACCAGGCTTCCCTGTCCATCACCAAATTCTGGAGCTTGCTCAAACTCGTGTTCATTGATGTCAGTGATGCCATCCAACCATCTCATCCTCTGTCATCCCCTTCTCCTCCTGCCCTCAATCTTTCCCAGCCTCAGGGGTGTTTTCCAATGAGTCAGTACTTCGCATCAGGTGGCCAAAGTATTGGAGTTTCAGTTTCAGCATCAGTCCTTCCAACAAAGTCAAGAGTCAGTTCTTCCAATGAATGGTCAGGAATACAGAATCTGTATAATGGAGTCAATTATACCTACATCACTGGGTTGTTGTGAAGTTATGTGGTATACAGAAAGAACCTGCCACAGTGTTTGGCTTTTGGCAGGCCTGAGGGGAGAGAGGGAATATATGCTCCCTTTTTCTTTTGTTTCTACTTCCATCTGTTAAGGATAAAACTCCAAATCTTTGCTGTCTATCTAGGAGAATACTGAAGGTAAAATGCAGCATCTCTGATGCCCGTACTCCTCATAAAGGAGAGGGCGGTGGTGAATTTTGTTAGAAGTCAGCATCTGTTGAAACACATTTTTTTCTTTTTTTTTGGTGGTTCTGCTGGTGGTGACAAAAGCCAGAACAGATTTCACATTTCCTTTTGCACGTTCTGCACTCTGTCAAACATGCACTATCTCTTCACTTGCACTAACTACTCTACTCTATTTTCTGTCTCCAAGTGGGTGTTTATGGCAATCTTGAGGTCCTCATTTATGCAGCGGGTTGGGTGTGAAGGTTCTGAGTCTGTACTTCAAGCCCAGTGGGATCTCTGTGGGTATTAGTGTTGAAATTCAGAGAAGAGGGTATGAAGCCTGTTACAGCCTTGATTCTGAGACGTGGTGTCCAACCCATCCTATTCCATCAAATCTCCTTCATATGTGTGCTCTATCATCAGTACCCAGAGGAGAAAGGGGGGTTCCTTTCCCTCTTCTTCGCATCTCTCTACCATCAGCCTGTTCTTCAAAAGCTGGTTCCAATCTTGGTCTGTAATCCCCTACAGTGGAAGGAAATTCCACTGCCTCCAAAGTGCAATAAACCTGAGCTATCTAGAACCCCTGCAGTAGGAAGTGGCAACCCACTCCAGTATCCTTGCCTAGAAAATCCCATGGACAGAGAAGCCTGGTGGGGCTACCGTCCACGAAACTGCAAAGAGTCAGACACGACTGAGCGACTGAGCACATGTATACAGCTCATATGGGTTTTGAATTATTAACTACTTTCTATGTGTTTACATTAAACTGCCTACTTCAGTCTATTCAGTCTTTACAATGTCCTGTTTACTTCCTTCAAGGCTTACCTGATGCCTCACCCAGGTAGACATTCAACAAACATTTAACTTATACATAAATGATCTATTTTTGTTTTGCCTTTTGTCCCATCCAAAGCAGTCTATGCGGACAAATTTATAGGTGGTGCTTGATTTTGCTTGGGGATTTCACACTTTGACACACTGATGTTTGGTTTGTTATTGTAACAAATACCAGAACTAAACTTGGCCTCCTATCTCACAGTGCCCTTGTCTGCTGCTGCCCTTCCTCCTCACATACGTCTCCATTTCCCCCTTCAAATCCGCCTCTCCCACCTCCCCTCACCACCATACAGGCAATATATACTCAAAACTTAGGCTAAAAATGGTTCTCTGATTGCGCATCTCTTTCTCCATCTTCCCTTATCTGTCTTGTCTTTAAGGCGGTTTTCTTTCATTGTTGATTTATTTCATTCCTTTGAGCCTATAAATTGACTCACCAGGTTCTCTTTACCTTATTTCTTCTACTGCAAGTTCCTTAGGTTGAAAATAATTAGGCCTCTGATTTTTTTTTTTTTTTTTTTTTTTGCTTACAAAACAACTAAAAGGTTGCCAGTTCCTAACAGTTTACAGAATTAATAGAAAAATAGCCACTAAAGATTGCCAGCCTGGTGAATGCAATGGTACCTGAATGCTGACTGTGTTGGGTTTGGGATTATATAGGGTTAAAATAGTCAGTGATTCTTTTTTGGGAGGAAAAAAGCCATGGAAAGTGGAACACTAAACTTGAGCAGCTGCCGAATCAAGGGTCTCGGAATATAAAATGCCCTCTTCCTGACTCTGTCAACAGGCTCATATTGACACAAGCACCAAAAAAATGAAAATCTCTGTCAAATGTAGTTCTTGATCTTGTAGACTAGCTTGCGCTTGACCTGAAGTGGTCAGCGGAGCATGGTACTATAAATGGAGGACAGAGAGGACGACTGTTTACCCAAAGCTTGAAGCAAAGACTGTGTTTGGAAAATACAGGATGGAAAAAATATATATCACCATGGTAACAAATTACTTTTATACTCACATAAAGCAAAAATAGATCTCTCTCTTCTTCTGAGAAGCACATATTTTAAAGTGCATGGGAGATTAAAGGTGATATGCAGAAACAGCTGCATGAATATATTTTCATTTTTCTTCATTTGGTTTATACTAATGTCAGTGTAAATCTGAAAGGCAGAAATAATCTTGAACTGGAAGTATCTCAGTTCCAGGCAGCAGGAGCAGCTTAGAAGAGAAATGCATAATTCAGTCAAAAACTCTATTTTGACTGTAATATAATGATGGCAGAATTGAACTTATCAAAACAAAATGTTCCTGGCATCAGTCACCAAGGAAAATATCATTTCTCCACCTATTTTTTCCCCTTCTATTTGAAAAACCCAGAAATGTTTTACTCTTCTCTTTTGCTAACAAAGAAGAATTCTTCAGCTTAACTTACATGAAAGATAAATGATATTTTCACGAAGTCTTACATCTTTAAAGTTCCAAGAGATGCTGCTCCATGGGGGAAATGCTATAGAATACTGGTTTCTACAGAAAATCCAGTTTCTCCAGCAGAGTTCTTAAGAGCAGAGTTCCAATAAGAGCCCCTCATCACTACCACTTACCTCCCAGGTCAGAGCTCTCTACTGCCTTACCCAGGCCTGTCCTATGAGACAGGAAACGGAAGTAATAAAAAGAAGATATTTTGGCTTGATAAATTTTCTGTCACCAATTTTTATTTCCCTTGGAAGGTTATTTTCAACACTATAATCTTTATTTCCTTAGTGAAATCTAAGGAAAATCCCTTGTAAGGTTCATTCCCAAAGCCAGTGAACTATGAATATTTGATAGACCTATGAAAGTGATATTTTATGTAGATCAAAAACATTCAAATATTATCAATTTCATAGGGTTTAACCTGGAATATGTTTTGTTTGTTTTAATGGTAACAGGACTTTCCTCTAAAGCACTAAAAACTATTGATAATTTTCTTCAAATTTATCAACTGCCTCTCCCATTTTTTTTTTCTTTCATAGATAAGAGGTGAAAGGCCTTCACACTTAGATGGGTTGTATTTCTACATGTCCAACTCAATAAGCCCAACATGAACTCATCATCACCACCCACAGCCCAGCAAACTGACTTCTCTATATCAGCAATTGCTCTCCCACATACTTTATCAGAAATCTGGGAGGAATCTTCAGGGTCTCTCTCCTTTAGCTCTAAGTACTTATAGGCACTGAGTTTCATCAATTGGAGTCTTTCATCCTCAAACTCAGTGATGCTTACTGATCGCTACTGTGGTTCAAGATCTTATCACACCTGCATTTGTGCAATAGTCACATAAATAGTATCCATATTTGCATTTCTTCATTCAGATTCCAGTCCCATGCTGCCAGAGTGGTTTCTCAATATTCTCTGAAACACGTTCTACCCCATTCCTCAGGCACAGAGCGTAACGTGCCCAGAGAGGGAACACTCTAAGTAACATAACTTTAGTGATTTTCCTTCCTTCTCAATTTCTCTTTCCCTTCTGTTTTTCCTTTCCTTTCCTTTCCTGTGCTTCCTTTGACTACTTCTCAAGTAAATAACTCACATCAAATCCTTGTCTTAGAATTGCTTTGGGGGAAACTAAAATTAAAGTGGGGAATATTTGGGAACACAGCGTCCAGGCAGTTTAGAACATCAATAAAACCAGGACGTACAGTGACAATTCTCCATGTCTCCCTTCCCTGCTTGATTTTTTTTTCTTAACTTATGACCTTCTGATTTGTTTGGCTTACCTTAGAAAATCCTAAGACAAAGAATTCAGTGTGAACAGTTTGTTTGGGAGGTACTACAAAGAAACACAGGCAAACAGTGGGGAATGGGTGAGACTGCAAAGGAAAGGAGGCAGGAAGGGTCACCCTGTCAAGTGAGCTACTCTGTGGAGTAATTGGGGCCCCACATACTTGGAAAACCTTGGAAGGACACATCCTTCGGAGTTATCCCACCGAAGAGTCAACATAGCTGGGATATTTACAAGTAACTTTCTGTCAGTTTATTGAGAGATGCTCCCAGAAATGCCTGGCCTCCCACCTGTCCAGACAGAGCAGGCTCTGGGGTGAGTCTCCACACGCAGAGCCTCAAGGGCTGAGAGCAGCGTGGGGGGACATCTGCCCTGAGGGCAGAAGGGCTGCTTGGATGTGAACTGGATGTGCTGCCCTTATTTCAGCTTCCTTCTTTCCTGAAGCCCCTCCACTCTAACTAGAGGATGTGCTCCAGAAGGCCAGAGACCTTGGGCTTGAGGGTCTATTTTATGTGGAACACACTCAATATACATTTGTTGACTAAACAAATGAAGGATGAGGGCCATCTCAGTCTATTTCATGGTCATTTAAAGTATCTTTCAGTATACATTAAAAGAATTAAAAGGGTTAACCTTTATTTTCTGAATCCATAGACAATAATGTCCTGTGGGGCAAACATGAAAACTTTTCTCTAAACTATATAATTCATGGTCTTTTCTCTTTGTTGATGTGATTGGCCTCTTTGCTAGAGGTGGAAAATGAAATGTCTGACATAAAATATTCTCTGAAGAAAGAAACAAAGTATTTGCTATGTCATATATATATTGCAGCTGCAATCTAGTGCCATTAACTTTTCTAGGTCTTGATAACTTATTTGATGTGTATCTTCTCATGGATTTTTTTGTTCTGCTTGATACACTATAGTGTTCATGGTAGGCTTTTATGTTATTTTTCCACATTCATTGTGAAATAATTATTAACATATATCACTGCACAATTTGAAGATGTACATGATGGTTTGACTTACATATACTGTGGAATGACCACAATAGGTTTAGTTAACATCCATTATCTCTATTGTTAAGTTTAGATACAATTAAAAAAACAGTTCTCCTTGTGGTGAGGATTCTTAGGATATATTCTCTTAACAACCTTCCTGTATGTCACACAGTAGTGTTAACTGCAGTCGTCAGGCTGTACATTGCATCCCTAGTGCTTATCTGCCTAGTACCTGGCCTTTCATTTTTAATAACAATAACATCAGTAGTTATAAAGAATGTAATACTTCTGATACCATACAAAGTGTTTCAAGTGCTACCAGACAGATTTTTGATAGTATGCTAGCTGCTCTTTTCATCATCTAAATAATTTGTTTTTCAATAAATTATTAAGAATTATGAATAAAAACCTTACTCAACCCTAACACTTTAAATAACCAGTTCAAAGTTCGCCTTTAACTCTCGAAATTTTCTTCAGCCAAATCATTCCCTCTTATAGTTTCCTTCTCTTCCTGTCAATCATAGTGGCACATACTCTACTTAAAAAGACCACAGGTGATCTTTTTAATAAATAAAGATCATTAAAATTAAAGGCTTCTGCCTAAAATGAAAATCATCTTCTTTTTCTCCTAGATTTTGACCTCTTTCCACCTTTTGTTATTCCCAGACGACTGCTGCTTGTTGGCCTCTTCTGAATCTGAAATCTTTGCCCTTGCTTAGTTTTAATATTGCACTGGAGAAGGAAATGGCAACCCACTCCAGTGTTCTTGCCTGGAGAATCCCAGGGATGGGGAGCCTGGTGGGCTGCCCTCTATAGTGTTGCATAGAGTTGGACACGACTGAAGTGACTTAGCAGCAGCAGCAGCAGCAGTTTTAATATTGAGAGCAAAATCACCCTTTTCCTTTGTCTCCACTTATACAATTTGATTAAAATTCTGGGAATTGGCTAAGAAATTGTATTAATGGCCACCCATAATATCAATCTCTCTACTGGCTGCAGTGTGAATTCATTTCTTTTTTCCTTTCACTATTATTGGCTTGCTGACTGAATAAAAACTCTTTAGTTGCAAACAATTTCCTACAGAAGAAAGAAAATCAAGCCTTTTTGAAGTAGGTAAGTGGAGGTGATAACATATACCACACATGATATGTTTTTAAAGGAATAAGGTGCCTATTGATGTCATCCAATTTAGGTGCTGACCGAATATCATGCACTGAGCTAATTAATGGGAATATAAAGTCAAAAAAGATATCTTTCTGATCTCGAGGTACTTACAGTCTAATGAAGATTGAAATAAGCACATGGTTGATAACATGTTACTTTGGTAAAAGCTATGATAGAGGTATGCAGAAATGCTATGGTATTATAGAGCAAAGATAAATGAAAAAGTGTGGATGGTTAAGAAGGCTATGTAAGGAAGAAGGGAAGAACAGAGGAAACATGCCCATAGGTGGTAGCATCTTGACAGATGCAGCAAGTAGAAATTAGGTGATGATTTTAGGTCCTAACATAGAAGCATGACTACTCTATAATCTCCTCCTGAAGGAGGTTAAGCATGAAATGATTTAATTTTTTAAAAATTCCACTCGTATCAGAGAAAGATAGACTGAAGGGAAAATAGACTGAAAACAAAGAGGCCACTTAAAACATTCAGGTAAGAATAGTAAGAGCTTATATGACAGCTCTGATGACTTTAATGGGAAATGTAGAAGCCAGAACAGAAAAACAGATGTCACAGGAAGTTTACACGATTAGGCTAATTAATTCTAAAGAAATAGAATTACCATATGATCCAGGAATTCCACTTTTAGGTATATATCCAAAGGAAAAAAAAACACTAATTCAAAGATATACATGCAGCATTATTTACAATAGCTAAGACATGGAAGCAACCTATATATCCATTAACAGATGAGTGGATAAAGAAGATGTGGTATGTATATGCAATGCAATGTTACTCAGCCATAAAAAAGAATGAAATTCTGCCATTTGCAACAACACAGACAGATCTATAGAGCAGTAAGCTTAGTGAAATAAGTCAAAGACAAATACTTAGTGTGGAATCTAAAACATGAAACAAATGATTGTATATAACAGTTAAATTGAGGAGAACTAGTTGAAGATAAATGTTTGTCTTAAATTTGAGGGCTGGGTATGCATTTCAGACAGTAGACTTCAATGCCCACATAGGACTGGAAGTAAAGGTTATGGGCTCTGAGCTAAATGTGAAGCTGCAGCTGGACTCTGTCCATAAACATGGGGCCCTGAGAGGGACTCTCCTACCAGAACAAAAGACTGAAAAAATCTTCACACCATCTCGAGGGTTGTAAATTATAAAACCCTCAAAAACATAATCCATGAAACAAATTGATGGTTAATCACATTAAAACTTAAAATTCTGGTAAGACAGACTATATGACTTTCTAGGCCTAAAATATTTACTATCTGGCCCTTTACAGACCACAGTTGCTGATTCTTGCTACAGACAACTGAAAATGCTAAATGTTTCAACATTTACAAAGGTAATTGTTGAACAAAAATTAGTAATTCAGAATGATGTATACCATTTGTACCATTGCCATTAAATTGCAAAATAAGCATCACAGTACTGTAAGTTGGTCATAGGTATTTTTTGAAAAATTGTATATAAATTCAAAGAAGAAATGTTTCACAAACATCATGATGGTGGCTCAAATTCTGAGAAATAGGAGGGAAAAGGTCTAAGAAGATCGCAAAGATGAATTCAGCTGTAGATGAGGGCTTTTTCATGTATAACGTCAATATGCAGCTCATATTCCCCAGCCCTCTCCATTTAAGTGCACTTTAGGCTACTTCCAAATACTAGGACCAAAAGCTCTTTGCCTAAGGGCTTTCCTTGGGTTCCTCTGAAACCACTCAACTCATACATTTGACAGGCTGAAGTGTCAAGAATTAATTTCCCCTCCCCTAGGACAGCCTTCCTTAATGGCTGAACAGAGCTGGTACGTAAGCACACAGTAGCATCAGTTCCCCGGTGAGACAACTCTGAGATGAGTCTTACACGGCTTCCTAGAGTTCCCGAGTGAGATTAAGTCAGTTGTGCACAGTGATAATTTATTGGAAGCCAGGTCCACTACTCTCTCTTTCCCCTTTCCTCTACTGTTATTTCTTGGAATTATCTTCCAAATAAATTGTTGTCGTTGTTTTTCAGTCACTAACCCATGTCTGACTCTTTGTGATCTCACAAACTGCAGCACGCCAGGCTCCTCTATCCTCCACTGTCTCCCAGAGTTTGCTCAGACTCATGTCCACTGAGTCAGTGATGCTATCTAACCATCTCTTCCTCTGCTGCCCCCTTCTCCTTTTGCCCTCAATTTTTTCTAGCATCAGGGTCTTTTCCAATGAGTTGGCTCTTAGCATCAGGTGACCAAAGTATTGGAGCTTCAGCTTCAGCATCAGTCTTTTCAACGAATATTCGGGACTGATTTCCTTTAGGACTAACTGGTTTGATCTCCTTGCTGTCCAAGGGATTCTCAAGTCTTTTCCAGCACCACCACTTGAAAGCATCAATTCTTCAGCACTCAGCCTTCTTTACGGTGCAGCTCTCACATCTGTACATGACTACAGGAGAAACCACAGTTTTGACTGTATGAACCTTGCTCAGCAAAATGATGTCTCTACTTTTTCATATGCTTTCTAGTTTTGTCATAGCTTTCCTTCCAAGGAGTTTACTGCACTCCAAATTCTTATCTCAGGATTTGGTTCTAGGAGAATTCAAACTAAGACAACCATTTATACTCACAGAATGAGCACGCATGTATTTTCTACTGTTGCTATACCTTTGTGAAGTAAGTTGGACAGAGCAGTTTTTCCTATTTTACTGGGAAAAAAACTAAGACCCAGGGAAGTTTGATCTCCTACCACCACCACCAGTTAACCAGAGTCCCTGGCAAGTAACAGAAAGAATTTGGACTTAGAAATGTCTTTTGACTTCAAATTTGAACCTCTCTATGGTGCAGCACCTCTTGAGAACATCATTCTCAGGCCTCCAGTTCTATAAATAGAAGTTATGAGAGCTCAAGTCTGTAACAAATGATGCACTGTGATTTTATTGTAACTCCCTGAAAATGGTCACTGGGGTGTTATGAGGGGCCTTTGTCCTATGCAGTTCTGGAATTTTCCTGAGTGCCAGCTGGTGAAAGTGCTTATCTAGACTACTGTTTGGGTGTCACTAACAGTCTCTGTAGGAAAATGGCAGGTAAGACAGACTTCTTACAGCAGAGTGTTTCTCACAGTTTTCAAGGTTCACCTTAAGAGAGGTGGTGTGCTAAGCTTCATCAACTAAGTGCTTCAGCTTTGAGGTGCTGCAGCTTGTTAAAAATTCTCACTCCATATTGATTCCCCATAGCTTTTCAAGGAGGAAAGACACTTTTAATACATCACATGAGGAAGCTGGATATGATATCATCAGGAATTGAAGGCAATCAAAGTCCAGATTTCAAATCCCATTGCTGCAAAATGTTTACTTGTCAGATCTCATTTGTTGACAGTGTTCAAATGCATGTAATTTCTTGCAAGGCAGACTTTTAGAATGTGAGGACATGGTGGTAATGAAGAAAATTTGTACAGTGGGTGAACTGCAAGCCTGAGTGTTCAAGCTTGACTTGGTAGAGTCAACACAATACCAGAATTAGTATTCAGATGATATTTCAGGTTCTATGAACAAGCTGCTATGCAGCCCAATTTGTCAAGATAAAATTTCAGGGCCTTGTTCTGTGTCTCTTCTCTCTAACAACCAGAACTTCAAGACAACTTGAGATGTAATTTTAAGGATATTGATGATGATCCTTCTTGTGGAAAGGTCTGCACCAAATATAGTGGTGAAACACTTAGTCAAGTACTTTGCAATTTACAAAGTGTCATCTCTTAATTTTGCTAGCTTGATGTTCACAGCAATTTCATGAATTTGAGGACATTTCTGACAGTGCTGGATATTAATCTTTCTACTGATTATTAGTAATCTATACATAGAAAGTTTAGAAAAACTATTAATTGTGACTGAAGACAAAATAATTTAAGCTTTAGACAAATATGTGGCTGTTCTTCATTCTATAAACTTACTCTATGGTCAGATAGTTAAATTATTATAGATGCTTGGCCACATTTGATAAGATTAAATATGTGAATTTAGAGGTAAGGTGTTGACCCTACACAATGGTTAGGAGGTACAACCAAATCAAGTGTGGCAATAATTGTTATGCATTTATCCTATAATTAAAATTTTTTAATTATACTACTACATTATACTACTTATACTATATACTTGTACTATACTATATTATACTATACTACATTGTACTATACTACATTATACTACTACAGAATTTCTCTAAGTGTGTTTTAAAGAACACAATTTCCTTAGAAGGTTGATAGGTAAGACTTGTCACACACAAAAAGTTTGTGGTCATGTAAGTTTGAGAACATCTTGTTTGAACAATTTAGGAACCACTGGCTTAAACTAAGTAGATTTCTTAACATTAGGACACTGCAGAGTGTTTAATATGCTAACATATATTATACTTTCCAAAGGGGGATTATCAGTTCAGTTCAGTCCAGTCACTCAGTCGTGTCCGACTCTTTGTGACCCCATGAATCGCAGCACGCCAGGCCTCCCTGTCCATCACCATCTCCCGGAGTTCACTCAGACTCACGTCCATCGAGTCCGTGATGCCATTCAGCCATCTCATCCTCTGTTGTCCCCTTCCCCTCCTGCCCCCAATCCCTCCCAGCATCACAGTCTTTTCCAGTGAGTCAACTCTTAGCATGAGATGACCAAAGTACTGGAGTTTCAGATTTAGCATCATTCCTTCCAAAGAAATCCCAGGGCTGATCTCCTTCAGAATGGACTGGCTGGATCTCCTTACAGTGTAAGGGACTCTCAAGAGTCTTCTCCAACACCACAGTTCAAAAGCATCAATTCTTTGGCGCTCAGGCTTCTTCACAGTCCAACACTCACATCCATACATGACCACTGGAAAAACCACAGCCTTGACTAGACGGACCTTAGTCGGCAAAGTAATGTCTCTGCTTTTGAATATACTATCTAGGTAATAGTATTTCTGAAACTAATTTGCTCAGTAAGCTCTTTTTCATGGATGATCTCAAGGGACTGGGTTCTCAGCATACAGGATTGGAAATTCTACCAAAGTATTTGAAGGGAATGAAATTTTATTTCTTCTCTTGCATTTATCTCATCACTATGCCAACACAATTGGTAACTTTCAGTTCAGTTTAGTTCAGTCACTCAGTCGTGTCCAACTCTTTATGACCCCATGGACTGCAGCATGCCAGGCTTCCCTGTCCATCACAGGGTAACTTTAGCTCATTCTTTATGTCTTAGTCCCATAAAATTCTCCTGGAAAACAAATTTAATTGCACATTGGTTTATCAGAAAACTAAGACCTTATATCCTTGCTGTCCTTGAAATTCATGTTAGCACAACAGGGCTACAAATTATCCAAAAGAAGGACTTCTCGAGAACTCAAACTGTTCATTTGTGAAAGTAGTATTTTCCATTAGGTTCATTAAGTCCCTAAATCCATAATAAAAGCATAATAAACATGTCATATGCTTTACTCCTGACAAAATAATGTGCATAGAAAAAGTATGTTCATGAGAAAAATACCAGATCAAAGATAAAGAAGAGAAAATAACCATTATTTTTGTTACATGCTGACACAATATCTATTTCAATATCTATTTATGAAATACAGGAAAACTCATCATGGCATCTGGTCCCATCATTTCATGGCAAATTGACAAGGAAACAGTGGAAACAGTGAGAGACTTTATTTTCTTGGGCTCCAAAATCACTGCAGATGGTGACTAGATGTTTACTCCTTGGAAAAAAAGCTATGACCAACCTAGACAGTATATTAAAAAGCAGAAACATTACTTTGCCAACAAAGGTCCATCTAGTCAAAGCTATGGTTTTTCCAGTAGTCATGTATGGATGTGAGAGTTGGACTATAAAGAAAGCTGAGCATAGAATTGATGCTTTTGAATTGTGGTTTTAGAGAAGACTCTTGAGAGTCCCTTGGACTGCAAGGAGATCCAACCAGTCTATCCTAAAGGAAATCAGTCCTGAATATTCATTTGAAGGACTGATGCTGAAGCTGAAACTCCAATCCTTTGGCCACCTGATGGGAAGAACGGACCCATTGGAAAAGATCCTGATGCTGGTAAATATTGAAAGTGGGAGGCGAAGGAGACGACAGAGGATGAGATAGTTGGATGGCATCACCAACTCAATGGACGTTGAGTGTGAGTAGGTTCCAGGAGTTGGTGTTGGACAGGGAGGCCTGGCGTGCTGCAATCCATTGGTCGCAATCCATTGGTCGCACAGAGTCGGACACAACTGAGCAACTGAACTGACTGACTGACTAAGGACCAGAAGAGGAGGTAGATGTAGGAATCCCTGCGAGGATAAACTTTTCTGATCCCAATTAATGGAGCTTATAGTCTTCTGAAAAAGACACAAATGAAACTGTGAGATGGGTGTTTTGAAAGAGAGGTGGAGGGTTTTGTGGATATGATTAGCAGGTGGAACCTCTGAAGCCTGAGCTACAAGGAAGAGCCAGGCCCTCAGTTCAGTTGCTCAGTCGTGTCTGACTCTTTGCGACCCCATGGACTGCAGCACACCAGGCTTCCCTGTCCGTCACCAATCCTGGAGTCTACTCAAACCCATGTGCATTGAGTCAGTGATGCCATCCAACCATCTCATCCTCTGTCATCCCCTTCTCCTCCCACCTTCAATCTTTCCCAGCATCAGGGTCTTTTCTTTTTTTTTTTTTTTAGTTTTTTATTTTTTTAATTTTAAAATCTTTAATTCTTACATGCATTCCCAAGGAGTCAGTTCTTCACATCAGGTGGCCAAAGGATTGGAGTTTCAGCTTCAGCATCAGTCCTTCCAATGAATATTCAGGACTGATTTCCTTTAGGATTGACTGGTTTGATCTCCATGCAATTCAAGGAAGTCTCAAGAGTCTTCTCCAACATCACAATTCAAAAGCATCAATTCTTTTGCACTCAGTTTTTTTTATAGTCCAATTCTCACATCCATATATTACTACTGGAAAAACCATAGCTTTGACTAGACGGAACTTTGCGGGCAAAGTAATGTCTCTACTTTTTAATATGCTGTCTAGGATGGTCACGACTTTTTTCCAAGGAGCAAGCATCTTTTATTTTTGTGGCTACAGTCATCATCTGGTAGTGATTTTGGAACCCAAGAAAATAAAGTCTCTCACTGTTCCCATTGTTTTCCCATTTATTTACCATGAAGTGATGGGACTGGATGCCATGATCTTCATTTTTAGAATGTTGAGTTTTAAGTCTGCTTTTTCACCCTCCTCTTTCACTTTCATCAAGAGGCTCTTTAGTTCTTCTTTGTTTTCTGCCATAAGGGTGGTATCATCTGTGTATCTGAGGTGATTGATACTTCTCTTGGCAATCTTGATTCCAGCTTGTGTTTCATCCAGCCTGGTGTTTTGTATGATACACAGAAGCTTCCTACATAGCTCAGTTGGTAGGGAATCCACCTCCAATGCAGGAGACACCGGTTCGATTCCTGAGTAAGGAAGATCCCCTGGAGAAGGAATAGGCTACCTACCCCAGTATTCTCGGGCTTCCCTGGTGGCTCAGTTAGTAAAGAATCCACCTGCAATGCAGGAGACCTGGGTTCAATCCCTGGGTTGGGAAGATCCCCTCAACAAGGGAAAGGCTACCCACTCTAGTATTCTGGCCTGGAGAATTCCATGAATGGTATAGTCCATGGGGTCACAAACAGTCAGACATGATTGAGTGACTTTAATAATAATAATAATACTCTGCATATAAATTAAATAATCAGGATGATAATATACAGCCAGGACATACTCCTTTCCCGATTTGGAAACACTCTGTTGTTCTGTGTCCAGTTCTGACTGTTGCTTCTTGACCTGCATACAAACTTCTCAAAAGGCAGGGCAGATGGTCTGTATTCCCATCTCTTGAAGACTTTTCCATGGTTTGTTGTGATCTACACAGTCAAAGGCATTGGTGTGGTCAATAAAGCAGAAGTAGATGTATTTCTGGAACTCTCTTGCTTTTTCAATGATCCAACAGATGTTGGCAATTTGATCTCTGGTTCCTCTGCATTTTCTAAATCCAGCTTGAACATCTGGAAGTTCACAGCTCACATATTGCTGAAGCCTGGCTTGGAGAATTTTGAGCATTACTTTACTAGCATGTGAGATGGGTGCATGTGCAGTAGTTTGAACATTCTTTGCATTGCCTTTTTTGGGGATTGGAATGAAAACTGACCTTTTCCAGTCCTGTGGCCACTGCTGAGTTTTCCAAATTTGCTGTCCTATTGAATGCAGCACTTTCACAGCATCATCTTTCAGGATTTGAAATAACTCAACTGGAATTCCATCACCTCCACTAGCTTTGTTCATAGTGATGCTTCCTAAGGCTCACTTGACTTTGCATTCCAGGATGTCTGGCTCTAGGTGGGTGATCACACCATTGTGGTTATCTGGGTCATGAAGTTCTTTTTTGTATAGTTCTTCTGTGTATTCTTGCCACCTCTTTTTAGCATCTTCTGCTTCTGTTAGGTCCATACCATTTCTGTCCATTATTTTGCCCATCTCTGCATGAAATGTTCCCTTATGGTATCTCTAATTTTCAAGAAGACATCTCTAGTCTTTTCTATTCTAATGTTTGCTTCTATTTCTTTGCATTGATCACCGAGGAAGCCTTTCTTGTCTCTCCTTGCTATTCTTTGGAACTCTGCATTCAAATGGGAACATCTTTCCTTTTCTCCTTTGCCTTTTGCTTCTCCTCTTTTCTCAGCTATTTGTAAGGCCTCCTCAGACAACCATTTTTCCTTTTTGTATTTCTTTTTCTTGGGGATGGTCACTGCTTTCTGTACAATGTCATGAACCTCTGTCCACAGTTCATCAGGCACTCTGTCTATCAGATCTAATCCCTTGAATCTATTTGTCACTTCCACTGTAAAATCATAAAGGATTTCATTTAGGTCATACCTGAATGGTCTAGTGGTTTTCCCTCCTTGATGTTGCTGTTAAGTCGCTTCAGTCATGTCCAACTCTGTGCGACACCATAGATGGCAGCCCACCAGGCTCCCCCGTCCCTGGGATTCTCTAGGCAAGAATACTGGAGTGGGTTGCCATTTCCTTCTCCAATGCACGAAAGTGGAAAGTGAAAGTGAAGTTGCTTAGTCGTGTCCAACTCTTCGCCACCCAATGGACTGCAGCCTCCCAGGCTCCTCCGTCCATGGGATTTTCCAGGCAAGAGTACTGGAGTGGGGTGCCATTGCCTTCTCCATTTCCCTCCTCACTTCAATTTAATTCTGAATTTTGCAATGAGGAGCATATTCCAAGCAAAATGGAAAGTACATGCAAACATTCACATGCATGAGAGAAAGTGAAAGTTGCTCTCTTGCTCACTTTGCAACCCCATAGACTTCTTCAGGCCAGAATACTGCAGTGGGTAGCCTTTCCCTTTCCAGGGGATCTTCCCAACCCACGGATCGAACCCAGGTCTCCCACATTACAGGCGGATTCTTTACCAGCTGAGCCACAAGGGAAGCCCAAGAATACTGGAGTGTGTAGCCTATCCCTTCTCCAGAGGATCTTCCTGACCCAGGAATTGAACCAGGGTCTCCTGCAATGCAAGCAGATTCTTTACCAACTGAGCTATCACATATTCTTGATTCCTCCTTTTGTGCCTGTGAGAGTCATTCATATGCATTCAGTTATTTATCACAGACCTAGTATGTATCAAATTCCATGGGATTTTCCAGGCAAGAGTAGTGGAGTGGGTTGCCATTGTCTTCTCCATAAAGGATATAAAATATACATAATATACATCAACATAATGTACAGTCTATAGCAAGCTATGAATGAATGAGACCAAGACAAATAAATATTCAACATCATTAAAGAGCATCCAGCTGATAAGAGATCATCATGAAACAAGGTCAGTCCTTTTAGTGTATCCAAGTGAGGCTGTAGGCCAAGAGGAGTGCTAGCAAAATTCTGTCTGGGGAGCTCAGGCGAAACACAGACTCCAGGATATTTGAAAATGGGTTGAGTAGAAACTGAAGCAAAGCTGACTTTTAAATGACAAAAAGAGTTTCTGTTTGGTAAGAGGTGGTCACTCCAATACATGTTTAGAGATACCCTTCTCTCCAACAGGCTGTTAAATTAGTTAAATAAGGATCCCATTAGACTAAGAAGGTTCTAATGCCATGGCAACTTTATAGGCAAACCAAAATCTAAGCCTGAAAATGCCTCAAGGTTATGAAACTGAAACAGAGGAAAATCCATCACAAACAGACATTTCGACTTTAAGCATAATTCCTTACTCTGCTTCCATATCTTATCTACATGTCTTTCCCAGATCGCCTGCCAGAGGAACGCTCTTAACCACTTCTTGTTTGGTGCTCCCAGACTGAAATGTTTTGTTCAAAACAAGTCAACATTTTTTTTTTAGGGGATATTTTGGTTTTTTATTTTTTAAATTTTAAAATCTTTAATTCTTACATTTTAATATGCCTCATTTTATATCTTAACAATGGCAAGCCCCCTTCATTGACCTTTTAATTATATGGAGGCAGTAATAATAATGTATAGATGACTTATTCATTACAGTAGTCCTCTGAATGATATACTATTATTATCATCCCCACATTACAGATAAGAATTGTAGAGAGGTTTATCAACATCCCCAAGATTGCCAGGAGAAATATCAATAACCTCAGATATGCAGAAGACACCACCCTTATGGCAGAAAGTGAAGAGGAACTAAAAAGGAACTAAAAAGCCTCTTGATGAAAGTGAAAGAGGAGAGTGAAAAAGTTGGCTTAAAGCTCAACATGCCGAAAACGAAGATCATGGCATCTGGTCCCATCACTTCATGGGAAATAGATGGGGAAACAGTGGAAACAGTGTCAGACTTTATTTTTTTGGGCTCCAGAGTCACTGCAGATGGTGACTGCAGCCATGAAATTAAAAGACATATACTCCTTGGAAGGAAAGTTATGACCAACATAGATAGCATATTCAAAAGCAGAGACATTACTTTGCCGACTAAGGTCCATCTAGTCAAGGCTATGGTTTTTCCAGTGGTCATGTATGGATGTGAGAGTTGGACTGTGAAGAAAGCTGAGTGCCGAAGAATTGATGCTTTTGAACTGTGGTGTTGGAGGAGACTCTTGAGAGTCCCTTGGACTGCAAGAAGATCCAACCAGTCGATTCTAAAGGAGATCAGCCCTGGTATTTCTTTGGAAGGAACGATGCTGAAGCTGAAACTCCAGTACTTTGGCCACCTCATGAGAAGAGTTGACTCATTGGAAAAGACTCTGGTGCTGGGAGGGATTAGGGGCAGGAGGAAAAGGGGACGGCAGAGGATGCGATGGCTGGATGGCATCACAGACTCGATGGAGTTGAGTTTGAGTGAACTCCAGGAGTTGGTGAGGGACAGGGAGGCCTGGCGTGCTGCAATTCATGGGGTTGCAAAGAGTCGGACATGACTGAGCGACTGAACTGAACTGAACTGAACTGAAGGTCATAGCAGGTCCAGGAATGGAACCTTGGTTGGCTAACTCTAGAACCTGCTTCTTTTAGTTTCCTGTGGCTGCTGTGACAAATTTCCACAAACTAGGTGGTTTATAAGAACAAAACTTACTCTCTCACACTTCCAGAGGCCAGAAATCCACACTCAAGGTATCAGCAGGGCTGTGCTCTATGCAGAGGCTCTAGAGGACATTCTTCTCCTTGACCACTCCAGCTCTGGTCACACTGTTTGGCTTGTGGCTATATCACTCCTCTCTCTGCCTTTGTGGGCACACTGCCTCCTCTTTTGTCTGCCTCTTCTGTGTGTCTCTAATAAGAATACTTTCCCTTGGGTTAAGGGCTCACTGGTGTAATCGAGGATGATCTTATCTCAAGATCCCTAATTTAATCACATCTACAAAGATCCTTTTGTCCAAATAAGGTCACATTCACTTGTTCTAGAGAACACAAAAGCCTCATGATGAAAGTAAAAGAGGAGAGTGAAAAAGTTGGCTTACAGCTCAACATTCAGAAAACGAAGATCATGGCATCTGGTCCCATCACTCCATGGGAAATAGATGGGGAAACAGTGGAAACAGTGGCAGACTTTATTATTTTGGGCTCCAAAATCACTGCAGATGGTGACTGCAGCCATGAAATTAAAAGACACTTACTCCTTGGAAGAAAAGTTATAACCAACCTAGACAGCATATTCAAAAGCAGAGACATTACTTTGCTGACTAAGGTCCGTCTAGTCAAGGCTATGGTTTTTCCAGTAGTCATGTACGGATGTGAGAGTTGGACTGTGAAGAAGGCTGAGTGCCGAAGAATTGATGCTTTTGAACTGTGGTGTTGGAGAAGACTCTTGAGAGTCCCTTGGACTGCAAGGAGATCCAACCAGTCCATTCTGAAGGAGATCAACCCTGGGATTTCTTTGGAAGGAATGATGCTGAAGCTGAAACTCCAGTACTTTGGCCACCTCATGAGAAGAGTTGACCCATTGGAAAAGATTCTGATGCTGGGAGGGATTGGGGGCAGGAGGAGAAGGAGATGACTAAGGATGAGATGGCTGGATGGCATCACTGACTCGATGGACGCGAGTCTGAGTGAACTCCGGGATTTGGTGATGGACAGGGAGGCCTGGTGTGCTGCAATTCATGGGGTCGCAAAGAGTCGGACATGACTGAGCAACTGAACTGAACTGAACTGAGAGAACAGGATAGGAACATATCCTTTGGGGAGGCTACCATTCAACTCACTACAATCCTGCTAAGCAAAACATGATTTCCAGGTAGTGAAGTGACCAAAGCAGCTAAAACTGCCATGGGGTGAGAATGTAAAAGATGGTCTACCTGGAGGCAATCAGTCTGGGTAATATTCGAGGGGAATGTTTTTTCTTGGGAGGAGATGAGGAGGATGGGAAAGATGTTATGATGTTTATTCGCTTATGGAGTTCATCCACTGTGATGAAATTCTATGTCCACAAACTAGTGTGAACCTCTTCAAAATCCATACTGTGAAACTCTGAATGAGCCTGAATGATTTACAGGCCCAGGGCTCAAAATGAGGGGAGGGTTTTGGTAACATGTCATTCCCCCACCTGAATGGAATATGCATCCATCTGGCTCATAGAAGAACAACTGCTGCAAATCATATCTTTTTAAAATTATAATTAAAATAAAATATAATTTATAATTTATATATAATATATAATATATAATAATTAATATAATTGATTATTGCTAAAAGCTCTAGGTTTAGAATATTATCTTGTGTCTCTCCTATGTCTCATGAGTTCTCTAAGCATACAGTTACCTCCTTCTGGGATAATTATGATATTGCCTCCTTTCTAATATACATTCTACTTGTTAATGCTTCCTGAATTATCACATTGCCTAAATTATAAACTGTAACTAAGGTCATGAACATATAACACAGTTGAACCTCACCAGAATTGCTGGTTCTAATACAGAGAGGCCAACAGCAGAACAAACAATTCTAGAGAGAGGGCAGTGATTCTGTGAATTAGTAGACTAGGATGATGTCAAGACTAGCATGATGGTTGAGGGCAGAGGACAGAAAGGAGAAGTCTTTTCATAGCTGGCAAGAGGGTACTTGTCAGAAAATACTTCAATCTTTGTTCTTACTGCTTGTATAACTGATAACAAAAATCCCATCTGCCTGTGAAAATATTTCTAGACTAAGATGCTCTGTCATTTCATCACACTAGACGTGGACCTAGAGTTTATTATAAATTAAATAGTAGTAACCTTTGTCACATTGGACAAATAAAATTGCCTTTGTTTGAGAGTGGTATTCCTGTTGGTAAGATTTCAGCTACTGCAGCTACTGTCAATTCCCTCCTCAATCTCAATGTTGTTTGTGACAACACACTCATTTTCTCATTATTAACTGTCATTCCTCAGAGAGAAATGAGTGCGGAAGAACAGATACAAGTTTGCTAAACCCAGAAGTCCATGATAGCAACAGAGGGTGAAGAAAACATCAACAAGCAAACTGAAACTATCCCTAATTGAATCAGGTTGTTCTATAAGGCTGTTCAAGGATTTAATCAGGTGCATAACTAGAGAAAGATTTATCCCGTCCTGCATTACTAAGTAGGGCTCCCACTCATACCATCTTTCATCAGACGTAATTAATTTGGTGGCCTTGCTGCTGAGTGTGATTCTCAGAAACTACACGATCTCACTGTATGGTAATTTTAATTAAACTTTACAAGTGTAACACAAATACATACACAATGCCTACAGACTGGGTTTCAGAGTTAAGGTTTTGCCTAAGGAGGCTAGAGCCGTTTTGAATTTTCACATTCTGCCAGGAACTACTGAGTTACACAGGATCCCCATTTGATCATGCCATATTTTTGACAATATCCCTAAGATTTTTTCACCATGTCTCTAAAGATAAAAGAAAACAAAGCATTTTTTATTGCTGAAGAAATGTCTTAGCTGTTGCAAGCTTTATGCCAACTTATTTACTATAATAGCTTAATTATAATATGAAAGAAATACCTATTCACTATGGGTAATTTTAAGAATGAAAATGCATGGAGAACAAATTGAAACATGTAATATAATTATCTAGTGATACCACATTAATAGTTTGGTACATATAGGGAAATATTTTGGACTTCACGCTTTTTAATAAAAATGTCATTTATTGAATTCCTATGTGATAAGGCTCATCACACAGTCTGTGGCATAAACCCTCTTGGAGGAGGTTGTCATTAACCTCACTATAGAGCTGCTGAGCTGGAGAAGGCAATGGCACCCCACTGCAGTACTCTTTCCTGGAAAATCCCATGGATGGAGGAGCCTGATAGGCTGCAGTCCATGGGGTCGCTAAGAGTTAGACACGACTGAGTGACTTCACTTTCACTTTTCACTTTCATGCATTGGAGAAGGAAATGGCAACCCACTCCAGTGTTCTTGCCTGGAGGATCCCAGGGATGGGGGAGCCTGGTGGGCTGCCATCTATGGGGTCGCACAGAGTCGGACCCAACTGAAGCGACTTAGCAGCAGCAGCAGAGCCACTGAGCAGATGACCCACAAACTGCAGAACAATTATACCAAAGAAATTCTCACACTATTAGGAAAGTTCTAGGACCCACAACAGATTTCTGAACCTGGTGATCTGGCAAAGGGACTGAGAACCCCCAGGGAATTCGACTTTGGAGGCCAGTGGGATTTGATTATAGAACTTTCAGAGGAATGGGGAAACAGACTCTTGGAGGGCACAAACAAACCTTGTGCACACCAGGACCCAGGAGAATGGAGCAGTGAGCCCACAAAAGGCTGACCCAGACTTGCCTGTGAGTGTCCAGGAGTCTCTGGTGGAGGTGTGGGTCAGCAGTGTCCTGTTGCAGGGCTGGGGGCACTGAGTGCAGCAGTGTGTGCATGGGACCTTTTGAAGGAGGTCACCATTGTCTTCATTACCTCAACCATAGTTTGGTCTCAGGTCAGACAACAGGGAGGGAACATAGCCTACAATCAACAGAAAATTGGATTAAAGATACACTGAGCATGGCCTTGCCCATCAGAACAAGACTCAGTTTCCCTCACAGTGAGCCTCCCCCATTAGGAAGCTTCCATAGACCTCTTATCCTTATCCATCAGAGGACAGAAAGAATGAAAACTACAATCACAGAAAACTAATCAAACTAATCACATGGACCACAGCCTTGTCTAACTCAATGAAACTATGAACCATGCCCTGTAGGGCCACCCAAGACAGAAAGGTCATGGTGGAGAGTTCTGATAAAATGCGGTTTACTGGAGAAGGCAATGGCGAAGCACTTCAGTATTCTTGCCTTGAGAAGCCCCTGAATAGTATGGAAAGGCAAAAGGATATGACACTGAAAGATGAACTTCCCAGGTCAGTAGGTGCCCAATATGCTACTGGGGAAGAATGGAAAAATAACTCCAGAAAGAATGAAGAGATGGAGCCAAAGAAAAAACAATGCCCAGTTATGGATGTGACTGGTGATGGAAGTAAAGTACGATGTTGTAAGGAACAATATTACATAGGAACCTGGAATGTTAGGTCCATGGTTAAACAGGAGATGGCAAGAGTGAACACTGACATTTTAGGAATTCAGTGAACTAAAATGGACTGGAATGGGTGAATTTAATTCAGATTACCATTGTGTCTACTAGTGTCAGCAAGAATCGCTTAGAAGAAATGGAGTAGCCATCATAGTCAACAAAAGTCTGAAACGCAGTACTTGGTTGCAATCTCAAAAACAATAGAATGATATCTGTTCATTTCCAAGGCAAACCATTCAGAATCACAGTAATCCAAGTCTATGCCATGACCAGTAGCGCTGAAGAAGCTGAAGCTGAACTGTTCTATGAAGACTTACAAGACCTTCTAGAACTAACACCCAGAGAAGATCATAGGGGACTGGAATGCAAAAGTAGGAAGTTAAGAAATTTTCCTGGAGTAACAGGAAAATTTGGCCTTGGAGTACAGAATGAAGCAGAGCAAAGGCTAATAGAGTTTTGCCAAGAGAACGCACTGGTCATAACAAACACCCTCTTCCAACAACACAAGAGAAGACTCTACACGTGGACATCACCAGATGATCAATACCGAAATCAGATTAATTATATTCTTTGCAGCCAAAGATGTAGAAGCTCTACACAACAAAAATAAGACTGGGGGCTGACTGTGGTTCAGATCATGAATTACAGATTTCAAAATTCAGACTGAAATTGAAGAAAGTAGGGGAAACCATTAGACCATTCTTCTATGACCTAAATTAAATCCCTTATGATTATACAGTGGAAGTGACAAATAGATCCAAGGGATTAGATCTGATAGACAGAGTGCCTGAGGAACTATGGATGGAGGTTCACGACATTGTACAGGAGGCAGTGATCAAGACAATCTCCAAGAAAAAGAAATAAGAAAAGGAAAAGTGGTGTTCTGAGGAGGCCTTACAAATAGCTGAGAAAAGAAGAGAAGCAAAAAGAAAAGGAGAAAAGGAAAGATGTTCCCATTTGAATGCAGAGTTCCAAAGAATAGCAAGGAGAGATAAGAAAGCTTTCCTCAGTAGTCAGTGCAAAGAAATAGAGGAAAGCAATAGAATGGGAAAGATTACAAATCTCTTCAAGAAAATTAGAGACACTAAGGGAACATTTTATGCTAAGATGTGCACAATAAAGGACAGAAATTGTATGGACCTAATAGAAGCAGAAGATACTAAGAGGTGGCAAGAATACACAGAAGAACTATACAAAAAATATCTTTATGATCCAGTTAACCACAATGGTGTGATCACCCACCTAGAGCCAGGCATCCTGGAATGCAAAGTCAAGTGGGCCTTAGGAAGCATCACTAGGAACAAATCTAGTGGAGGTGATGGAATTCCAGTTGAGCTATTTCTTTTTTTTTTTAATTTTAAAAAAAAATTTATTTAGCTGTGCTGGGTCTTAGTTGCAACACGCTAACTCTGAGTTGCAGCATGTGGGATCTAGCTCCCTGACCAGGGACTGAACTCAGGGTCCCTGCATTGGGAACCTGGAGTCTTAGCCACTGGACCACCAGGAAAGTCCCCAGTTGAGCTATTTCAAATCCTGAAAGATGATGCAGTGAAAGTGCTTCACTCAATAGGCCAGCAAATTTGGAAAACTCAGCAGTGGCCACAGGACTGGAAAAGGTCAGTTTTCATTCCAATCCCAAAGAAAGGCAATGCCAAAGAATGTTCAAACTACTGCACAATTGCACTCATCTCACATACTAGCCAAGTTATGCTCAAAATTCTCCAAGCCAGGCTTCAGCAATACGTGAACTGTGAACTTCCAGATGTTCAAGTTGGTTTTAGAAAAGGCAGAGGAACCAGAGATTAAATTGCCCACATCCGTTGGATCATTAAAAAAGCAAGAGAGTTCTAGAAAAACTTCTCCTTCTGCTTTATTGACTACACCAAAGCCTTTGAGTGTGTGGATCACAGAAAACTGTGGAAAATTCTGAAAGAGATGGGAATACCTGACCACATTACCTGCCTCCTGAGAAACCTATATGCAGGTGAAGAAGCAACAGTTAGAACTGGACATGGAACAACAGACTGGTTCCAAATTGGGAAAGGAGTATGTCAAGGCTATATATTGTCACCCTGCTTACTTAAGTTATATGCAGAGCACATCATGTGAAATGCTGGGCTGGATGAACCACAAGCTGGAATCAAGATTTCTGGGAGAAATATCAATCACCTCTGATATGCAGATGACACCACCCTTATGGCAGAAAGTGAAGAGGAACTAAAAAGCCTCTTGATGAAAGTGAAAGAGGAGTGTGAAAAAGTTGGCTTAGAGCTCAACATTCAGAAAATGAAGATCATGGCATCTGGTCCCATCACTTCATGGGAAATAGATGGGGAAACAGTGGAAACAATGGCACACTTTATTTTTTTGGGCTCCAAAATCACTGCAGATGGTGATTGCAGCCATGAAGTTAAAAGACGCTTACTCCTTGGAAGAAAAGTTATGACCAACATAGATAGCATATTCAAAAGCAGAGACATTACTTTGCCAACAAAGGTCTGTCTAGTCAAGGCTATGGTTTCTCCAGTCATGTATGGATGTGAGAGTTGGACTGTGAAGAAAGCTGAGCACCAAAGAATTGATGCTTTTGAACTGTGGTGTTGGAGAAGAGTCTTGAGAGTCCCTTGGACTGCAAGGAGATCCAACCAGTCCATTCTGAAGGAGATCAGCCCTGGGATTTCTTTGGAGGGAATGATGCTAAAGCTGAAACTCCAGTACTTTGGCCACCTCATGCGAAGAGTTGACTCATTGGAAAAGACTCTGATGCTGGGAGGGATTGGCGGCAGGAGGAGAAGGGGACGACAGAAGATGAGATGGCTGGATGGTATCACTGACTCAATGGACGTGAGTCTGAGTGAACTCCGGGAGATGGTGATGGACAGGAAGGCCTGGTGTGCTGTGATTCATGGGGCTGCAAAGAGTCGGACACGACTGAGCGACTGAACTGAACTGAAGTCTATACTAAGCATTTAACAAATGATTTCTCATATACACCCATAAAATAACTCTGTAAGACAATTACTATTTCCCTCATTTTACAATGACATCCTAAGCCCCAATAAATTCCCAGGATCTTAGGTAAAAAGTGGTACACCTAAATCTTTGTGATTCTAAGCCAAACGCTTCTAACTCCATGCTTTATTGTTTCTTATTCACTCAAATCATTTACCATATATTTTGCACTGTATTTGTTATATGTAAACATATACATATATACACGTGTGTGTAATATATATGTTACTTGTGTTTTTTATTCTCTCATTACAAAAGCAATCACAAGCATTTCCCTCTACTGTTAACTATGCTTATAATATATTATTTTAATGAATCCTTAGTATTTCATTGCATGAATGTCTCAGATTTATCTGTTTTAGCAATATTGTAATGAGTGTCACTGAACATAAATCTTTATGTTCTTTAAGCCTCTGATTATTTCCTTAGGATAATTCCTAGAACAAGTATGCTGTGAGCGCTATGAATATTTTTCAGGCTATTAATATTTATTCTGGAAGTGTAGGACAGTAGCATATATATCATTGAAGGTCCACTAAACTAAAATCTATTCACCTGGGGAGTAGGGCTGAAGGGTAGAAATGCTGATGAGAAGAAAAAGGAGAGAACTTGACAGAAATGCGGGGGAAAGCTTCTGATTAAGAAATGAGTTAAACCAAGGGTGAGCTGGGATCCTAAGACACTGATAAACGCTGACAGCCAGTGTTCCTTTTTCCCTTTCATGGCAGAGTCACCAGGTCTCTGCCTGCATAACCCTCCTCACTTCTCTTGCTAATTCACAGAGTGAAATAGGAAAGCTGCCACCTGCCTTTAAAAGTATTTGCCACTCTCCTAGTAGCCCTAGCAGGAGGGCTTGCTGTGAACTCTGAAGTTGCTTGTTCAGGCCTATTGTGTTCTGAGCTTTGTTAAAACAGGCGTGGCCAAATAGGGCCAGTCCCTTTCTTCTGCTGAAATTCTTAGAGGAAAGGGTTTCGTGGCTAGCCCGTGTTTATCAGCTAAGCAATCCAATTTTCCCTTCCTGTTGAATTATTATTCTGACTTATTCTGTGAGGACTGAGATGAAAGGCTTCCTGACTGCATTGTCCCCTATCTCATGCTTGTGTTCTAAATCTCTGCTAGTTGGCCATGATCTTCCTGACTGTGCCTTCCTGGATGGCCCTCCTGCTCTGTCTGTGATCTGCATCCTCACCTCTGTCCCCTGAAAGGCACCAGGAGGGTGACCATCTGGAAACTAGTTAGCAGCTTCACATCTGGCACCCTCTTCTCCTTCCACCAGGAAACCTAGGCCTCTGGCCATGTGTTTCTCTCTATGTGCTTTAGAATGCTAGTAAAATGGCACCATTTGGCTTGTCAAACAAACATTATTAAAGAGTTACTGTGTGCCAGACACTGTTAGTTTCTAGAGATATACAGAATAGACCACGGATCCTGCCCTTGAGAAATGTCTAGTTTAGTGAGTCAGATAAATATACAAATAAGCAGTTGCAAGAAGTTTTTATAAGTACATATTAGAAATGGACCCAGGGTACCACAAAGAAGTATCTAAATTAAAATGGGAGGTGATGGAGACTCTTCAGAGGAAATGGAGGGCGTCCTAAATGAGCTGCGGGTGTGAGGGAGGAGCAGAGAGTGTTAAGGAGAAATGCGGTAGGGTAAGGCAGGGGCCCATGAGACCACATAGTGTAACAGGTAGAGCTGCCATATTTATCAAATAAAAATGCAAGATGCTCAGTGAAATTTGAATTTCAGGTAAACAAAAAATAATATTTTCATATGTCTCATCAATATTGGGAACATACTTGTAGTAAAACTTTTTTTTTCATCTAAAACTAAAATTTAACTTGCAGTCCCATATTTTATAGGAGACAGCTAGTGATTTTATGGACAGCAGTAAGAAGTGACTAAACTAGTGGCCCAAAGAGAGGGGCAGGGATCATATCCTGAAGAGTCACTTGGCCAGTCATTTAAACATGATTTTAAAGTGATCATTAGAAGATTTAAGGCAGGTAGTGATGATCATATTCACATGTTAAAGGCCGCCTGTGCCTGGATGTGAGGCTTCAAGGAAGGTGGCCAGGCTGTTAAGGTAACTGAGTGAGGAGGAAGTTTGTGGGACTCAAGGCAGTGGGATTTCTTGCTATCACTCCCTGTCTGTGTACTGGCTTCTCCCATGTCGTTCTGACAGTTCATTTACAGAAAGAGCTTCCTAGAACACCTTTGTTATAGACTCAAAGTGGCCAGAAGGGTTAAAGACACCTATACTTTATCCCTAGAGAATGCACTTACAATAGAAGGAAAGGAGATTAACTCTTCTGAGAGTATCAGATGGGCGTGACGGCACAAATTTAAAAATATATATATTCCAATGGATTTTCATACATACTAGATTAGACAGACTGCAGAGAAGCTGGACTTGGGCTGGACTCTTCATTAATCCTTTGAAGAAATAGAGCCTCTAATCTTAAACAACTTGCCCAGCCTCCATGACACTTCAGGGCTCACAGCTGGTCCTGAGCACAGATCTTTTGATCCAGGGCTTTTCAATGACATGATTTGTTTTCTTGGTTATCCTTGGTTGTTGAAATAAATTATGGCAAACTTCGGAGTGAGGTCTGAAGGCAGACACTAGGCAGCCAGGAGAGGGCAGATGGGCTATTAAGGGATGAGCACAGTGTGCCTCCAGTAGAGCTTGCTGTCACATGGAGGAGGTGGAAATGGACAACACTGCCCAGCAAAACTACTGTGTGGCCTGGGACAGCCTCTAAATGTAGACTAACTGCCATGAGAGCTGAGAGGAGGGTGGAGAGACTCATCTTGAGTGAGGAGACTGAGAAGAGCCTCAAGGAAAGAATGCAATCTGCACTGGGCTCTGCAGGATTGGGGTTGATGATAAGGATGAGAGAGGAGCCATGACACCTTTGCTGTGTTCAAAGTCATCATGTGTCAAGGTCACACATGGACCTTGTAGGAAAGATTGAGAGTGACAAGTGTAAGCAAGTGGGTAGGTAGCAGTGGGCAAAGAATCTTGGGAAGCTCTGATTAGGAGTTTGGCCTGTATTCTGCAGACATGAGAAGTTATCAAGTTTGTAAGCAGGAGAATAACCCCTTCATAACTGTGTTATAGAAAGTGAGCTAAGGCAGCAGGAGGGATATGTTTACAAAGAGAAGGAATTTAAGACCAGAAGACAAGTAGGATCATTAAAACAGATCAGGAGTGCTTCCGAAGTTAATTCTGTGAATCTCTGGGCCCATAAGCTGCTACTCAGGGGGAAAAGAGGCTCCTAAGCATGTTTGGAGACACTGACTGTAACATATCTCTCTTTATGTCTAAACATATTTGAACACATTTTTTTTAAACAGGTCTACAGAACTAAGTAAACTGACATTCAAAATACTTAATAGTAATGAATGAATACTAACTAAACAGAATGGATGGCAGAAAGGTCTAGAAGGCCCTCTGCAGTTGTTTCTAAAGCAAGTTTAGGAAAACACCAATTCTCAAGGCTGATACTCACCCAGTTTTCTGTCATACAACCCATGCTAATCGTGAAAATACTGAAACATCCAGTTTGAAAAGCTCTACTTTATCATAAAAGCTGAAAGGAGGTGCAAATATTTCCAGAGCTCTTCTTCCTCCTGCTTTCCTACTGCTCTTGAGTCTTCATCAAGCTGAAAGATTTACCTGTATCCTGCAGCAGGACCCTTGCCACTACAGGTCAACGGCCCACCCCTCCCTTATCTCAGGGCTTATCCAGTTAGGCTTTTGTCCTAGGTGTTACAACTTGCAAAGAAGAAATATAGGTTCGGTTGTTTAATGGGACTCTGGAAAAACTGATGCAAATGAATTACTCTCTTCAGCTTTTCAACATGATTTTTTTAAACAAAATCTTGGGAAGCTGCGTAATATTAAAAGGAAGAATAAAATAATCTACCTACATCTCCCAAAACTGGAAAAGAGGAAGAATGATATAACCTACCAACATCTTTCAACACGGGAGAAGAGTTACCAATACACTTGTTTATATATAGAAGTACAGTAATAAAGGACAATTTTAAAGAAAAAAAGAAAAGGAAGGAAGGAAGGGAGAAAGGGAGGGAAGGCAAATAGATATATAGAAACAGATGTATATGATAAATCTGCACAGCTCTACACCTAGTGGGGCTTCTCTGGTGGCTCAGAGGTTAAAGCGTCTGCCTCCAGTGCAGGAGACCCGGGTTCAATCCCTGGGTCGGGAAGATTCCCTGGAGAAGGAAATGGTAACCCACTCCAGTATTCTTGCCTGGAGAATCCCATGGACAGAGGAGCCTGGCAGGCTACGGCCCACGGGGTCGCAAAGAGACGGACACGACTGAGCCACTTCACTTCACTTCACTTCACTTCTGCACCTAGTGACACATACACAAAAAGAAAGGAAGAAAGAGGGAGCACAAGATGGTACGTCATTAGTTACCAACGCGCACACAGAACTTTACAGCTTATCACCACGTAACAAATTTTCTGGTGTGATTGTTAGGACATACCCATGGATAGTTAACGCAGGAGTTATCTTCCCATTTTACAAACAAGGACAAAGAATAGATAGCTATTTAGTGCTTTGTTCAGGGTCACACACTTCAGTGTGGAAGAGCCTCCTGGGATGCCAATTCATTCTCTGTGACTCTGCACTTTCTATTATATATTATTGATGCAGAAACTCTTCTAAGAAACAAACTCTTTTACCTTTATATGATCACTGATTTAAGGTTTGAGTACCTTAAATGGTTTTTGGTATATTTTTTAGAAAATATATAAATATAAATATAAATTTAGAAAATTAAATTTAGAATATAAATATAAGTAAATATAAATTAAATTTATATATAAATTTAGAAAATTTATATAAATAAAATATAAATTTAGAAAAATTTCTGCAATTTCTAATATGCTGGTTCAGCAGAATTTAAGGAAATGTATTAGTCTTGGTTTCAGCGGTCCTGAGACAGTACACAATTTGCTGTGTTCATCTGTATCCACAAACTGTCATCAGGAAATATTCTACAGCACTTGAGCCCAGAAATCACCACTGTGTACTACTTCTGAGATTGAACTAAATGACACTTGGTCCATTAGGCCATTCTCCCTAGAAATCTAACTGCTAATTTCCACACACTGATCTGACTTTTCTTTCAATATTCTTGATGTATTTTTAATTAATCCCAGTTCAGGGAAAGAAAATATACTTCAATTTCTTCTCCTTTTTGTCTTTCCCAAAAGAAGCACGTAAGCAGGGGCTTTTTTACCCACTGGTGGGAACTCAAAGAGAAGTCTGCCTTTTTTCATGGAATTGAAGAGAAAGCACGTAGGTCAACAAAAGGAGGAGAAATAGTAGATTACTGGTGAATGACACAGTTGTTAAACTTTGCTGTTTTTTCTAGTTTGAGAAACAGCATTTTTTTTTTTGAAAGACTCATCAGGAATTAAAATTTTGTAGACCACGGACCTCAGTAAGCTCTCTGAAAACTGGGGATTGTAATAGCAAATATTTGAGAGATACCATGTACTCTGTCATGCTGGGAGAATAACAGTGTGTGTGAACCTTCTGTGCCTCCAAGACACCACTGGGAGTTGTGAGGGATTTAACTTTTTTTAGCCCAGTGTCATGAAGCTATTTAACAAAAAGATATACATACATATATATATATATATATATACACACACACACACATACATATATATATATACATAGTATATATACATATACACACACACATATTTATACATATTTAGAATAACCCATGTTAATCAAAGGATATACTTTAAGCAGCAGTCCATTCATATTTAAATTCAATCACAATCTTATGCTTAAATTAACCAAATTTTAAGATTAAAAAAAATCTTACTAGGTTCTGATTATGTTGAGCAAAATCAGTGTTTCTGTGAGGCGAGATAATGACTAGTTAGGAGACAGTGGGAATAGGTTTAGGTATCCAGTCAGAGCAATAAAAGAATATTTCCTTCGCAACATATAGATGACCAGTAGGCACATGAAAAGACTCTCAACATTGCTAAGAGAAATGCAAATTAAAACTACAATGAGGTACCACCTCATACTGGTCAGAATGGCCATCATTAAAAAATCTACAAATAACAAATGCTGCAGAGGGTGTGGAGAAAAGGGAGTCCTCCTATGTTGTTGGTAGGAATGTAAACTGGTGCAGCCACTGCGGAAAACAGTATGGAAATTCCTCAAAAAAACAAAAAACAGAGTTGCCACATTATCTAGCAATCACACTTCTAGGCATAAATCCAGAGAAAGCTCTAATTTGAAAAGATGCATGCACCCCAATGTTCATAACAGTACCATGTACGATAGCCAAAACATGGAAGCATCCTAAATGTCCATGCACAGGTGAATGGATATTACTTCCACAGTAATACAGCTTCTTTACCTGTTTTCTGTAATTACTTCTATAATCACTTGTCTTTGAGACCAATTTTGCAAAGAGATTTATTTTTTTCCCATATATTATTTTTATTTATATATATATATTTTTAAATTTTAAAATCTTTAATGCTTACATGCGTTCCCAAACATGGAAAGAGATTTAAAGAGAACTGCTTCCAACTGACTTTTCAATACAAGATGCATCCTCAAGGCATACGCCATTCACTTCTGTTCCTTGGGAACTGGCTATATTTTAACAAGGATTATGCATTATATGTATTCAAGTCTAACTGCTTGCTGAGCAAACTGCTCTCTACACATAAACAATGAACACCACTAGGCTAGGCCAGAGGTTCCTTTCTCATTTTGCAATCTTCTACTACACCAAGCATAGTGCTTTCTACTGGTGGTTTAGGTGGTGGTTTAGTCGCTAAGTCATGTCCGACTCTTGTGACCCCATGGACTGTAGCCCGCCAGGCTCCTCTGTCCATGGGATTTTCCAGGCAAGAATACTGGAGTGGATTGCCATTTCCTTCTCCAGGGGATCTTCTGGACCCAGGAATTGAACCCAGGTCTCCTGCATTGCAGGCAGATTTTTTACCAACTGAGCTATTAGGGAAGCCCCTGGCTTTCTACTAGAGGCACTCAACAAATAAATGTTCAGTTAAATCTATTGTTATTCTTGGGAGTGTTTACGCATGTTAGTAATACATTATTTGACTTAAAGCCAGTGACTTTGTGAATCTTGGCTACCCCACTGATAAGCTGTGTTACATGGAAAATTTATTTAATCTCTCTGAATCTAACTCCTCATATGTAAGATATTAATTGTAACATCTACCTTTCTGGGTTATCGTGAGGATCAAAGATAACTTACGTAAAATCCTGAGGCTATCACTTATTGTGTAGAAGGCACTTAGTAAACAGTAGCTATTACTATCCTTTGGGTAAAGATAGCCACTAAGGTGGCTTAGTGGTAAAGAATCCACCTGCCAATGCAGGAGACATAGGAGATACTGGTTTGATCCTTGGGTCAGAAAGATCCCCTGGAGAAGGAAATGGAACCCCACTCGTGTCCTTGCCTGGAAAAATCCCATGTACAGAGGAGCCCAGATGGGGTCTCAAAGAGTCAGACATGACTGAGTATGCACAATTATCCTCACTTTGTCAGCTTCTGATGATATTTAGGTACCTGTATGAGTTTGAAACTATAAAAAGATTTTGCCAGTAGTTCTACTGTTAGATGTTTCACTGTATACCTGTTTTTAGTCCAGAAGATTGACAGCAGGCAGTTTTCTGAAGGAAACTGCTCCATTTGTTTGACTAAGATGTTAAAAAAAATTTTCTTGGATTTTTTAAAAAAGCTTTATTTACAGTACCCACAGTGGTGTGCCTTGAGCACATAAATAGAAGTTAAAACATGACCTCTGTCGTCAGGAAACTAACATTATAATTAGATTGGTAAGACCAAAAGTCATGCAAGAATCAGAGAGCAAGTTACTACTAAAAATTATTATACTGATAGTAGCTTGACAGATTTCAGAAAGGGAGCTATCAGCAGAAGTCTTCAAGAACACTGGTAGCCCCAGGATTTGAATACCACAGATAAGAGGTATCCTGGAGAATATGCACACGTGTAAGAGGTAAACGTGGGAACAAACATGTGGGTGGGGACCTTGGACTAAGTTAGTGGAGGAAACCGGATGCATAATCAGGGCCAACTAATGGTGACCTTTTGCCTAAAAGGAACAGAACTCCAACTCCAACTTTCTTAGGCTAAAAAGAAAATATACTGTCTGTGTTAACCAGAAGTTCAGATCTTCTGGCAAGGCTAAATCCTGGACGGGGAAAGATACTGTCAGAGCTGTCTCTTCTCTTAGCTCAGCTTCCCTGGGTGACAGCCTCTTTCCTTCCAAACTCTAGAAGCCTTCTTCCGTGTTGCCCAGGAACATGGCTAGGGGCAAGCCCAAAATATCTGGTTACAAGCTTAGCAATTTCAGTGAAAAGAGAATTTCTTTATACCCGCATTTTTAAAAGTATGATTCACAGATGCCCGGAGGGTTCATAAGGCATTTTCAGGGATCGACAAGGTCAAAACGACTTTCATAATAATACTAAGACATTATTTTCCCATTTTACTGTGTTGATATTTGCTCTAATGATGCAAGTGCAATGTTGGCTAAAATTGCTGGTGTCTTAACCAGAGGCTCTAAATTGTACTAATAAGTCACTTGTTAACTGCCACATGGTCATAGAAAAAAAAAATTAAAGCCACTTTTATTTAACAATTGCTATTGAGGAAAACAGTAAAAATTATCAATTTTATTAAATCTCAACTCTTGAGAACACAAGTTTTTAATATTCTGTGTAACAAAATAGGAAGTGTATGCAAGACACTTGCTTCTCACTGAAATATAGTCAAGTGGTAAGGAAAAGTACCTGGCCAAGTGTTTGCGCTGTGAGCAGGACTAGCCACATTTACACAGAATACTATTTTAACTTTACGAAACAACAGATAGATAAACTGTGGTTATTAAGATTTGACATTTTCTGGACAGTGTTTACTGCAGATGATAAAATTTGAGCTTTCTCATTTTGAATTTTAGAACATGTGTGTGTGCCATGATGAGAATGACAGCATTGTGAGTTTGACACAAAGACTTTCCTGATGAGGTCACTGGTGATGTTGGCTGGAAGGTGGTTTTCTGGCATCTTACAATGCAGTATGTCAATATTTCCATATCTCAGTGAACTCATATTTTCTGAATGATCAACACCTGATATTATAAAGTCACATATAGGTAAAAACATAATCAAAGGACATAACAGATCAGTGCAATGTATTAAAACTGAGTACGAAAAGGTCATTGATATGGTTTCAGATTCCACATTGCAACTAACCTTCAAGAAACTACCACTTGTCAAGTTTTAGTATAGTATCAAAGACAAATATCCATAATAATTAAAAGGGCTATTAAAATAATCATCCCTTTTCCAACTACATATCTATCAGAGGTCATATTTTCTTTATACAACAACATATACATTTAACTATAACTATATTATATAGATTGAATGCAGAACCAAATCTGCCTATTAAGCCAAATACTAAAGAGATTTATAAAAATGTAAAGCAGTATCATTCTTCTCACATTTTTTGCTTTAGAAAACATGTACGCATTTTAAAATATTTATGTGCCTTGACAGTGGCTAGGGTAGTTTGGATCATGCGAACAGGTCTTTTTATAGGAGGAGGCAGTGTTGTGATAGCAGCCTCCGTTTTAAATGCAGAGTGTCATTGAGAGAATAAGGGAATAGCGAAGCTGGACAGGCAAGCGCAGCACTTGTACTCTGCAGACAGTGATATTTACACTGGTCATTTCTGAAATATTCCCCGTGAAGCTTCACACAGATTATGTCAGTGGAGACAACCAGAGTCAGAGGCCCATCCTACACGCCAGGAGCAGCACTCCAGACATGGAATATGAAATATCTGGGCTTAAATTATGATAATAAAACTAGAGAGCAACATATATATCAAAAAAATGAAAGAATAATAAGACTGTCTACCAGATAGGTATGAGATACAGGAAAAGAGGTAAAGCCTTGGAAAGTGTTGAGATCTCACAGGTATTTTGAAGCACCATAGATACCTGAATGGATATAGTCTTAACATTCTTCAGTCTCTGCTTCCAAGAGATCAGAAGGTGTCCGTGGATCTATTTTTCAGTATCAGTTGAGAAATAAAACATTACAATGTTTTAACTTTATGGTGAAGTGTTAGTAGGCAGCTTCACCATCAAGGCTAAGTGAACGATGGCAGGCATGTTCAATTGCCTAGAGTTTCTGGAGGCTGTGTGCTCAAGCCAAGGACCCAGCAGTTACTCTTCCCCTATCACATGGTTTTTTCCCCCCTCTAACTCTCTTTCTTACTTTGAAACTGTATCTAAGAATTTCCTTATAAGGAAATTTTGAAGTCTCATTAGTTAACATTTATGAAGTGCTAAGTATTACATGAATATGGAAAGTGGTAGGGATGATTACTCCATGGGTCTATTTTTATACCATATCTTTCTTATCAGCTGTTGCCTCATTCACACTATAGGATTAGAAAAGAACAGTTTAAATGAAAATAGGAGTGTAGAAGAGGAGACTAGGGGGACAAGGTCAGGGGTTGAGGAGTACTTTCAGATGGCATTTGGAAGTAGAATGTTAATCAACAAGACAGAGAAATGTGAGGAATCTAATCTTGGAAGGAGCAAACAAAGCTAACTGTGTGAATTGAGCTAGAATATGAGGAAGAAAGATGCCTAAGAAGATGGGAGGGAAGAATAACAAGACCAAAATATGTTATGCTCAGGGAAACTTAAAGCTCACCGACAGTGACTTGATCTCTTTGAGGTGCTGAGTTAAGTGCTGTCAAGGTTTCTGAGTTGTTTTGTACCAGTCATGGACTGTTGGTCTGGTGACATTTGTCCCCACTGACCATCATCTGAGCCTTCAGGGCTCAGATAGCAGTATGATTAAAGATCACAGATCACAGATCGCCATAACAAACATAATGAAAAGTTTGAAATATTTTGAGAATCACCAAAATGTACCACAGGGACATGAAACGAGCCAATGCTGTTGGGAAAATGGTGCTGACAGTCTTGCTGCATGAAGGGCTGCCACAAACCTTTAATTTTTAAAAAATGAATTATCTATGAATCATAACAAAGCAAAGCAAAATAAAACAAAGTATGTCCATATGTTACATAAACAGTAAAATAAATTACACAACAGTATCACGCATGAAATTTATTCGCTACATCATTTAAATAATAATAATAATGTGAACAAACAAGCTGGAGTTAGAAAAAGCACAAAATGCTACCATACATCATAGATATGATTAACATCATAAAAAGACTTTAGAACATAATTTCTGGCTGGGCAAACACTAACTGGCAGCAGATCAACACTCCTTCGAGTACAACTTGCAAGACCGTATAAAAATTTTAAAGTTAATTGAAAGCATTGACCAAGAAGCCAGAATTTGAAGGTCAAAAATTCCTAGAGAAGGGAAGGGCAGAGAAGTAAAACCAAAAATAAGTTTTGCTTTTCCCTTTGAAGCATTTGCTGAGTCATGAGCAGTTCAAGAATACAGGCGAAGAAGTCCAGAACAAAGTGTCAGATAAAAGAGAGAGCGATAAGCAATCTCATTGTGTTCTGGAGACAAAAATTGAATTTCAGGGCTCATTAAGGAGGTGAAGTCACCGTGAATACCATAGCTTTCAGATGCAGCCTCTGAAGGGCAACATCCTGAGGGTAAAATGAACATACTCAAGGCTTTGAAAAATGCTGCCGTCCAGACTGGAGTCACTTCTATCCCTGAATGAATTAAAGAGATCTACCTCCGTTCTTAACTTATCATTGTCTAAAATTAATTCCCTCCATGAAGGAATTATTATAATCATACACAGTGTCTAGCATTCAATTAAGAATTACTGGGTATATCAAGAAACATTATCAAGATAAAAAAATAGAATTTAGAAACAGACCAACAGGTAATCCAGTCATAAGAGTTATCAGCTTCAGACATTAAAATAGCTGTGATTAATATGTCCAAAAAAATGATAAGAGAATTATGGAATAAAAGTAGAATGTATTTTTAAAAATCAAATAGAAATTCTGTAGCTAAAAAATACAACTGAAACAAACAACTGGAGAGATAAGTTCATCAGTAGATTGGGCTCAGTTTAAATGATTATTTTACTGAACAGAAAGATAGAAAATATGCAGATTAAATCATGAAAAAATTATGGAGAATTCAGAAAACAATATAAGAAGTATATAGGTGAGATTAAAAATTGATTCATGTAATCAAGGTTCTAAAATTATAACACAGAGAATGAGGCAGGAACAATATTAAATTAGGTATTAAAGGCCTATAATCTTTAACAAACGAAGACCATCAACTCACATATTCAAAACATAAAAAATAATAAATTCACACTTAGTCCTATCTCATGGTAAAAGTGATAAATGCTAAAGACACACAAAAAAAATCTTACAGACAGCCTCAGAAAACAGTTGCGTTATTTTCAAAAAAGAAAAAATAAGATTGGGCTAAGTTTTTAACAAAAAAGATGGCAGCCAGAAGATAATCAAAGGATATATATAGTATCAAAAATAAAGTGTCAAACTAGAATTAAACAATTGATGAAACTATTCTTCAAAAATGAAGGTAACATTG
Organism: Ovis canadensis; assembly: GCF_042477335.2. Taxonomy (NCBI): domain Eukaryota; kingdom Metazoa; phylum Chordata; class Mammalia; order Artiodactyla; family Bovidae; genus Ovis; species Ovis canadensis. Next base: position 41,583,065 of record NC_091254.1, read on the forward strand.
AGATATTTTGAGACAAACAAAACGGAAAAACTCATCACCAGTTGACTTTTCTAAAATGATTCTAAAGGAAATTTCTCAGGCAAAAGAAAACAATTCTAAACAGAAACATAATATTTAAGAAGGAATAAAGGGTGGCAGAAGAATTGATGCTTTTGAACTGTGGTGTTGGAGAAGACTCTTGAGAGTCCCTTGGACTGCAAGGAGATCCAACCAGTCCCTCCTAAAGGAACTCAGTCCTGAATATTCCTTGGAAGGACTGATGGTGAAGCTGAAACTCCAATCCTTTGGCCACCTGATGCGAAGAACTGACTTATTTGAAAAGACCCTGATGCTGGGAAAGATTGAAGGTGGGAGGAGAAGGGGAAGACAGACGATGAGATGGTTGGATGGTATCACTGACTCAATGGACATGAGTTTGAGTAAATTCTGCGAGCTGGAGATGGTCAGGGAGGCCTGGCGTACTGCAGTCCATGGGTTGGCAAAGAGTTGAACATGACTGAGCAACTGAACTGAACTGAAATGGTGGCAGAAAGTGGTATATAATGGGATAAATATAAATCAAATTTGACTGTACAAAACAATAATAGTAATGCACTGTAGAATTTAAAATTTACCAAAAGTATATGATACAATAATGTGAAAGGCAAAACAGGAATAGATGGAATTAAAGTATTCTAAGGTTCCAGCATAATCAAAGAATTGGAGAAAAGTAATATTTTTATATTAGACTGCACTAAATCAAGAATAAGCATTAAATAATAATAAAAGAAAGTATAATAGACAAAAGTAACCGAGATTAAAATGAAAAATAGAAGTGTTCCATTGCTCAAAAAGAAGATAGTATAGTAAAATGATGAATATGAGAAAAACACGACCGACAAACTTGATGTATTTCATATAAAATAGTGCCCACATTAATTGCTGTATATGTATGCTTTTCACATGCAAATGCACTATTTACCAAAACTGGCCATATGCTGGGCTATAAAGTATTTCTCAATATATTTTCCAAAGATTAAAACCATAGGGAGAATATTCTCTGGCTGAGATAATGCCCTTTTGTTTGGAAATTAAATAACATAATTCTAAATTAATTCATGGATCAAGAAGAAATCACAGTGAAAACTTTTTAAATATTTTGAACTTAATGATGGTAAGTATAAGACATAATAAAACTTGTGGAATGCAGTTAAAGCCATCCTTAGAAAGAGATACATACCCTGCGATTGATATATCAGAAAAGAAAGAAATGTTGAAAATCAATGATCTAATATAAAAACTGAACAAATTAATGCCTCTACCCAAGATTAAGGAAGTAGGAAGTGAAGTGAAGTGAAGTGAAGTCACTCAGTCATGTCCAATTCTTTGCAACCCCATGGACTGTAGCCTACCAGGCTCCTCAATCCACTGAATTCTCCAGGCAGGAATACTGGAGTGCATTGCTATTTCCTTCTCCAGGGGATCTTTCTGACCCAGGGATCAAACCTGGGTCTCCCGCATTACAGGCAGACGCTTTACCATCTGAGCCACCAGGGAAGCCCAAGATAGTAGGAAGGAAATGTCAAATTGGAAATTAATAAAATAAGACACGATTAATTCAATAGAGAAAATCAAGAACACTGAAAGATACTGTTAAATATAAATAAAATGGATAAACCTGTTGGAAGATTGATAAGGAGTCGAATTAGGGTGAGCATGGATCATAAGGGCTTCCCTGGTGGCTCAGAGGGTAAAGAATCTGCCTACAAGGCAGGAGACCTGTGTTCAAGTCCTGGGTTGGGAAGATCCCCTGGAGAATGGAACAGCTACCCACTCCAGTATTCTGGCCTGGAGAATTGCATGGACAGAGGAGCCTGGCCGACTAGAGTCCGTGGGGTCACAAAGAGTCAGACACAACTGAGCGACTTTCACTATCACTTCTCTATGGATCATAAAGGCCAAAGCTGTGAGGAGTAAGCACCCAGTAGTCAAGTGGCACCAGCTATTCACATAAAGAGAAGAGGATCAGAGGCTAGGCTGTCAGAGGATTTGGTGGTTATTGATTCTGATGCCCAAGAAAACAACTGGGATCCTGGCCAAAATGCACAGTTCATTCCAGAACTCAGTGACAGCACCCTCTTCATTTTCCCTCTTCACCTGCCATTGCTCCCTCTTCCTCTTCTTGCCTCCTCATCACATTTCCTTCTGACTTCCTCCCTGCCCCCTATTTTCTTATGCATTCTTTTCTTCGTGTCTCTCTTCTGTTTTTAAAGATTTAATTTACCTGTCCTGTTTCTCTTCCCACTGCTTCCTCTTTGCCCCGGCCGCCTGCCCTTCACCATTGGTCTGCCTGCCTCTTTCACCGTGTTCTTCGCACAGTTCATTTCCTTTCTCTGCCGTGTGCATTTCCTCTCCTTCCTTTCCTCCATTCTGGAGTCTCTTGTTGCCCACCGTATTAAATGACATTTTTTTCCCTAAATTGAATGTAACACTTCAGTGAAGCTTTAAAACCCCAAATGTTAACTTTTAAAAAGATATTCAGAATTTTTTATATTTCTTTCTTTTAAAAAGATACAAGCAAACAAATTATTTCCCTTTTTATTCATCCAACTTCTTGGGAGATTTTTTTCCCCTCAAGAGAGTCAGTGATTCTTAACAAGAAAAAGAAAATTTCCCTACTTGTTTTCAAATTCCCTAAGCCATTGTTTAAAAAAGCATCACCAACAATGAAGTTCTGCATGCATTATTAAATTCTACCATCGCATTGATTTACTATTTTTTTGTTACATCACAGATAGAGCAGATGAGAATCTGACCTGGCCTGCTGTTATAAATGGTAACAATTATATTCACCGCAGCTAGGTTTCTTTGAATATCACAGTTAAAAGAGATGAGCATCTAGCCCAATAATAGCAGTAGCCATAGAAGCCATGGTAATAAAAAGCAATCACTAAACCAGTAATAAGTGCTCAGAATACATTGTTTCCTTGGCACTGACCAGCAGTTCATTTTAACACAATAGGACATCATTTCCAAATGATGTAGGACAGGTTTAATGCAATTATCGTACATTCTTCATTTGTTCACCCAGATCTCCATGGGTTTTCTAACCTCTAATATTGAAATTGCTACTGAGGTTTATATCCTCTGCTATCAGTGTGGTATTAGGAAGCTGGAAAAGGAAAAAGAAAAACAACCCCAGATTTGAAGAATTTATTGTCTGCCATAAGCACTCACATCAGTGAGGCTGAGCAGCTGGCTCAAAGCTCTTAGGATATCACCATCTGCAGTCGAAAGGGGAAAAACGAGTATCTCTGATTTTTCAAAGGGTAAAGAGAGTACAATCATATTCATTAGGTGTTCAAAGCTTTGACAAGAGAGGCCTGTCAGACATTATCAGCATGTGCCAGTTGGCACGCAGACTGTGGACATACTGTCCTTTAAAGTTGTCAGTTTACAAGCCTCAAACAATGTTTGCAAATCTGCATAGCAAAAGCCAGTTGTATTGTCCTGATCCCAGGAAAATTCCTCAGGGGCCACTATTTAAAAATTACATTACAATGTACTTTATAAGCGTTCATAGATAGAGATATGGAGAGAGGTATCTCTCTATATACAGAGATACTTATGAATATTAGGAAATTATATCTAGAAGATTAGATGTAGACAGATATTTTATATTGGTTTGGACACTGTGGACCGTACACTATTTTACACAATTATCTTGATGATGTAAGAATTTGCTGACCGTGCTTGCTTGGGCAATCCTTTCTCTATACTTTTCCTTCTCCATTTGACAGCCTCCATTCTCTTTCCTTCCTGGGACCCAGTTCTTAAGCGTCTTGAAATCTCTTGAGTCATTGACAAAATATATTTATAAAATAAACCTAACTAACATATTTTACTACTTACATGTTATAACACAGGAAATATGAAAGAAGACCCTAATAAGTGGGAGAGAACAATACTGTTTTGAGAGGGGAAGATTATATTACAGAAGATATCAGGTTTTCCCAAATAAATATATACTATAAAATAATTCCAATCAGAGTTACAAGGAGTTTTCTTCTTCTTTTTTAAACTTTTCAAAATGATTCTAAGATATATTTCGAAGAAAAGACAGACAAAAATCACTAAGGTTTTTTTTTTTAATAAGCTAATGAGGAGGAACAAATTAAACTATGTTCTGCAGCTACAACAATTAAAACCAGTGTGCTAACTGTGCAAGAATAGAGAGGAGAACAGAACAGACTACTGAGATGGTAAACTGCATGCAGGCAGAGCCCACATGTGTTTTATTCATGACTGTTTTATTTATCCTGATGTCTCCATAGTGCCTGAAACATAGCAAACATTCATAGAATAAATGAGCTAGCAAAGTCAAGGCAATATAAATAGTATTGGAATATAAATACATAGATAGCATATGAGAAAGAATGATAAATCAGCGAAAAACAATTATTTTATTCAAAATGTGTTGAGGAAAATCACCATTTGGAGAAATAATAAACTATTTTAATCTTCACCTCACAGAAAGCATGAAAAAATACTGACTTTGTCTATAATTACAGCGTAAAAAAGAAAATCCATTCAAAAAAACTAGAAAGAAAATCATAAATATGAATTGACCTTTGGATTGGGTTTGGGGGAGCCTCTTGGAAGAGAGGAAGACTTTCAGTTTTAAAAGCAACGTCAGATATCATAAAGGAGAAATCATTTTCAATGTCAGTATTC